>NC_139930.1:18016891-18588401 GCF_963514095.1 Eutrigla gurnardus
GTTCCCACCTGCTTTGAAACGAGCGATCGAGACCATAAAGATTATTTAAATCAAGTGACAAGTATAGCTCATCTTCTCTTTCATTCAACCAGACTTCTTTTTTGCAACCAGAGGATTCGCCCCCTGGTGGACAGCAGAGAGAATGCAAGGGTAAAGCCTCACAGAGCTGCTGGCATGGCTGCAGATTCTCCCAGTGCTGGATAGAGTGGTTCAAGCCGTCAAAAATCCAAAACAAGGAGATGAAAACGCTCCGTATGTAGTAATAATCCCCCGTAGGTTTCTCATTATGAACCGCCCCGCATACGAGAACTCATGTGATCCATTGTTAATCAGTTCAATCCATTTCTTGGATTTAAAACACCACACATGTCGTTTTCACTCTACTTGTGCGTGACAAGGAGGAGGGAATATAAATATACACACACACACACACACACACAGAAACATAAACAAGATAATCAACTTAGCCGCCAGCCCCCTCAACATCCACACCGTGACCTTTCACCTTTCAGAGTGTAAACAAGCCGTCATGACCCCTACTGGCTGTTGTTGTTGTCATCGTTATTATTATTAAGAGCTCTCTCTTTGACCCATTTTAACAAATATGGCTGATGTGGGAGAATAAAACGCCACGGATAAAAAGATTAAGCGTCGAGTTCAACGACACGACGCATTCTTATCTCAGATGTCGAGTCGACGAGCGGCCGCCGTCTTGTCACGTCCCTGCTGTTCACAGAATGTGCGTCCATCTTTACACAATTTCCTGTCCCCCGGGTTTTTCTGCCATGAATGCAGCCTTGATGTAGCCGCCATGCATTTTTGTGTGTAATTTTATAACAAAATCAAATCAAGATCAATTATTGGTACCGCACGACAGTCGGCGTGTGGTGAAATGAAGGAGTTTTTTGTGTTCCCGTTTATGAAAATATAAATAAATAAGAAAAGCACTTCAGGGCTTTTGTCTTTTACAGCTTCTTCTCGTTGTTTTTTTTGTTTTTTTTTACCTTCCTAAACAGCAAGTGAAACAATACCAGCAGGCGTCACAAGATAAGTCACTGACGCTCAGGAAGGTTTCCCTTCCCTTTATTTTCTCTGCCTTTTCCTCCGCAGGTCAAAAAAATAAAAAGAAGCCCTCCGACTCACGACCATCTGCTGAACGCACACCTTCATCATCATCACACACTCTCACACACAGGATATGCAAATGACTCCAGAAGCCAACTTCCTTCGTCGGCGAAGTCAAACGTTCCTCCAAATTGCAGATTTCTGACTTTTTGAGCTCATATCTGTTATCCCCACCGTACGTCCACCATCTGAACTAATCAACCTCAGTGGCCATAAATACTGACTGGCTCAGGATGAGCCTGCAAATAACTCAATCACAGGCTTCCTGTTTTTCGAGCACGTACTCGGCGACCTCAGGAGGAGGATGTGCTCCAAGTGGAAGATACAGATAGAGATTTCCTAGATAGTTTTTAATTGGGCCGTGTTTAAACTTTGGCAGGATGGGGGGGGGGGGGGGGGGGGGGGTGAGTTGTTTGTTCCAAGAAATGATGAAATGGATCGTCCAAATCCAAACAAACAACATTCTTCACTTCGCTTCTTTTCTCCCCTTCTTTGTAGCTTAAAGTCTGATTACCTCAACTCAGCGCTCCACTGTGAGTAAACAACAACTGTCACGTCGTTATTTCTTTGCTCCTCAGATGTGTAGTTGCCGGGGGCGACAGAGGTCATCTCTAACTCCGTAACGACCAGATCGCACACTTCTAAGTTGAGTTTAGTTTATTGCTTTATTTGTTTGAACAGGGGACAGTGAGAACATTACTGTAAATACGTCACAATAAGCTTAAAAAAAAGGCTTTTCAAAATAAAATACAAGCAGTAACACAATTATTAAAAGTAAAAAAGTAAAAGAGTGATAGCAAAATAAAGTGTTTCTACACTGATTATAAAACCGTGACCTCACCTGTATAAACCCCCCTACTCGCTATCATGACTTTTAAAATCTAAAAATATTTAAATCACGTAGTGTTTTCACACAGAACGAGAAGTGAGAACGATGCCAGACACATTTACTCAAAATGTGTGTCTGGAGATTGTGAAATCCTTCTGTCATCATGCCACTGTCTGTCTGTCTGACTGAGTGTGACTGCGTGTTTGTTTATTTGTTTGTTGTACTAATTATCCCCCCGGCATTGGTCGAGTGTAGGTCTGCCCAAATATCTTCCGCTTTCTCCTCCCTAGGCGGACACGCCGGGGACACACTTTAGATAAGATGTTTGTCAGCAGGAACCACATTTGAGAGGATGTTTGTTGTTGATATGGACTCGTACAAACAGTGGAGTAATGTTATGGTGTCCCAATTGCTTATGAACTTATTGTTTGTTTTGCACTTTTCTTTATTCACTGTGCGGTGTCTCTGATGTCAGAAAAGCGCCTATAAATAAAATATATAGATATGTATGCTGCAGCCTTTCTCCTCGTCTCATAATGAAAACGCTTCTTCGGTGTAATGAAGTGCCCATAAAGTGTCTCACCGCGGGGATCCACCGGCCTGCAGCAAATGTCTTTGTGTCAAAGGTCATAAGATTCACTGGTGCTTCAACTTGTGAGTTATTACTAGTTAGTCACGTATTACACAGTTAATGGCTGTAGTGAGTTACTCATGAACAAGTCAAAGCACCATTGTCTTGTTGCACATTTGCTCAAGTACTTTAAAATCCAGCTGAAACAGCTTTTCAAGAGTATCTATTAGACATATTTGCGAGTGAAGCGGGACTGACAGGCAACGTAACGTCGAGGAGGAATCTGATTTGATCCTTTAAAAGATTAGCTCACGGCCGTCTCCAGCTCTCTGCAGAGCCGCCGATGCAGATTGATGGATGGATGTGATGATATCATCAGTTGGTAGATGCCATAGTGTTGTTTCCGGGAGAAAAAAGATACTGGATTTTGATTTTAAAATGATATTTTTTATCTTTTTTTTGGCATATATTGTTAAATAAGTGTAGAATATGACCAAGGATGTGATAAAAACAATTTCTATATAATTTTACTTTACTTTTTTGCTTCTTTATACTTCTAAGCCCCTCCTATTAATATTGTAGGCCTTCTTTCTACAAATTTGGTTTCTAGTTACTTTGCAGATTCAGATTAATAACACAGAATATTATCAACACATGCATTATACTGTACCATTACAGGTTAATAAGTGATGTCCACTTATTATAATCCAATAATATAATAAATGTTATTCTGAAATTGAACCTTCTACATTTATTTGAAGTAAACACGTTCTTATACTATATAAAGTAGTATTTATATGTGATATTCAGTGGTGGAGGTAGTATTCAGATCCTTTGCTTCAGTGAAAATACTATTAGAAAATACTCTCCGAGGGAAGGTCCTGCATTCAAAACCTCAATAAAGTAAAAGTGTGATTTTTTTACTCCTTTATATATAAATTTTGAGTAGTTTAATCTACAGCATCATATCCTATAAGAACATCATATTACTATAGCGTATAGCTGTCGGGTGACAACCACGTATCTCTAAAAAGTCTACCTTTCTTGACCTCAGGAAAACAGACCTTTTTTGTAATGGTGCATTTTAAAATAGTGCTTAATAAGAAGGATAATTTCCTCAACACATAATTTAAAAAAAAGTAACTAAAGCTGTTAGACAAATGTAGCAGAAAAGAGAGAGAAAGGTAGAATATTTGAGAGAGAAAAGTACAATATTTGCTTCTTACATACAGTATAATAGAAGTTCATAAAGTTAAAACACTCAGGTGAAGTACAAGTACCTCACAACGTCCGTTAATTCTATAGAACGCAACACTGTTTCCACCTTCAAGTATTAGTATTCTAGGCGACGCCTCGTGATTGGCTCTTGGGCAGTGTGACGTCACACGCAGCTCGGCGAAGGGGGAGGAGGGGGGAGAAACTCCACGGCGGTGTTCAGCCTGGGTCCGTCTGTCTCGCAGCTCCCAGGGAGAAGAAGAAGAAGAAAAACCCCGTAAAGTTTTGTCAGTGACGAGAAAAACACTCATGAGAGAAAGCAAACGGAGAGTTTCGAAGCTGGACTTGTGCGGCACGTTTGGGTGTTTTTTATTTTTACTCTAATTTGTGACTTCCAGAAACTTCGAGCTGGTTGGGTTTTTTTTTTTTTCGGTAAACGCGAAGTCGCCGGGATTTTCACGTCTCATCTCGAAGATTCTTCTCCCCCAAAGATGAACTACGATGCGGTGGTCGGGAATGTTTCTGTAAGTAAACGATACACTTTAAAAAAAAAAGTTGTTAAAGTGCTTTTTTTCACTTCGCGTAGCGCCGCTACAGTGTACATTATTAAGCTAATGACGCAAATGTTGACTCCAGTTGCGTGGACTTCAAGGAGTGCGTTATAAAAAATAATAATAAATAAAAATACGCTCAGTGTCATTACAAAAGAGGAGGAGGAAGAGGAGGAGGGGGGGTAGAAAAATCACGACCGGGCCTTTGAACTTGATGAAGATGAAACCCCTTTATTGTTCTGCAACTGTTTCCACACACAGGAAGCAACATTGTTGCTTGTTGTCGATCATTAGTGTTTCCTTTCTGTAGAAGAAGAAGCTTTTTTATAACTTTATTTTGAATATTTGCTTCTAGTTTGCAGGACATGTGCTGCATCATTCACCCCCCCCCCAGCCTTAACATTACAGCCACCATCTGTGTTGGACATCATGTGGTCATATTGTTCAGACGTTCAGGCATTATGATGGTCTTCTTGGTCCGTCACAGCAGGATGTAGCTGCTGGCCATATAGGCGCTATTAATAAGCTGCTTATGGAATGCCCTTTTCTTTTTCTTTTTTTCTCAAGCTTTTAAGTCAAGTTTTGTGTTGAAGCTCGAGGATTTAGTGCGAAGCTGTGAATCAGTTTGACCCCTTAAAGAAAAAAAAAGAGCCAAGAATTCACCTTGCCAGTTAGTCAATTAAAACGTCAGTTCTCTCTCTCTCTCTCCCTCTCTTAGTTTTTTCCAGTCAAGTTTCTTCCACTCAGACTCTCACAGAGACGTCTTTTCATTCCTCTTTGCCTCCTTTTTTTTTCTTTTTTTTCCATCTGTGTGAACACCAAATGCTTCTGACACTATAAATACTGTACCACCTCGCCGGTATAAGACCCTTAAAAGTGGAGCCAATCCATTAAAGGTCCTTTTTGGATTCATGAAACACAAAAAAACTACATGTGAGACACTAAGGAAGGTTCCCCTTCAAACTAACTGCTTCCGTTTACATAACAGTGTGAGATAGGAAAATCAGAGCTCCCAAATGACCGCAAATTGAAGGGCTTGGCTTGTGTGTGTGTGTGGTTGATAAGGGCAGAAATTGCTGGTCATTAAGTTTGTCGTGGCATTTCAAAGCTCTCCTCACTGTAATAGTTGTTAAATGATGATTTCTGGATGTTTCATGCTGTTTGTTTTCGTTCCCCGCCGTGGTCTGATCTGTGTTTCAAGTCGTGCAGAACTGAAATCAAAGATTTTTTTGCTTCTCCGGTGTGGCAAAGTCAATGTTTATCTCTTCTGTAAACCACAGTACATTCTGGAGGGCCTCAACCAGCAAAGCCTTGTTGCTGAGGGACTATGGGGAACTTTACCCCCTCCCCTTCCACACACAAACACACACACACACACACACACACACACACACACACACCCCTTCAGATTGCCTGTGTGTACGTGCCTCGCCGTCCAGTAAACTTCCTGTCTAGAGTAAACATATTAGTGGCATCAATTTGCTTCTGAGAATTGTCATGCCTGTTGCGCTTCGGGGATGGTTATCTGTGAATGTTTACTGTGTGTCTGGGTGTTGGTTCACACAGGAAATGTCCCTCTGTGCCCCCCCCCTCGTGGACGGACAAAAGGGCAGCAGAGACATTGACATCTGGGACAAGTGGAGGCCAAAGCGGGAGGGTCGCTGGGGACCGAGTGGTCAACAAATTGGCCCGTGGTGCCGTAACATGCTGCTTATTGCTGCTTTGCATGGTGACCATGTGAAACAGACACGGGGGGGAGGGGGGGGGGGGGTACATGATACTGAATGATGCAATGTGGTGCAACCAACTCACTCAGATACCTGCTGGTAGTTCCCTCCTGCCAGGTATTTCTTATCTTTTTTTTTTAATTGTCGGGCGATGTGTTATTCTGGTTGTCGATGTGAAATCATCCTACGGTTTATCAAAGAGCCGCTGAGTCACTCCTCACCTGTTCAGGTGCGGCCCGCATACCAACGGAGGCGAGTCACGGCTTTCACACGTGGGCTTTTTTTGAGATAAGCGTGGAGAATTTACTGCGTGTGTGTCAAACATCCCTAAATACACAAATCTCCAGCCTGATGTGTGTTTTTTTCCCTTCTGGACTCAAATTCCATATCAGAGGCCGACTTTGAGGTGAAATGCTCTCATATAATGGCTCTCCCATGTGTACACAAGTCATCTGACGGGTCAGATCACATGAGTTTACTATCCTCTTTGAGGACATTGTACTAGGAATGGAAGTCTGCCAAAGAGTAGTATTCTTAGCCTCTTTTTCTTATTGAATATTGGTTTTTAATGTGTGTTTACATATTTTTATTATGAAAGCTTTCTGTTTATACGACATTCAAATGCTACTGAAAGCTTAATCACTCGGCTTCAGTTCATTTTTCATGATTGATTGACAATTTGTCTGTCGTGAGGATTTGCTGCTGTTTTTTACGTCTTTGAAAACTGAATGTCTTTTGAGTTTTTTTTGGGACAAAGGCTCTTTTGCTTTTACATTATTACATATGGTAATAATAAATAATGGAAATACTTCTTAGATGCAGCCTATGCAGGCAGCACTTAATGGAAATCAC
The DNA here is from genome assembly GCF_963514095.1 of Eutrigla gurnardus. Lineage (NCBI taxonomy): Eukaryota > Metazoa > Chordata > Actinopteri > Perciformes > Triglidae > Eutrigla > Eutrigla gurnardus. The sequence goes on from NC_139930.1 coordinate 18,023,762, forward strand.
CATTAAAATGCTGTCACAATAGCAAATGTGGGCATTTCTTATCATAATTAGTCAACTGACGAGGGAATGATCATCTATTTTAATAATAGATCCACAGTTTTCATGCGAAAACATTCAACACGTCCTCATTCAAACTAAAACTGTGGGCATTTGCTGCCTTTCTTTGCTTTTTGTGATGTATTATATAATTATACCGACTCTTTGGAGACATTTAAATGTTGGTTCAACAAAACAAGAGCTTTGATGCAAATTCTACAACATTTAGACAAGAGAAGCTAATTAGCTGAATACTGATAATGACAATAATTGTTAGTTGCAGTCCTGCATTTCAGACTGGAAAAACAGCTGCAAAAGATTTCTTATCAGTTACTTCAATTGGTCTATTTAGTGCGAAAAATGGTGTGCAATTTCCCCAAAAACCCAAGTTGACATATTTAAATTGCTTGTTTTTCTGTCTCAATGCCAACAAAAATATTCAAGGTGTTCTAATAGAAGACAAAAACCTACGTATTTACATTTAAGAAGAAGCAATCTGGTGTTTTTTGCTTTAAAATGGATTTAAATCGATTGACTGGTTTGTTGATATGACATAATAGGAAGGTTTTCTGGATCTCCTGGATGAACGGGCAAATCCTACCGAACGTTTGGAGTCTTAGAACAAACTCAACCTTTGTTCGGAGATTAGAATGGACTTCTGTTTACAAAGACATAAATCCAAATCAAATTCCAGCTTTGGACAGTCACTTTAAATGCTCTTGACCTGCTACAGCAGCTGCATATTCTACATTTTTCGCAGTGATGTGTTTATAAAGAAGGCTATAAACTGCCAGAGCTTCATGGGCTTTTTTTTTTTCTGCCTTTAACACAAAGACAAGCTTTAATGGAGTCTAATGTGATTGTCTCTAGAGCGGTGGTGATGGATTCCTGCACATACTTTAATCTATTAGTCATCCGTTGGTGCTCTTTTCATTCCTCGCCCTCCTGGGGTCGTCTTATGAGTCGCCCGTGAAGAAAGGAGCCTAATCAGAATATGAAAGGAGCTAATCCTACATGAATCTCTACAATCAGATTTGAGCTTTTGACGTTCAAATATTCCACAAAACGTGACGACGTTTGTGACGTCAGCAGCCGACCGCCGCGCGTCACGTCTACACACCTGCTCCTGACCTCGGAGCCCCGCCGACCTTTTCATCGCTTTCAGTCGTCACAACAATAAGGCTGCGGTCAGCGTCAAGTCATTTCATCGACTTTGCGGTCGCAGCTCGACTGCCAGGAAATACATTAAAGCTGTCGTCATCGCAGATTGTTTTTGAGGCTTTCTCTTTTTTTTTTTCTTCTTCTTTTTTTTTATGATATAAATGTCACCTCACCGGCTCGTGACACAGCGTCACACTCGTCTAATCAACGAAGCATAACCCTCCCCGCTCCTCCGAGGAAACGCAAGAATTCTGCTGCTTCCCCAAGTTATAAATATCCAGCCTAACGGATATGTTGTGGGTCCAATCGGCTGCCGGGCCTTCTCTCCGAGGCTGCGGAGGGAACAGTTTGTAGCTGAACCCTGCATGAAGCCTCCGTATTGTCTCGAGCTTCCTGTGCTCCCTGAGAGGAGGGGGCCGCCGCTTTTCACACGCTCCCACACACATGCACTGTGTATGTGCGGCTTGTGCATTGTATGTCGTCTGGCCGTGTGCAGCTTCTTCTTTTCTGTGGGTTTTCTGCCTCAAATCGACACGAGGCGTTCGTTCTCCTCCTTTTAAATGTCGGTTTGTATGGAGTTGGAAATCCTTTAAAACAGTTGAGTTTTAGTGTGGTGTTTTCAAGGTTTGAAAAGTGCTTGGATTTAGAATAAAGTGCTTGAAATCTGTGTTCTATGTGATGACATATAACGGAGAAAAGAAGATCTCCATGTTTGAGGGACTGAAAACAGCATTTTCTTTCATTTGTGGTCCTTCTGTAAAAAGCTGTCTCCAAACATTATGTTGGTTGTTTATAGGACAATAACATCTCATTTAATGTGATGAACAAGTGACATAATAAGTAGACTGAATACTGACCATTGGATTGATACAAATATGGAGTTTACCACAGCTGGAAGGTGCTGGAAAAGCATGGAAATGCACCTTGAAATGATTGAAAAGTGCTTGAATTTGACTTAAAAGAAGGTGTAGGAGCCCTGGATAAAGACGTACTCTTGGATTTATTTGCAGCAGCGTTGTGTCCTTTCTCTTGACGTGCACCGGGTTGAACATGTCTTCATCATTCAAGACAGGATGTCGGTGTAATTCATCACTCAAGGAAAGTCGTACATCCCCCCCCCCCGGGTCTCCAGGGTACGCCAGGCTTCATCTGTCCTGTCAAAGTCCCACTTGAAGGATTCAAAAAAGTACGTTTGTTGATTAAATCGAGTTAAAATGTCGGTTATATTAGATTTAGCTCATAAAAACCAAGCCAAACTAGTATCGGACATTAGTTTTCACTGATACCTCTAATGATATTATAGAAGACGTATGCTGTTAACCTCGTGTTCAAAGAAGAGCCATCTGAGTGCAACATGAAAATAAATACTGTTCTTTTGAATAGACGGGACAATTGAGCAGTTGAGGTTAGGTAATAGTAAAAGAATTGACCTGTTTTAGCTTCATTTTGGCTAAATAATGATACAAACGATTAGTTGACAGAAAAAAAATCTATTTTTATAATCGATTCAATGTTAAAGAGAAAAATGTTGCACATACTCCATTTCCAGCCTTTTTAAAGTGAAGGTTTGCTGCTTTTTCTGTGCTAGAAATTAGATTAAGTGTGCTTTTCTTCTCTTTTTTTTAATAGACAAAGAGACATTATGATCTTGGAGGATTTCGAACAGTACAGTATGTAAACTCTCGCAGCAGTTGCGCCGTTGAAACAGCTGCAGCTGTAATGTAGATTGCGTCGTGCCTCCTGTTATGAGAACGGGGTGGATGTTTCTCTTTTCCTGTGGTTGTGGGAGGCCACGGCGTTGTGATAAAGACGGAGCTGCGGTAAGGTCAGAGGAAGACGCCGTGTCACTGACATTTGAACCGGAGTAAAAAACATTTCATATTAAAAGTCACATACGACTCCTTTTTTTTTTAAAGATTTTTTGTTTAAACAAAAACCAGTTTGTTCCAAATCCTTCCAGATGGTGTCATGTGCTCCGAATCCCTTTTTAAAACATCAGTTTGTAATGAAGCGGTAATGGTTTGTAATGGTCGGTCGATAATCAGTGTTGGTTTACTTCTGGTTGTTGATCTCTCCAGCTGCTGGCCGTCTATAATCCGATTTAAACTGCTTAAATTGTTGTCAGATCAACAAATCATCCGTGCAGTTTTAAGTTACACTCCAAAAAAACTGTCTTTAATGGATTTGCTTAAACTACAAAGTGACAACTTTTTAATTGGTTCTCTATGGACTTGCCGAGAGTAAGCGGAGAAAAGTCATGAATGCGTTACAGTTCTGTCTGTGTGTGTCTGAAAAAGAGATTTATTTATTATATTAACTTATGATTAGCGTTGTTCTAACGTCGTACACTTTCCAAACGATCACAAATGTCCCGCGGGTCGTTAAGGAAAATAATTGACTAACGAGAAGATGGCGGTACATCATGTTGTTCCTTATCAGCGGGGCCATGATTGAAATCATCTGTCCCGTATGAAATGAAGAACCGTGTGTTTGCTTTGTATGTGTGCAAGAGTTCATCGCACTTTCTTTTAATAATGGAGGACACTGTAAATTCCCTCGGGGATGTGGAGCGATCACCCCTAAATGGCCCATTGATAACCTAAGTCAGCTGAAAGGATGTCCTGTCATTTAGTCACAAACGCTTTCTCAGTGTACACGGCATGAGTAGCGTTTGTGCCGAGGCAATTTGGAAGAACCCCGGGTGTTTTTTCTAGAGGAAGCGGAGGGAAGCCGCTGTTGTCGGATAAACAGAGGGCCCGTCATTATTTTAATGTAACTTTTTATTAGTTTAACTTTAAACCTACCGTACATGCAGACTGATAAAGCACGACAATAGGACACTGTTTCACCAGCTAATGTGCCCACTTAGAAGATAGAGACTGGCTGTGAAGTGGACTGTACCACTTCAGCCAGAGGGAGGGGGGGAGGGTTGGAGCGTTTCCAGGGATTGTGGGTTTGGAGGGCTTTTCAACATTGAGGTTATGGTCACTCCAGTCTTCCTCCTCGCTGGGTTTTTAAGAGCCACATTGTGGCTGCACATAGTGTTTATGTATACAGCACTTTTTGTGTTCATGTAGTTTGGCAGAATTATCGTTGGACAAGTGTTTCAAGAAACTTTTTTTTTATTTCAAAATAAAAGCTGCATAGAGAGATTTTTTTGGATTTAAAAACATTTTTTTTTTACATTAGAGCTCCGTGATTATGCACTGGTATGTTAAAACCAGTACCAGTAGCACATTCTGCTGTTTTCTTTAATAGTAATTAGTTGCATGACTGAAAATTAATTGTGGATTATATCCTCGTAAAACTGAATATCTTTGGACTTTTGGTCGCTTCTGAGTAAAACCAGACTTAGGCTCTGGGTAATTGTGATTTTTCTCACGTTTTATAGACCAAACGATTATTTATATTTATATAGGGTAAAAATATCGATACGGCAATTTATCGTGATACTTTGCCACCCAATACAATATCGATGCGTTGTGAATGCAGTACTTTATCCTTTTTCATTTTATTTTCAATATTTATTCCAGTGAATTTCATGGGAATTAATCAAATGGAGAGGCTGTTTTGAATGAAATTGTTTTGACTCAATTTGTCCTCTGATCAATATCATCTGATGTACATATACAGGTACTTGTGTTTTCATCTTTATTTATATCGCAATATAGTGATATCGTGATACGTATCGTGACCAGTGTTGGGGCTAGTTACTTTAAAAAGTAATATATTACAGATTACATATTACTCTCAAAAATAGTAATGCCTTACACTACTATATTACTCCCTGGAGAAAGTAACTAGTTATATTACTAGTTACTTTTTTAACTAGTATCCTGCCCCTATACAGGCAATCGAACCGGGCCGGAATGTCGGGACCCGTGCCCTCAGACCCGGGCGAAAAGTCCGTGCAGCTCAGTCCAGCTCCGGCCGCTCCAGGTCCGCGCAAAGACACAATTGACCTCCGCGAAGCCGGGCTTCGGCTCCGCCGTAGACCCGTAGACCCTCGGACGCGTCGCGGGGAATCCAGACGTTAAATAGACACAAGAACCCAGCCGAACTCGCGGCCCTGATGCCACCAGACCATGGTGAAAAGCCCTCGGACATCGGTCAAACAGCGGCCAGCCCAGCCCCACGCGAGTCCACACAGGCAGACTCTCGGTCGAACGCGAAACGCACACACGCGCAGCACGCAAACCAGCCGGGAAACAGACTGCTGAACACGGCCGAACTCGGCCCACTTGTGCCCACAAGGCTGTGTGAGAAGCCCGCGCAGCTCAGTCCAGCTCCGGCCGCTCCAGGTCCGCGCAAAGACACAATTGACCTCCGCGAAGCCGGGCTTCGGCTCCGCCAAAGACCCGTAGACCCTCGGACGCGTTGCGGGGAATCCGGACGTTAAATAGACACAAGAACCCAGCCGAACTCGCGACCCTGATGCCACCAGACCATGGTGAAAAGCCCTCGGACATCGGTCAAACAGCGGCCAGCCCAGCCCCACGCGAGTCCACACAGGCGGACTCTCGGTCGAACGCGAAACGCACACACGCGCAGCACGCAAACCAGCCGGGAAACAGACTGCTGAACACGGCCGAACTCGGCCCACTTGTGCCCACAAATGTAACGCAAGTAACGAGCCCGGAAAATTGTAATATTATTACTATTTTCAGTAGAGTAATGCCTTACACTACTAGTTACTTGAAAAAGTAATCTGATTACAGTAACGCGTTACAAAGTAACGCGTTACACCCAACACTGATCGTGACCAAAGTATCGTGATATGTATCGTATCGTGAGGTTCTTGCCAATACTCACCCCTAACTGAATCTCCTGTGTAGCATCCCTTTCATCCGCTAACTGAGGGCAGCTGCACCTGGGATGTGTTTTGAATCACCAGCCCTGGAATGAACAAAAGACAGGAAATGATGTCATCTCTGCTCTCTATGCATCTTCACTGTCTAAAGACACACACCTGAGTTTGAATGTTTGATTGGCCCCTGTGATTTATAAGCTACACTGCAGCTGGATAAATACACTTTGTTTTTTTTTGTTGCACATTGAATTGGAAGTGTAGGATTACCTTTTTTAGCAAAGCTCATTCTTTCCCCCAGTTGTCTTTTTTCCCTCCCATCTTTTCTTTCCACTGTGTTGTCGTCGTCGCTCTTCGCTTTCTACTTTAGTGGCTGTCTCTGCATCCCCCCCCCTCCACCCTGCAGTCATACACATAGTGTATTCAAGTCTAAAGACCCTGTGTCATGCAAGCTGTTGCACATTTTATCTCCCTCCCTCTTTCCTTCTCTCTTCTGCCCCCCTCTCCTCCCCTACCGCCAGAATGTTTGGATAGATCTAAATGGTGTGATTGTGACTGCTCTGCCGGCCGTCTGCCCCTCCACGTCTGCCTCTCAGCGTCGTTGGAAAGTCTGACGTGAGCAGAGGGAGAGGAAGAAGGGGAAAGGCAGAGAGAGAGGGGAAAGTTCTTGTGAACAACAAGGCATGGCGTCCCTCCAGAGAAGCCAAGTCTAGCGTCAGGAGTCGTTCGCAGGCTCCAGCCCGTCCTTCTTTCCTTCTACCTCCTGTTTATCTGTTCTCAGCCTTGAGTCTTTATTCCACTCATTCTCCCACACTGTCTCAACCCATTCCCTGCAGAACATCCCCATCTACAACTCGCTGTCTACAGTTTCTTTGAATTCACCCTCCTCCTCCTCCTCCTCCTCCTTTATCCCTCTCAACCTCGGCCCTCTCTCCACCCTAACCTGTTCCTTTCTCTCCTGCTCAGGTAATGGTGGAGGGGCCAGATTTTGCACACCAGAGACAACAAAAAAATCAAAATCTAGGCCTCTCCGTTTACCCAGGAGGTGTCACATTGCATGCATTTAGGAGAGGGGGGTGTGCTTGATGGCGGTGTCACATGTCGTGCCATTCAAAGAGCCGGGGGTTTAAGAATGTGGGTCATTTGAAGTAGAGGCACTAAAGTGTGTTGTTCAGCCGATGAATGGAGGGCCTTCTCACGTTGACATGGTGAAAAGCGTGTGAATAAACACCAGCGGCCCTCAGGGGCCCCCACGATAAAGCGTCCGTGGCTGTATTCTTCCCAGTACCCCCACCTATACAAGCCGGTTATTATCTCAGCACATGAATGAAGTTCAGGAATCACATTTGATACGGCACAGATACCTTATCAGAGCCTCTTTCTTTCTGTTCCGCCCACAGAAGAGGAAGTCTGCTAGTGTCGTTTTAAAAACCAGATCATGGAGTAATTAAGTTTGGTTGCCTGTTGCTTGCTGCGTAGTAGTTGCTGTATTGCTTGGGGTCCCTGGCAGCTTGTTTTTGCCTCCAGTTCTGACCAGCTGGATGCCTCCACTTAATTGCTTTCCCACGGCAGATGTTCAGATCAGATGGTTCAGATTAAGTCGCAGATTGCTCACACAAGGTTCCCTATGAAGATAGACTCTCCCCTTTACTGTCCTTCATCTAAAGACTTTGAGTGGGCGAGTGTGCATACTATAACACACAACCTAATGCAAAGCTTTTTCCTCCCCACCCCGACCTTGTTGATTCAGGCGTTTGTGGCGACGCTCCTCATCGGGCTGGTTTGTCACGCAGCCGATCCTCCTCCAGCATCTCAGTGGTCCGGCGACGAGCACACGAACCTCACCCTTCGGCGGCACCGGACGTGCATCGAGAATGAGCAGTACCTCCACCAGGGTCTCTGCTGCCACAACTGCAAGGCCGGTAAGGAGAATCGCATTAAGTAGAATATACACAAGTAATTCAGCTCCAGTTACACACACCCAAAAAACGTAGGAGGAATGTTTGGGCCCCCGAATGAGTTCGCCCGCCGCAAGCACTTCAACCCACAAACTTAATCTGATCGGCATATAGGTTTGTTTCCTGCGTCCTCAAACACAGATGCCGACATTTTTAAAGTGGCTTTCTGTGTGAAAGTCAAATGTCAAACCTATAACCTGAACTCATGTCCCAAATGAATCCCAAGTAGACTGCATGGTCTAGAACGACGGCACGACGGCCAGAAACAGAAGGCAAGATCACAGTGAAAGTGGCAAAAGAGGGAAAGTGCAGAATATGCAGAGGTTATTTTTAACTCCTAAGTAATTAAAAGTACCAGCCACATTCATTCATTATGCATTAAGGATTTGGTAGGACTTAACTTTGCTCAGGAACAGAGAAACAATAGAAAGCATCCTGACAGGAAATATTACAGACTGGCATGGGATGTGTTCACTGACCAGGACAGGAGCGTTCCCCAGCAGAAGTGATATTGGTGACAAGGGGTGCCTGCGGAGGGCTCAAACAATACCCTCCCCAGCCACAGCCTGTAGTATCAGCTGCCGTACCAGCAGACCTCAGAGCAGCTTCTTTCCTCAGGCTGTGAGAACTTCATCCACCACATATAATATAGAATTTGTTTGTGTGTGTCTATTTTCTTATGGAGCAAAGATGTGGACTACCAGCTGCTTTTGGTTGTGGAACCATGTTGTAAAAATTACAATAAAAGAAAAAATGCTCGATACAGTTGCTTGCTTATTTAATTAAGAATTCTAAGAAATACTATTAGTATTTGATCAGGTCTTAATAAATCAAATATTTCTTAAACATGTGGCCGATCATCCAAAGGGTTGGTCACCGGTTCGGTTCGGCTAAACCGTGTTTGATTCATGCAAATCCGGTTGAACTTATTACACGTTCTGGAAAATTAAAAACATCAGCTACTAAATCCAACGTGTCTTTCATTAGTAATAAGCAGCAATAATGATGAGTGATTAAAATAATATTGTGTTTATTTATTAACGGCCAGTGTCCGAGTCGGCGTAAAATGCAGCCGGCACGCTGCCGAGCGACAGAGATCGCAATTCAGTCGAGGTGGGAGAGTGAGATGCATACGCAGTACCTTATGTTTGTTTACATCAATGTTTTGAAGATGCGTTGCTAGGCGACACACCGACGGATCATTTAGCGAGCCGAGAATGTCGATCCAAAGCAGATGAAAAGCCGCTTGCTTGAATGCGTATCTGATGCACAGCAACTTCGCTTGTTGAAGAGTCATGTAAATATGCAAGACGGGCAAAAGTTCACCTTTCAAAGTTGTTTTGAAGCCACAAGCTAATAGGGAATTTGTCACACGGCCTGCGGCGGCGTATCCAGCTCTTGTTCCGGGAAGCTGCGATGTTTTGTAAAAGAGAGACCCGCCGCAAAGCTTACTTATTTATAAACTGTACGTTTGCAGCATATTTTTGACCCTTTCCGTGTTTACGCCGCAATCTTCTGTGTAAAAATCTGTATGTATCGCTCAAGTGCGACTCCTAGTGGGAAAGGTCGGTATAACCGGTTCGGTCCGTTCTTTGGCTCAGTATCGAACCGGTTTGAAAATATTTAAACCGGCCCAAGCCTAATCATCCAATTATATGTGCAAAAAGTAATTCATACCTTCGGGTGTGTTGTTTGTGTCAGTCACGAGTTTTTATATAACTAGATTTTTTTTTTTTGGCCTGAGTGCATATTAAGTTTTACCCACACACTTGAGCTAATTCAAGTAACTGTTATTACCCCCCGAGCCAACCACAACACCGACGCTCGATCGACTGATTTCTCTTCAGCCAAAGCCTTCCTGTTACTTTTTTCCTTTGTGCATCAGATGAACCCCAAAAATACATGAGACTCATATTTAGTCATGCTGTGCCTGAATTGTGTACAAAAATGCTAAGAAAACTGACCAGTGACGGTTGTCAACTCCCTGTCAAGTTCAGTCAATGGCGTTCCTGTTCTTCCTCCTAATCCCCCGTGAAATGCCGACAGTAACTTCCAGGAATCTTTAGTCATCATGTGTAAAATGAAGAAAAAAACTCCAAAAGTCCCATTTCCTCTCGTCTTAGCTGATTTCCCAGTGATTTAGAAGCACATAACGCGGTGTGATCGCTATGGTATGTAACATGCTATTTCAGCGGGAACCTTTTGAATTGCCTGTTTGATCATCACATGTGTGCAGGAACGTTTGTGCAGAAAGGATGTGAACGAGACCAAGAAGAAGGGACGTGTCTTCACTGTGAGCACGGACAGACGTACACGGAGCACTCCAACGGGATGAACCGCTGCCTGCCCTGCACACACTGCCACTCAGGTAACGACACCACGCTTTATTATTGGGAGAATGAATGGTTTATCTGGTCAGGTTCGGGTTGCGGCCTTGTACGGGTGCTGGAAATCCTTGAAAACACTTGAGTTTTAGTGTGGTGTTTTCAAGGTTTGAAAGGTCTTGAAATGTGTGTTCTATGTGATGACATATATGATAGAACAGAGAATAGAAGATCTCCATATTTGAGGGACTGAAAGCAGCATTTTCTGACATTTCTGCATGAAAAATGACTTTTGTTGATGAAAATAGTTGGTGATTATATTTCTGTGGATCTGTTAGTGGAATTAGTTTTCCTTTCATTTGTGGTCCTTCTGTAAAAAGCTGTCTCCAAACATCATGTTGGTTGTTTATAGGACAATAACATCTCATTTAATGTGATGAACAAGTGACATAATAAGTAGACTGAATACTGACCATTGGATTGATACAAATATGGAGTTTACCGCAGCTGGAAGGTGCTGGAAAAGCATGGAAATGCACCTTGAAATGCTTGGAAAGTGCTTGAATTTGACTATGGAAAAGGTGCAGGAACCCTGTATCTTTTAAATTTGGGTAAGCAAATTTATAAGGACGTCCAATAAATCAGAGCCCAAGTTGTCATATTCAGAAGTCATCGTTTGGGTGAGCAACAGCCCAAAAACCCAAAGATGGTAGGGAAAAGGCCATCAATAGATTATTAAAATTACTTCCTGATCCTTATTCTGTAGAATTGACTCATTGACTCAACTGTATAAGACAGGTCTATTGTAATGGGACCACTGTCCGGTAAAACGTGTGTTTATGGAAAACTACAGGAAGTGCATGTTGAAACAGGAAATAGCTTTGTCACATTTTCAAAAACACTGAAAATAGGTCTGGAAAAAGGAAAGAAAATACATTAAATAACATATGTCATGCAGGGCTCCCCCCTTTTTGTTTATTTTAATATTAGTGTAATTATTACCATTATTATGACTAAATATTTAACATTTTAATTTTTATTTCCCATCGTTAACACACACAAGCACACACACAAAAACCCGCCTCACCTTCTCCTCCCCTGAAAAAACTTTTTTTTTTAACTGGCCCGTATTCTTTCTTCTCGTCGTTCTCTTGTTCTCGGCCTCGTACCGTCTTTTTGTCTTTCGATAAAAACAGCAACGACAAAAAACAGAAGTAACACATAACTGGCTTGCCCTTTTTAATTCAAAAAGGCAGAGTCTCCTGTAATCCAGTGTGTCAGAGATTTATTGTTTAGGGGGAAAGTTAATACCTTTTTGTCTCTCTCAGGTCCACTGGTGAAGCTCTGATGTTACAGAGTTGGGAGGGCGTGTCTTTGTTGTTTTTGTCTCGTCGGGGGGGCTGAATGTGAGCATGGCGGCCGTCTCGGGAGATTCGCTTGTGTGTGTCTGTCCTACCTGGCTGAACTGGGTGTGGCTGCCTCTCATTGTCTCCCACACTGGCCGTCTTTGTGTCCCCGAAAGGCTCCGAGCTCCAGAAAAGAGACTAATGTTACATAGGATGTGTTTTTGTGCTCAGTCACTGCCGTTTCACCACGGAGCCTTGTGTGTTTTTATTTATGAGCATGTGAAAATCATAGGAACACGGCAAGGAAATGTAAAATTTTAAAAGGTTGCCCTCACTATAGACGATGGAATCTCCTGTTGGGAAACATCACATATTAACAAGACCACAGTTGATTGAATGAATCATTTATGATGCTAGTTGGACGGTAAAGCCCTGGTTTTGGATGCTGCTAAGAAAAAAAATCGTAGTTTTCATTCACTAAATAAATATTAATTTAAGGTGTGATTGGGATTAAGTTGACTTCATAATATATTTAAGATTAGAAGACAGAAAAACTATTTCATATTCAGGTTTGACTGAACTGCGCCGAAAATCATATTTCATATTTTTTTCACATTGCATCAGATTTAAGAATGTATTGATTTTTTTTCTTCTCCAAAACAAACTAGACCCACATACGGCAATGAATTATAGACCATCACTTTTTTAAAAAAATACATAAAAAATGTCTCTTGAAGAAAATTAAATTTTTTATCTAAACATTTTATTTTATTTATTATTTGTCCAAAATGATCTTCACTAAAAATGTTCCATCTGTGATGCAATTTTTTAAAAAAAAGTGTAAAGTGATACCAGTATGGTTTGCTGCCATTTTAAGAGTTTTAGGCATATTTTGACGATTATTGGGATAATATCGTAAATTACAATGATTTGGCGTTTCGTGCGACTCACATTATATACATATAATACCAATACATTTGTCATTCTGCTGCTTTTAGTTGCCACAGACTTTAGACAAACCTACCAGTGGACGGTTTTTGGATTGCTCTTTTTGGGGTTGCTCTAGAGACGGCAACTTTTTGGGGGAACGAACACCTCACTTTTATTCGCGCCTCCATGTTGATATTTCACGTGTCTGGAGAGAGCTTTGCATTTATTATGAACTACGGGAGCTCAGGTGTAATTAAAGCGAAAATCTATTTTTATTTTTAAACACATTTTAAAGACACTTTGACTTGTTGCCAGGCAACAACTTCCAAATGTTTTTTTGTTTGTTTTTTGGTTGGATGGAGGTTTGGTCTTTCCCTGATTCCGATCCTATTTAAAGCTTTGCTGCTCCCTCTACATGTGTTACATTCCAATTATCACTGAGCATAATTCATGTGACAAAAGTGAAAACCATAATTTCTCACTACACTGAGCTACAACACCACCGGCTCCATGCAACAGTACAACAGACGGAAACTGTTTCCAGTGTGAAAATACACTTCCTTTAGCCGAGCACAGAGGAAGCGGAGAGAAAGCGCTGTGTCGTCGGCAGAGTGTGAAGTATGGTTACTGGCATTTCAACTTCACACGCAACCAAACATGATTTCTAGCTTGATCGGATTAACTAAATGGAAAACAAATGTTACAAACTCATCATCATCATCATCATCATGTTAAACTATTTAACTGTTGTAAACAGCACTTTCCCCCCTTTTTTATTTTATTTTAAGGATAATTGTGAGAAACTTCAAACATATATTTTTTTATGTGACACATTTTCACAGTTACTCAGTGTGCTGCAGGGCTGAGTGTTTAACAGCAATGCAATAAATGAGATTATCGCTCCATCTTTAGAAAAATAACACAAAATTGCCCCCAAAGAAAACTGTTTTGCATTGGAAAATTCTCATTAAATGTTGTATAACATTGAAAATATAACAGTCAAACCCTCTGACCTAATAATGTTTGATATGTGCCAAAAGTACACACTTTCAGTTTAATTAATAGTAATAGCCTTTTGCATCATCTGAAAATATTAAATTCAAAACATCTCAGCCTAATTCTTGCTTACCTTAGTAAACAATCAATAAAATGTTTTTAGTTTCGGACTTTATTTCATTTGTATTACCTTTCGTTAGGTTAATGCAGTTCAAAGCGCCAGAAGAGACAATTTGACAATAATATAAGACAATAAAAAAATGTACTAAAATAGATGTAAAAGCTATAATAACAGTAATAGGAGATAAACAATGAAAAGCAAAGACTAGATTAATAGAATAACATTAAAAAGAGGATGCGATTTTTACGGCTGTGATTTTAATCAAACACAACTCTCATACAATAAACACAGTGAATAAGATAAGAGGCTAACTGATGTGAATAGAGCGTTCTTTATCAAAGGCCCTGGCTAAATAGGTCGGCTTCAACACTGTTTCAGCAGCCCTCAGATCCTCAGACGCACTGTTCCAGCGGTTTGGAGAATAATAGCTGAAGGCTGACTCACCAAAGGTTTTTCAGTCCTGCACTTTGAACAACGAGCAGACTCGTGCCAGAGGACTCGAGGGGCCACACCGGTTCAACCACAAGACCAAGAAGAAAAAATATGTTAAAATCATTACGGGGACCTTTTAAAAAAACGGGGTGTAATGTGCTCTCTCAACTTACAGGCAGCTGTCGCTGATTTATATCCTTTTCTGTGTCGTTACAGTAGTCGAGCCGGCTCCATAAGAAAGCATGCGTTCGTCTCTCGGTGTCACTTTAGAGGAATGATCTCACTTTAGCCGTGTTTTTGAGGTGATTTGTAGACATCCAGACGTTTGTATCTAAAATAGATTTTAAAGGGGAAAATCATATAATATATGTATATGTATGAACACAACAACAGAGTCTGCTTGGTGACAAATCCCCTGCTCTGTGTACGTGTTTATGTTCATACAATCCCGAGTTGTTGCTGTGGGCCATCAAGCCGTTCCATATATAGTCGTGCATAGCATAAGTCACAGCTGTGAAATCCACAGGCCCCGTTCCACACCGCTGCTATATTTAGGTCATCATGATCATTACATTACATCGATGGTAGCTAATAACTAATGATAGGACGGCATGCAAGTAATAAAATACACGCATTCTCTCAGCTCATCTAATGACGCACCTCCTTGGATTTCCTGATGAACGTGATAAAGTGTTTTCGGGGGGGAAGATGACTTGTGGACTTTGAATCCTGGTTGTAAATCTCACCCAATCAAGTTGACTGAACAGTCATAAAGGTGAATAAGGTCCTAAAACCTACTTTACCCTTTAAAAAACTCTTCATATCTTGCTCCCAAAATGAGCTGAATTTAGTGACAAAAATTAATTTGGAAAGAGATTACAACCCGACAAACGTAACGCTGCTTTTTTTTATTTCCCCTAAATTGGAAAAGCATGGACATCAAATTACTGTGAAAAGGTCATCTTCCCGAGGAGGTAGACCACTGGTTTGTGACTCATTTTTGATCGTATCTTAAAGGCCAGGGTTACGGTCTTTTCAGGTCTCAATTTAATAAATGAACCCCCCCCCCCCCTCCGTCATTATCCTGTTAAAATGAGGCCCATTGTATCTAAGAGGAACGTCTAATTGGAAACACAATTATCTAACTTGCGTTTTTGCTCAAAGACATACTTGCTAAAGGTCAACAAATAACCTGAGACATCCTTCATGTTCTGTCTCGTTCAACAGCATGGTCACAAGTTCATTACGAGTCTACTCTCCTACGTCCCTCGTTACCATGGTGATGTTTCACAAACTATACTATACTTTACTGTAATCCACAGATGAGATCCAGACCGCGTCCTGCACCAGGACTACAGACACCAGGTGCGAGTGCAAACAGGGGACCTTCTGTGTCCCAGATCAGGCCTGCGAAGTCTGCAAGCGATGTGCCAAGTAAGTCTTTTTCTTGAAACTGGGTTTTCTAGGTTCTCGACGTCGCACCATGCTGAATGTAGTTCGGAGAATGACTCTGTCTGGGTTTTCATTCTTTTAGCGTGCAATGTGATTAAAATTCAGACCCAGACTGGCAGAAAAACCCAAATGCACCGTTTCCACCAAGAATTTCTTGGTAATTTTACTCCCTGCGACCTTTTCCAGGAACTAAAAAAAGAGTCCATCGTTGTCTGTTTTTTGTACAAAAATGAGGCAAATTGGTAATTTGATGGTTGAAAAAGTGGCATGATGTGAGACGAGGGCCTTCACTTCGACATTTACTGCGGCGTAGGTTTTAATGATGCAGGGAGTAAAAGGCAGAGGAGGATAATGGAGCTGAGAGCGTCGGCCTCAACGGGAAATCATCTGTTGAGTGTTTGATGATTATTAATTTGCTCGCTCACGCAATAATTTTTTTTAAAAATGAGTCCGGAAGCCGACTTTAGTAAAGCCAAACTTTGCTTTTAATGTTCTCCTTTCGTTTCCCCTTAATGGATACTACAGTGCTCCCTTGTTGTTTGAATGAATCGGTAACAACCATCCGTGCAAACCACACTCAAGTCCCTGTACTGTGAAGGCGAGTTTAATTCCGACAGGCCGAAATCACACATTTGCCTCAAGTACTTCCCTCTTCAACTGGGGTTTTATTTTTTCCTTACTTTGTGGGTTAAAATTTCTCCCAGAACTTAATTTCGATTCTGGTCCATGTGGTCGAGAAGACAAAGAGTCCCTTTAAGGGTTCCTAGTCCCCTGGGGAACTATCCTTGCTGTCAAAAAGAGGGGGCTTTGGTGTTGAGGTTGAAGGATTTTGCTGATTTTTTTGTATGTTTTACTATTAATGCAATGTTTTTCTTGATAAATCCCAGGTGTAAACCGGGAGAGGAGGAGGTGAAGAAGTGCACGCCGTTGTCCAACACCGAGTGTCGGAAACGGGAACCTTCCCCGACCAAATCCTCCTCGGCCTTCCTTCCGCCCACGCCGACGTCTCCAGCAGATACAGGTAACATCACTGTTTCATGCAAAGACTTCCCTTTTAACCTCAGGGTTGTTTTTACACTTAATCGTACATTATTTGATCCCTCCAGGTGCTCCTATATGGATTCTCCTGCCCTTCCTCATCTTCTTCATCTTCTTCATCGCTGTACTGGCTGTGTGGTGGTTCGTCATCAGGAAGCGTTCCTGTGAAACCCCATGTGAGTTTTCTCATCAGACGTCACCTTCACGATGGCGTGAAGTACGTATCTTTAACGCCGTTTGTCTGCTTTCAGGTTCAAAGAACCACTGTGAGTCCAGCGAAATTGTGAAGATCCCAATTGTAAGTTTTCATTTAGATTTCTCTCTTGTTTTTTTGTTTTTTTACACAGTTTGTCACCATATCCTATCTTTTTTTTTAATTCCTGCTCAGGACGAGAGTGGAGCCACGGCTGAGGAGAGACAGAATAATCAGAACGCCGGCCTGGAGGGCGAAGAGTCCCGTCCGGAGTCCCGGCCCCTGCTGCAGGAGACCGGGATGACCAAGGCCTCCCCTCCCCTCGAGGACGAGGACCGAGGACTGGGAGACAGTTTGCCCAACACCACCAGCTCGTCTCAAACCAGCCTGTCGGCGTTGCCCACCGCCGCTTCCTCCGAAAACACCCCGATCACCCTCCACGAGAACACCCCGATCACCCCGCAGCACAGCCCCGTCGCCGGCCGGCTGCAGCCTGCAGACATGGTACCCCAAACCCTCAAGTCCTGCTTGTGTTTTTAAACATGAATCACCTGTGCTTCCATCTCTAATGTTTGCATTTGATGTTGCAGGACGATCCTCTGCAGCATCGCTTGGTGCCCCAACAAGGTAACCAACCATCTGCTAAAACATTTGAAACAGCAGCCAGAATCTCCTCAGGATCTCACATTATCTGCTTGATAGATTAATAATCTCATGACAGTCAGGCAGTAGCCCGAGCCTTTTGGGGGTTGGATCACGCCGTCTTTTTTTGGTGTTGTTTTTTTGTCATGCTACATTAAAAGAGGGCATGGCTTAACGGGTCTGTTTGATCCTCCTATTAAAGTTTTAATGTGTTTGTCGCCTGGAGGGGAATCGGGGGAAATGATGATAAAGATAAACCGTTAACAGTTTACTTACACAGGGTTGTTGTGTGTGTGTTTGCATCTCTCAAATCTAAACTCCATGATCTGTTTCTTCTTTTAAAGGGTCTGAGAAGTCCCTGAAGAAGAGCTTCGATCTGTTCGACGAGTACCTGGACGTGCGGATCCACAACAAGTTCTTCCGACTGATCGGAGTCAGCGACAACCACATCCGCATCGCGGAGAACGGCGCCCCCGGTGACAAAGTGTACGAACTGCTGAAGAACTGGATGCAGAGGCAGGGACTCAAAGCCGACATCAACGACCTGTTGGATGCTTTGCTCAGTATGGACCAGCGGCGCTCCGCCGAGAGCATCGCCTCCGCCGCGCTGCAGAGAGGCTACTATAAGCACGCGGACGAGCCCTGAAAACGAAGTAAAGTACTCAAATAAAACCTAAAAGCACACAGACACACGGTGGAGTGGACGTCGTGTCTCACGAACAGGCTTACCTCTTTGTGGCTGACCGGCCACGTATCCACAAAAAAAAAAAACAAAGCCAGTAGTTTTAAAAAGAAAAACACAAAAAAGGGGAAGGCCGAGCTGTATTTATCAGAGCTCTGAAGATGTCGACTACTTGCCGAATGGAGGCGTATTAATGGCGATGATGAAGAAGATGAGTGGAAATTTAACGACCACGAAGGCGTCCGCTTCCACAGGCAGAAACCGGCTGCATGTTTATAGGCCTCGAATGAAGCAAACATGCATCCACATACTGAACGCTTAGATGTCTCCGGGGTGTGTGTGCGTGTGTGTGTAGGTGTTTATGTGTGTGTGTCACACACACACATCTGGTCCACCACCCAGATCCCCACACAATGCACCAACCTGGAGACGAGGATTTACACTGGTTTTGTAGGAGTGGCATTAGCTCTGTCACTGATACTGTGCCTCCTTGATGCACTGACCTCTGGCACATGTAGGATTCATGCTATATTTGTTGTTTTCTTGATTTTAAGGCTTCTCTGAAACGAAATGTTACAGTTCTCTGACTTCACAGGCAAATATTGTCCATTTTGTTGCGACGGTCAAATTGCAGCTTTTACTAATCGTGAGTTTTTTACCTCCTCGGTGCCTTTTTGATCCACTACATTTAATCAAGCCGTGTTGATTTCATGATGTTCATAGAGCTCAGTGATTCCGAAATGTTTTTATTTACAATCAACTTCAGTTCTTTTGTCGTCCGGTCTTTTTATATGTTCAGTGTTGCTATGCACATGACATCGTAGAAGGAATTTCACAAGTTGTTTCTGTTGGACAGCTGATAGTCACATGTTTCCCACGTAACGTGGACAACTTCAAAGGTCATTTTTTATTTATTGACATATTTATTGTAATGAATAATAATTTTTATTATTTATATACCGTTGTCAAAAACGACCGTCCCCGCCTGGAGAAACCAGCACAGTGACAAACGTTTCTAAGCTTCAGGGGCAAAAAAATGACTGACATCAGACATATTTTCAAGGTGCGGTTGAACCGTCGTCGCGTTCAGTTCAGACTTCAGCGCTCGGCGCTCTGGTCCACACTGTCCCATGTGTTCACGATGCTAAATGCAGACTATCATTTCAAATAAGAGGCAATCGTTCTAGAAAACTGACCTGTTGAGGTGAACCGACTGAATGAACGCTCCTCCTGTACGTGTGGCGTTCAGGTACGGTTCAAATGAGATGAAGGAAATTACTTTTTTCTGGATTTTAAAAAAAAAAAGAAGAAGAAGCTGAAATTGAATTCTTTCACGTGTACATATGAATGTCCAGAGAGCGCTGAAGTGTCTCCGTGTAAATATGCAGCTCTATTAACAAACCCCACAATGAATATCGTTGGTGTGAAGAAGTTCTTAAGAACGGAAAACGCCAACCAGAGTTTTTTTTGCCCGTTTTCCTGCAGTCTCTTTATGTATAAAGGAAAAAGAGTTACAGAGTTATATATTATTGCTGAAGAGTGATGCTACAGTGCTGGCACTGCCATCTATTGACAGACAATGAAAATACAGCCAGCATCAATTTCTAGGGATCCTATACACTCTCTCACTAAACATCCTCCCTTTTTACTTCCTTTTAAACATTTCTTTATTTAAAGAATGACTCTTCCGTCCTGCAGAAGCAGCGTGCATGTTTCGTTCACTCTGTCACAGTTCATGTGAGTTGTCTTTTTTTCTTTTTGAAGAAACAAAACCACAAAAACAATTTTGTGTTTTTTTTTTTTTTTTTTGGTTTGACATATCTCATTGCAAGTCCCAAGCTGTTCAATTAACTTCCTCTTTACTTGTGTAAACTTCCCGCCCCCTTAGTTATTGTTTGCTTGTCATGGATTTCAGATTATAAATTATGCAAATGCATCAAAGCTGTTTTTATGTCAATTTCAAATAAATGTTTTGTACAGATGAGCCAATTTAAAATTGTTTGAAGTTTACTTGTTTTTCATCCTTGGCCTCGACAGGAAGAAAAAAAAGATAAATCACCTGAATGTTTCCTCCGGTTGTGCAGATCAGAATTACTACATAGAATATATAAATATAGAATTACATTGTCTTATTGTTAAATATTCATATCTGTCATATCACAGAAACAACAAAAGAAGATCACAGATGGTTTCATTCCTCAGACTTCACAATGTGTGTTAAACACAAACATGGAGATTATTATTAGCTCGTCTTTGTGTGCACAAAAATATAAAAAAAATAACACTATTTTTTTTTTTTTTTTTAGAAATACCAGTATAAATGTTATTATTCATATTATAGATATTTAAATGTAAAATCATAAACACTGAATAAGACATAAAAGTTCATCCAGTTATTCTGGACATCTGAGTTTTGACGACTCTTCTCTCAGGATGTTGCATTCACTGACCGGCAGGTAAAATTAGACATCCAGGTTATTTCTCTGTGTATCTCCTATTGCTGGAGTATTTAAAGTGTCCTTTTCCTTAAAGTAAGACGCCAGATATAAGTGAGGAGACTTCCTCCTTTGTGTCTCACTGTGGAAACCTCCTCTTCATCAGGGCTTCTTCCTCGCCGCCTTTGCCTATTATAATCGGGGTAAAAATGACTTCCGACTCTTTTCATCACTCCGTCGAAGAAATAGAAATGATTGTACTCGTCGTCGTTGGGAAGGCCGTCGTCTCCATGTGTGGGTTCCTTCGAGGAAAGCGCCTCTGATCCCGATCCGGCAGATCTCTCCGCACAGCGTTTCCACCCGCGATGCATCAAACCTCTGCAGGGTGGCGGCTTGTCATCAGCTGCAGTCTGTGGAGGAGAACATTTCCATCAGTGCTGAGAAAGAACAGTGAAGCGTGACTCATTTCAAGTTACAGCACATTCATGTTTTTTTTAATTGGACAGAAAATATTAGTTTACTTTAAGCAGAGCATTATATATGCTCTTTAAGATCAATAATTAAGTGGGAAAAAAATCCAATAATATTCTCATTTCCCTTCATGGATGACATTGTTTTCTCATCCTTGCATCATCGGTTTTACTCAACTTCCTGTTGGATAGATTCATCTCTGTCTTTCACACATTTCTGTATTTTAACAATATCCCTCTGTTTTTATGCAACACTTCCTCCAGCTAGAAATGTTGGAAGAAAAGATGACGCTCATCTTGTTCCAGACAGATGCTAATTAGCTTAGCTTAGCACAGAGACTGGAAACGGAGGGAAACAGCTAGCCTAGCTTAGTCTGAAAACAACCAGCATCTCCAAAAGCTCATTAACACATTTTAATCTTATTTGTTTAACACGTACAAAAAAATGTGTCATTTTATTGCCATTATGTTGTGACGTTTTTATACTTTGGTCTTCAAAGGTTTTTCTCACCCATTTCCACTCTTAGCTAATCTAAGCTAAGCTAATTGTTGCCAGCTGCAGCCTCACATATTAGCACTGTTTTTCTTGTTCTTCTGACACTGAATGAAAATGTTGATCCGTTCCTTTTACTCTGACCGAGGACTCGACTTACTTCCGGAAACCTGTCCGCAGCTTGTTTGTGGACTGTGGGAGGTTTTGCCAACCTAAAAGAGTCCTCTTTCGGGACTTGTTGGACTCTTTCAGGTTCCGGCCTGCTGGTTACGACTTCACGGCGTCTGCTCATATCAGCCAGGGCGTCCGGTCTCATCCTGAGGCCTGAGAAGGACTTCTTGGTCTTGGCGTCGGCCTCCATCTGTGTCGGCGGCGGGGTATCTGGTCCCGGCGGTCCGTCTGGTTCCCGCTCGCCTCCCCGATTGAAGACTAACGTACTTGACGTGGTCTCTTTCATCCACGTTTTCGCCGTCGTCGTCTCTGTTGTTGCCGTTTCTCCGTCCGTCTCTTTGAGCGAGGGCGGCGAGGGCACGACCGGCTCTTCTGACGCCACATCTCCCTCTTGTTTTCTGTGATTTATGCCCATAATTGTATTTCCAGGAGGTGAAGCGTTAGCCTCCGTGCTTCCCGCCTTCTCTTCAGTCTCTCTGACCTCCGTATATGAAGACGCCGTAGTTACTTCAGCTTTACTTTTTATATTTATTCTCTCTGTTCTCTCCTGCTCATACATTTCTAACAGGATTCCTTTCAAGCACTTCGATTCAATAATAAAGCTCTCTTTTATAACTTTGGTCGGGTCATCCGGTGCCTTTAATGGTGTTTTTACTGTTTTCCACCTGGTGCCTGCGTTCATAATAAGTTTTCTCTCCGGCTCTGTTTGTGTCTCCCTCTCCAAGTCTGGAAGGAAAAACATAATGAAGGCTTTTCCTCCCACCTCGGTCAGCGTTTGTTTGGTGTCAACGTCGTTATTATGTGTTTTGTTCGTAGAAACTCGAAGGACGTACGCGATCGCATTTGCATGTGATCGTCTTGTTCCACCTTCCTGAAACCCTGCGTGTTTGGTGATTACCATCCCCTTGAAATCCTCTTTATTATCATCATCATAAGCAGCCTTTATGTTGGCCGGCAGTCTATTTGTGGACCCCGTCTTCCCTCCGGCTACCAGAAGGAGTTGCCCCGCCACGTAAACTCTATCATCGTCAGCATACGCTTGAAACGCGGCTTTTAAAGGACGTCGCTTCCCAGCGTTTTTTTGCAAAAAGTTCAAACGTTCATCTTTCATTATGAGTCGGACTGACTTTCCCAGCACCTCTAATTGTGACGCATGTGAGGTTTTGGTTGAAGAGCTGCCAGAGTGCAGATCGGCAGCTCGGAAGACTTCCTGTTGACGAAGTTTGGCTCGTCTGTCGTGCTCCTTGAGGATGTCCATCCCTCGCCGCATGCTCTCTTTTTGCCTCATTTGCGGTTGAGCAATCTGTCCTTTGGATATTTTCCTGATATACGCAGCTGCTCTTATTTCCCCCTCTTTAAAACGGTGGGAAATGATCAGCGTTGTGGCGCCGCGGTAGCTCTTTGTCAGCGCTTTCTGCCATTGAAATATGGTGTCGGGTTCCCGGCTATTGGGTACCTCCAGTGAGAGGGCCTGAACATCGGGGCCCGAGGCGGTGGCTCCGTGATGATGCAGTGTCTGTGAGTTTATTACGTCCGTGGCAATGTGGCTGGTATCGCTAATAACACGCCGCGGCGGCGGAGTGCCTGACCTCAGCAGAAATACTGGAACTCTTTTTCCCTTTCCACGAAGAAGAGAAACAACCTGGAGCGAAAGGAGAAGAGGAAGACAAAGAGGTTACACAAAAACTGCCACAATGCACAAATGCATGAACGGTCACATAAAAAAACATTTAAACTACACTTCTTGCCGGGAGCTCGGCTCCAGGGATTTACTTTAGTCCGGACGGACATTCCTCAATAACTACTAAGATTGACTTTTCATCTGGCGCCATCATCAGGTCGTAAATTTACCTCCTCCAATAGGCTGCTTTATGACCAACTAGAGTGGTGGAGCAGGAATGAATCCGAAAAACCTGGAAATGAGTCTGCAGTTTTGCAGTCTTGAGTTGTTTTTTTTAACGTTCCGCTTCATGCTATAAAATCCGGCAGGAAAATTTTATTTGATTTGGTCTTTATTTTCCTTGAATACAAAGTACAATAATTACATGACGTGAAATACATAATACAATTATGAAATATAAAAACAGGAGGGACAGGAGGAAGCTAAGCTTAGCATGCCCCTTCATTACATTATCACATATCATTTACATATAATTTCAATTTACATACCTCCAATATCTGTGTGAAATAGTCATTAATCCAAATTTTGAATATGACCTGTATATCCCACACAAAATAATAATAAATAACAAAAACAAAACATAATACCTCTAGATCACTTTAAATCTCCATTCCTTGATATTTGCCCATTAATAACTGCATTTGAATGTTTTTATGTTTACACTGCGTTTCAAAGCCTCAAATACCCCCTTTGTGAATTCTTTAAGTTTTAAATGTCTTCGTTTTTTGTTTGCCACAGAACTTTCTTTTTTTTTTCAAGGGAACAATTTTTGATGCCAACACCGCCGAGGCAAATGTTGTGTTTTATAGCTAATTAGCACATGCTAATGCTAACAGGGTGACGATGGCAAACATTTAACCTGCTAAACAAGCAGCATTGCTAACGTTGTTAGCATTAAGTGCTGCTAGCACTAGTTAGGTTTCCAAGGCATTGAGGGACATTTTCAAACTTTTAATGGTTCCTTTTTTGTCGTGCTTTAATGTGTGCAACTTTAACTTTAATGACAGGTGGCGTCGATCCGGGCTTAATGGTTCAGTAGCGAGAAAGTAATCTCAGAGGGCACTTACTTCTGTTGCAGTTGCACTTTCAGTAACTTTATTCTTCTTTATTACTGTCTAATTCTGATTTATCGTCTACTTTGTAATCGTCTTTCTAAAGTCTCCGGGTCTCCGAGGTCTTTTTCTGCCCGGAAACCGAAGAAAGGTAGATTCACACTAAAAGTTTCTCCTATAAATACTCTGCACAGATGCAAAAACATGCGGCGTGTCAGATATTCTTATTAGCGACGGTGTTTAATCAGTATGGAAATAAAGGTTGCCGTTATTCTTTATGTAATGATGAGATTTTAGGTAGTGTAATTTTGAGGACGCTGGACTGTGACAGATCCAGCTGGTATGCTGATAATTCATGCAGACACCCGGGAGCAGAACAGAGAAACTGAAACAAAAATGAATGATAATGTGCTCATGGAGAATGTGGAATACAGTAGTTGTCTGTACATCAGAAGTGGGAAGGCGTTTTGTTGATAAAGTACAGATATAGAGAAACTTATATGTATTTTTAGAGATTCACACCAATACTGAGGTAAGCATACCAGCGCTGGGATATGACTCCTATGGATTATTCCAGAGTACAAACATCCAGGATCATCATGGTCCTTGTGAGTCCTGTAAAAAGTGGTGGTCTCCAGTCCCAGAGGAGTCCTCCGACCCCTTTGAACCCAGTCTCTGTCTCCGAGAGGACTCAGGTCTGAGACCAGCAGGGACACCAGCAGCAGCCACGGCCTCATCATGCTGACTATGAAGACTTATGAAAACAGAAACGCCGTTATCTTTTACTGCTTTACCTTCTCGCCTCGCTTTGTATATGCAAACCGCTGCAGCATGTGACGACTCTGCTCTCTCTAACGAGCTGCAGGAACCACAAAGAGCTTCACGGACGTAAAACCTTACAAGTCTCATCTGCTTCCTCAGGACTTATGTAGCTTCTCCACTTCACATCAAACCGGTGGTTTTTGTATAATGTTCACAAGGAAGCCCATGAAAACACCCAGAACTGTGCATCCAAAGCCTGATATATGTTCCTCCTCTGTGCCAAGGAACTGTCAAAGAGTGCCAAAGAACTCCTCTGTGCCAAAGAACCTTCGTTCATTTGATCCCAAATATAGTAATCTATAGTAATCAAATATAAATCTTACTCTTTGTTAAATGTTATGTTGCGAAATCGCGATGTAGAAATGCCAATATAGAATTTATATGCATAGCCAATAGGAGGTCCTCGTCGAAGAAAAATAGTGTAGAATTCCTACAAACCTATCATTACTCTGTTTGTTCAATTATTTCTATTATTAACGTCTCTTTACTGACAAAATGTTCAAAGACATCCTGCTCTTTTGAGGCAGGTGCAGATAAAAAAAGTTTTTTTGCATATTATCAGATTCTGTCCCAAAGAAGACACCCACTGCCTCGGTCAGGAGGAACGCCACGCCATTGTCGCCTTTCCGTCGTCGGCGTAGCAACAGGTAAGAATTCATTCTGTAAAGACTTATGTTAAGTTTACAGCTTAGTGCTTGTGTTTCATTGTATGCAGAAGGAAGTGTATGTTTGCTCTCAGATCGCATGTCTCACACAAAACTTAAATGTATTAACAGGAAAATATAGCAGAACTGTAGATGTCGATGTCTTTCTTCAGTAGAATTCTATCACGTGTGGAGCGGATGGTGTTGTGTGTTTATGTAAAACTAACTCCATAATGTCACCATTGTACTCCGGAGACGGTTGTGGCTGTAAAATCCTAAAATGTAAATGTTTTATTGTTATTATTATCAGTCAAATGCTCATTCAACAGTGTGGGTTAAAGGTTAGAATGCAATAAGGTTGAAGAAATATAAAAAGAATCCAAAGCTAAAAGTTTATAAATAAAGTATTAAACTGTGAGTTGGGGGAGGGGTTATTCCAGGTTATGATGAATATCTCTTTTTTTCTTCTTTTTTTTAAACCACAGCCTCAAGCAAAGCGTGCATCCCCGACTAGCTGTAGCAGTCATAAAAAAATATTTAAAAAAATGGGAAATATCAACACCTCGAGCCAGATGAGCAACTTCAGCAAAAGGAACGTCCGGGTGTTCATCTCGGAGAAGGCCCTGGAGATCGATGCCTTCCTCGCCCCCCGGGCCGAAGGCGACGGCCAGATGGCGTCCGTTCTTTCCGGCGGGAAGAAGCAGTTCGTCTTCAGGGACGGCGTGGACGGCAAGGACGGCAAGGACGGCAAGGACGGCAAGGACGGCAAGGACGGCAAGGACGGCGTGGACGGCGTGGACGGTGTGGACGGCGTGGCCTGCGTCCGCGTGCTGGCCTCCCAGACGCAGCACGTACCCTGGGACGCTCAGCGCTTCCTGTCCGTCTTCGTGGAGGACGAAGACGATGAGGGCGTTTGCGCCAAACAGATCATGCACAACATGGCGCTGAGCGGGCCGGTCACCGTGCTGCTCTACGACCTGTAGAGGTCACGGCTTTTCAAAGCGTGGTCACCGTTCTCTGCTCGTTTGTCAAACCATTCCATGTTTTGTGAGTTTCGTAATCTCCACCAATAAAAAACATCAGCTGCAGCTTCACGGTCCTCCCCCTTTTGCTTTTTATTGTCATTGCAAAGTATGATGAGGTCACACGCTCGCCATGCGTGACCGAGAGGTCAGCGATCATCTGCTTCGGTGCAGATCTCAGGATCGTCGCTGAACAGTGGAGGCGTTGTTCCTCGCGGAGGTCTGTGCTGAACGTCATGACAAGGCGAGGAAGTCGCTTTCACGCACGTGGTTGTTTTCCTTTTTGAAAAAAAAAAAGGCAGGAAAATGTATCAAAAATCCCACTTTAATAAGAATCCAGTAGAAGCAAACAGATTATCCCTATATAATGAAGAGCAGTCTCTTGTATAATCTGATTATAATATCTGATAAAATGAAGAGCATTCTCATATAATCTGATTATAATATATGATAATATGAAGAAAAGTCTTATAATCTGATTGTAATATCTGATAAAATGACGAGCATTCTCATAATCTGATTATAATATCTGATAAAATGAAGAGCATTCTCATATATAATCTGATTATAATATCTGATAAAATGAGGAGCCTTCTCATATATAATCTGATTATAATATCTGATAATATGAAGAAAAGTCTCATAATCTGATTATAATATTTGATCAAATGAAGAACACTATAATAGATAATCTGATTAAATATCTGATTAAAAAATTAAGAGCATTCTCATATATAATCTGATTATAATATCTGATAAAATGAGGAGCCTTCTCATATATAATCTGATTATAATATCTGATAAAATGAATCTGTTGTATAATCAGTTGGTAAACATGACCAGGCAAAAAGTGAGTTTTGTAAAGTGAATTTTTGTATATTTGACAAAACCTCATCCCAAGAAGAAACGATTCCGATGCCGATGACTTGAACCTCCAGGACTCGGCTCCCCTGACTGCTCAGATGATCTGCTGCGTCTGATCAGACTTGAAACACAAACGCGGAACGATGGGAGATTTGATGGTTTTGGTTCTGCTTTTTGGGAGGGATGGTCTTCAGATACAAAGGGAGTAAAGAGACCTGAGTGAAATGAGGGAGAGACACTCGTCTTGTGAGAGCGAGTCACGACGTGGACGGTTTAGTCTCAACGGGAGAACATGATGGATGAAAGGTTTTTCTTTTAACATTGATTTGTTTTTGGGTGTGGATTGAAGAATCCTGAAAAAAGTACAGAAGAACCATTTTTGGCATCTTTTTACTTCCGTAGCTACACACCTTCAATCCAGAGGTAAATATCATCTTTCTTTTCTGCTTGTTACTTTTAACTCTAAATGCATTTGTTTGTTGATTTGTCATCAAAGACACAATAAAAAAGAGAAAATAAATAGACAATTTATTTTATTTAAGCACCCGGTTGTGTTATTGTATGAGCTTGTGCCCACCAGTCTGTGAAGTAGCAGCTACACCTGTTAATGACAATACAATGCTACTAGTTACACTGATAATCCAGTTAAATCATCAGTATATAACGCTAATAATAATAATAATACATTTTATTGATATCAGGACACCCAAGGACACCTTACAAACATTAATGAAAGCAACACAACAGATTTAACAGTAGTAAAAGTAAAATTAAGTTAAAACATTCAAGACAATAAAAAAAGGCTGATATAAGTGTATGTTATGCTAATCTAAAGAGATTGTTTTAAATTGTGATTTGAACTGATGAAGAGAGTCTAGAGTCCCGCCAACAAACTTCAGTGATTTTCTTCTTTAATTTTGTTGTTTTCTCCTTCCACATCTCGTACGTTCACCTCCAGCCATGAGGCCGTCCGTGTCCTTCCACCTGGCCTACGTGCTGTGTCTGACTCTGGGCTTCCTCTGTCTGCTCTTCGTGAGCTGCTGGCGATCTCTCTGGCGAGGCGGATTCTCCTGGGACGGTTCGGCTCTGCAGTTCAACTGGCATCCCGTCCTCATGGTGTCCGGCCTGGTGGTCGTCTACGGCTACGGTACGTTACGTTATACAGAGGGGTGAAGGGGAGACGTGAACGAGAGAATGGACCTCACGTTCTGAAAAGTGAAGCCAAGCCTTAAACTTGCATTCTTCCTGCTGGCCATCAGGGGGCGACGCTGATGTCCGATTTCGTGGAAGTCTCTGTAAACATGGGTTTCTGGTCTCAATCTCTAGTTTCAAGTCATCTTCAATCCAACATGATGTTCATTTAGTACATTATGGTCCATTTAGAGTCCACCAGACCAGAAAGCAGGGGATGCTTTAGGGGGCGGGGCTTACCTGCTGATTGACAGGTCGCTAACGTACTACCCACAGCCTCGCTAATGTCTCTACCACGCTACAATCAAAATCCAAGATGGCATCGACACTCCTCAAGACTAGTCCACTTCTTATAGTCTATGGCAGAGATCTTTAACAGGGGGACCGGGACCCCTAGGGGTTCCGCAGAGTTACTACATGGGGTCCCTGAAATTATTTGATCCCAAACTTTTTTTCTTCCAAAAATGTCAAACATGTCCAAAAATACACCTTAGCATGAATAATGCCAATTAAATGTATGAATATATAAGTACAAAAGTACTTTTATACATGAATGCACTACATATTATTATAGGCCCGGTTTAATAAGGAACATCATTTTAAATGATATGTAATAGGGGGTCACTATAAGTCCTTGGCCTGAAAAAGGCATCTGGTCTACGGGATCGACTAAATAACAGAAAAGAGATCCGGAGGGAGTGTGGAGGAGAGCCGCCGCTGCTCCTTGGCTTTTGGAAAAGGGGGTCAAATGAGGTGATTTGAGGGTCTGATCTGGATTGCCTCTATTTGGAGGTTTTCCAGGCACGTCCAAATGGTATAGCAGGCTCCGGGGCCGACCCCAGAACACGCTGCAGGGATTAGATCTATCTTGTCTGGCCTGTGAACGTCTCGGGGGCCCCCCATGGAGGAGGCAGAAAAACAAGGCTGGGGAGACGGATGTCCGGAAGACCTTGATGGATGGATGGACTTAACATTCTTAACAGAAAGCCGGTACCAAGTGGAAGTGTGGAATTTGACAAATATGAGCATTTGCCAGGCTGATGAGTTGCATTTTGGGGCTTTAAGTCATAAAAAAAATCCTTATTAACAGTTATATTTGTCGTATACAATATAAACTCCCTATCAACACTGTACATACCAACAATGCACGACAGAGAGTTCCAGCAACTGATTTTTGTTTACGGATGTAAAAATCATTTCTCAGACGTCTGAGCTGAAATGATTTTTCTCTGCGGCTCACTGAGCCCGGAGGTGGTTTTTTTCCTCTCCCCGCTAAAAACTGATTAAAAACTGAATGGAATTTTTTATTTTTTATTTTTTATTTTTATTTTTTTTCGAACTCCTTCTAAGTGCATCGACTAAATGATTCGGACGTTAATATGCACGTGAAAATATCATCAATTTAATGCTAAATACGGAGTCGTTTAAAGCCATTTTCAATGAGGAATGTGCTGTTTACATCATTTGTTATTGGATTGTGTGTGTGTGTGTGTGTGTGTGTGTGTGTGTGTGTGTGTGTGTGTGTGTGTGTGCAGCGATCATTGTGTACCGCATACCCTTCACCTGGACACAGAAGAAGCTTACCTGGAAGCTGGTGCACGCCGGTCTGACCCTGCTGGCCCTGGTCTTGTCCGTCGTGGGCCTGTGTGCCGTTTTCGACTTCCACAGAGCGTTCCACTACCCCGACATGTACTCGCTGCACAGCTGGATGGGCATCTGCACCGTGGGGATGTTCGCACTCCAGGTGAGGAGGAATTATTGAGTATATGCTGGAGAAAGCGGTGAGGGAAAAAGTGGAGGGACCCCAGATTACATATTGTATAATGGCTTTTTTTTTTGTCTATATTTTCAGAATAATGTCATACTGATGAAAGGGTATAGAGTTTTAGGATTATAGCATCATAGTCTGAAGAAAGAATATACTTTAAAAAGAAGCCAATTTGTCTTTTTGGTTTTATTTTTATTTTTACAGACACTCATCCTCATTTTGGTGGAATAACTACAGAATAAATACATACAAAATACAGTTATTTGGGTAAAGTTCATATTTATGTTGTCAGACTTCATTGTGCTTCTCCTGTCTTTAAATCCTAGTGACCGTTTGTAACTCCCCCTAGGGGTCCCAGACCCCCTGCAGTAACTCTGCTGACCCCTTAGGGGTCCCGGACCCCCTGCAGTATCTCTGCTGACCCCCTAGAGGTCCCGGACCCCCTGTTGAAGATCTCTGCCCTAAATCATTGTTGTGTTTGTTTCCACCACATAGTGGCTCCTCGGTCTGGCTGGCTTCCTGCTTCCGTGTTCTGGGCAGTGGTTCCGCAGTGCCCTGAAACCAGTCCACATCTGGATGGGGACCTCCATCCTGGTCCTCAGTCTCATCTCCTGCATCAGCGGTATCAACGAGGACCTGTTCCTGAGTCTGTAAGTGCCTTGATGGGATGACTACACATCCAGCATGCACAAAGACAACCAGGCTTGAACTCGGTTTCTCCGTCCCCGCTGTAGTAACGGAGTCTCCGGGGAAACGTACAACTCGCTGCCCACAGAAGCAGTGTTTGCAAATTCCCTCGGCGTCTTCATCGTGGCCTTCGGATTGGTCGTCCTCGGCATCCTGTCCAGAAGCAGCTGGCAGCGGCCGGAAACAGAGGAGAGTACTCATGTGAGTGAATGGATGACTTATTATTATGAAGCTATATTGATTGTACTTCAAAATTTTCTTTTTGGGTGAAATATTAATCCAGGTGTCATTTTAATTGCAGCTTCTCCTCCAAGAAAACAGCACATGAGAACATGAGATACTCTGCAGGAAGACATGCAAAGAGCACATACGTGTGGATAGGATCTCATCAAAACTTTCCTTTCTTGTTGAATAACTTTATTGATGAGTTTCTAACAGCGATGACAACCTCTGTAATTCAGCCTGCACACCAGAAGCCAGATATGGATCCAGATGTTGGTATGGGGTTGCTGCTCGTGAAAAAATAAAAATAAATAAATGAACATTTGTTGTCAGTGTCATATGTAAATATGTGGGTTCATATTTTAATGTGTCTCTCCTTATCGTGTACAATCAGAGGTCATCTTTTAATGGCTCAAAAGCAATAAAATAAATAATAAATACATCTAATGTTCTTAACAAAGTCATGGTATCCTATCTTGAATAAATTCATACTATGATATAATTTTTTTAAATTAATGAAACCATATAGAATGTTGAAAAATGTATTTTATAGAATGTAAAACAAAGTCATACTTTATATTTAAAAAAGGTGATAAAATGTCATAGTATAGTACGTGTGGTGACCCTAGTCATCCACAAGGGGTCGGTGTTTTTCCACCTGCCTCCTCTTTGTCTTGCAGGATGACTGATCCTCACATGGATGTGCTCCACTTTTGTTTCCTGTACCTTCAGGTATTTGCACATTTTCACACAAGCTTATATTAATGAAAATTGAGTTTTCACATACCTGTCGGTTGTTTTTTTGGTTAATTATTAAAAAAAAAAAAATGAAAAACAAGACCCCATATATTACTTTTTACTGGTGTGGTCATCCTTTGATGCAACCTTTGATCCAGACTGTTATATTATGGGATTATCATTGATGATTTTTTTTCTAATCATATTAAACATTACACAGGACCTTTAAACTGGATTTAATCATAACAAAAAATATAAAAAATGAATACATAAATAAATAAATCATAACTTTAATAAACAGTTTTTGTATAATGCCTGTCAAATAACTAATCTAAAAAAAGGGAGAGAAAGTGTGGAAAGAAAATAAAAGAAGAATAAACCATTTAAAAATGAACGTCTCCATAGTTGTAGTACTCCTCGCGGACTGCGGGCGGCAACGTAACATCTTAAAACCGTTTCCAAAATAAAAGACGAAGAAGAAGAAGCGCTTCCTGTCCGGTGGTCGCCAGTTAGCCTGTCATAACAACCAGCTTAGCATAGTGGCTAACCCCGATAGGACAGTTTACCCTGTCAAAATGGAAGTAAACCAAGCCAAACAGGAACACCTTCTTGCATTAAAAGGTATTTTTATTCTGAAATATAAACTCCAGGTGACATGTTGGGATTAAAACTGACACGGGAGATATTTGTTGGCATTTTGTTGTGGTTGTTAGCTGCTAACAGCGCTAGCGCTATCGAAATCAACATTTCACACTCGATAATGTGAAATTTGAGATGATTGTGACAAGTGTAGCTTCATGGAGTATCTTTACTGTTGTTGGACCTCAAAGCCGGAGCCGAAATACACCGTGTAGCGATATATAACAGCAAGAATTATACCATATCAGATAGCTTTTGCTAGCTAATTTAGATGCTAACTTAATTGAGAGACAAAACGCTAATCTAACGGTTTACCAAAATGAGGGGATTGTATTCACTAGCTTTGTCATCTTCGATATTCTTCTGTAAAAACTGCTCTCGTCTACTGTTTATACTTTATTATTTATATAAGATTTAAGCAAGGATGCTGTGTAACACTTGACAGCTAAATGATGTCAGTCAGCTGACGTCACTCGATTCTGTGATGAATTATAATCATAATAACTTTATTTATATAGTTTACAGTTTACATAGTGCTTTTTCAAGCAGAATATAAATATGGTCAGATACACAAATATAACACATTAAAATTAATACAATAATTATTGTTTTATTGTACCTCATTTTTGTTTACATGTATTTTTTTATTTATTTCATTTTATTTTAAAGCACTTTGAATGACAACAGTCTATGATATTGTGCTATATAAATACATATGACTTTGACTTTGACATTAGCAATAACTCTAATAGTTTATTATTGTTTATAGTATAGTTTGCACTGTACACTGTATATACATATATCTATTCTATTCTTTTCTAGCAGAAATACGGTGAAATGACAATATAATATAAATAAATAAATTAAATAAAAATAAATATTGAAAGGTAAAACAGGCGACATCGCATAATAGCAAAAGTCTATAAAAGTGTGTTTTGAGAAGTGATTTAAAAGAGGACAGTGATTCAACAATTCAGTAAATTGTCCACGTTTAATGTTGTTTATATTGTTTATTTATAAAATGAATTAAGTGCTGGTCCCAGATCTTGCTTTGAGATCTGGTGCAGTTTCATCCAGTGTATTTGGTGCAGGCAGCTGCTAATAAAGTACCTGTGACACAAACTAGACTTAGATTTATTGTTATTATGGTTATTATTTATGCATTACAGCCAAATACTACAAAATGCAACAACCCACCGACATGTGTCCCATCACTAACCGATGTGTCTTCCTTCACAGTGATGCGGTTAACAAAACCGACACTCTTCACAAACTTGCCGGTGACGTGTGAAGACCGAGACCTGCCAGGTGAGCCTGTCTTCTAGACTTGACTTTCAGAGCCTGCGTGGCTTTTAATTCCTCAGGTTCACAGATACGTTTGCAGGGTCACCGACATGCACAGACGAGGTAGGTATGATACCTCTTGTAGTGGCCATTTCTACGTCAAACATATCAATCTTAATCATAATCAAAGGGCCACTGATGCATCATGGGGGAGGTGTTTTGGTGTTTTTTTATGGTTTATTAAGCCTTCCCAGGTGCATTCTGGTCCTATACCTGAATTTTTCCTATTTTTCTTATGTATTTACTTCTGCAAAGTTTCACACAAGTGAAATCTTTAAACAACATTTTCTCTATAATATCGTAGCAGAAAGACAACATGTATTTCATTTAGGTTGACATCTGTATTGGAGTCTGGGGAACCTTCTCCTGCGGAGAGGTTCGCTGTTTGTTTTCCAGCACAGCGCTCCCTTGAAACCCATAAATCACGCTGACACTTCTCGGTAGGATCGCTATTTATATGAGAGGATGAGCGATGAAGATGACGGCTTACCTTTTCGACTTCACAAAAGATGAATTAGTTAAATTTGACATTCGAAACATGAAACCATTTTTTCGGCTTCATAGATGGCATATCATTTCCTGTCTGGAGCCTTTATCAGCCGATGCGGCTCATCGACAGTTGGCAGCAAAATGAAAACCTTTTTTCAGCTTTATCAGATCCATGAATTCAAGCTGTGATGTGATCTGAACAGTGAGTTCACTCCTGCTTACTGCAGAATATTCCGTATTATTCGCATAAGATATTACTGTTTTTAGTAATAGAAGTAGACCTATTAGGATTCATGATTGTAGTAGTATATTATTAATATGAGTCAATGAAACTGAAAGGAAACCTGGTCCTGTTTCATCCGTTTACATCCTCGCGGTCCACAGGACAGGACTGTTTTTGGCTAGGTGCATATGAATAGACATGGATTGACATTGATATGTTGATGCTACTGGGGTGAGCCGGGTGCGTCTCATATTATATGAGATCTTCAATATATTCTGTTAAACTTCCACTGACATCCACCTGTCACTTGGAGTTTATACATTCTGAGAAATCATCTCTCTCTACAGTTATTATAGCAGTGATTGATGATTTCTTCTGTTTTTGATACTGGTGTTTGACGTTCAGCGTGTTTTTCTCGTGTCTTTTCCTCTGCAGGCGATTTGTTCGGTCAGCTCATGAGGGAGGACCCCTCCACCATCAAAGGAGCAGAGGCTTTAATGCTGGGAGAGATGCTCACTTTACCCCAGAACTTTGGGTAAGAAACGCCAGCCACCTGCTGCTTAAGTGCTTTTTGTGGAGCAAACCTCTGTTTGGATGTGACTTTTCCCAACGTCTCCTCATCACACAGGAACATTTTCCTCGGTGAGACGTTCTCCAGTTACATAAGCGTGCACAATGACAGCAACCAAGTAGTGAAGGACATCCTCGTGAAGGTACTGTGAAAGCTTTCAGGCGCTTATTGCACACTTTACGCCCCCGTTTTGACCCCCTGATCCTCCACAGGCCGATCTTCAGACCAGCTCACAGAGGCTCAACCTCTCGGCGTCCAACTCGGCGGTAGCGGAGCTCAAACCCGAGTGCTGCATCGACGACGTCATCCACCACGAAGTCAAAGAAATAGGCACTCATATGTGCGTGTTTCTTTCCGCCTTCTTAACTGACCAACATTTTTGTTTTTTTACAATTCTGACCGTTTCTTTCCTCTCCAGCTTAGTTTGTGCAGTCAGTTACACCACCCAGTACGGGGAGAAGCTCTATTTCCGGAAGTTCTTCAAATTCCAGGTGAGTTATATTTACAACGTTCTCATTAGACGACGGTGGCAAACTCCTGCACGAGCTTGGAGGAGAGCTGAGAAATATCACAAGTCTGCAACAGAGCAAATAACCCTCCTAGCTGCTATGGATTCGGTGTCTCGCAGTGTCTTTCTGACTAAATGTAACCCAGTTTTATCCCTCGGATTTCCTTTTCTGAAGTTGTTTTTTGTGTGGAAATATTTGAAAGTCTGTCAAATGGAGGTGCAGTGTGAGAAAACGACAGCGTTCAGTTTGCAATCTATTCTCAACCAGGTTTTGAAGCCGCTGGACGTGAAGACAAAGTTCTACAACGCCGAGGTGAGTGAGCGCTCGTATCGCTTCACCACGCCGCTCTGCAAATAGAAGAACCGTATCGTATGACAGGCGTAGGCAACATGCTTCACATCATGTTTCATGTCATAGTTAGGAACATTTCCACATGTCAGTACGGGCAGTAAATGTAAAAAAACAGTCTCATGGAAACAGACTTTTAAAGTCTGGAGATCAACAAGCTGTTTCCTTCCTTTTCTTCATTTTCATCCCAGTAGTTTTTTTGTTTTTATATATTAGTGGTATGCAAATATTCATTGTCATCATCTTTTTGGCATGTAACTTCATTTGTTTATTATGTCTTGTATTTTATTTTCTCCATTAGAGTGACCTCAGTTCTGTGGTAAATGTCCCTTCTGTTCTCATCGCTGAGCATCAGCTTCTCTTAATCCTTTTCCTTTTTTTTTTGTTTTTGGTGCCGCAGACTTTGGCTTTCTGGGGCCAAAAGAAAGGTGCAAAGTGAAAAATAATGGAAAGTCAGTAGTTATTAAAAAAGGCTAGAACTTATTTAGAATTTATTAAACATCTTGACATGAACTTTCCATTATTTATCTTTTGCCCTTTCTTTGGACACTCATGCTTTCTTGCAAACTCATCCTACTCAGGGCTTGGACTCGTTAATTGAGGTTTGTGGTGTTAAATTGCAGCCGGGGGGGGGGGGGGGGGGGGGGGGTGCATTGATTCAACAGCTTATCAAATGACCAGTATGCGCTATGATTGGTCTCATGCATAACGTTACAGACGTGAATGAAATGCTTCTGAATCTCATTTTTGAATGTTTGGGCTTGAAGGTGTTTTCTCATTGATTTCTAAAAAAAAAAAAAAATTACTTTCTTCCAATCGTTTCCCTTTTGGGTCGCACTTGTTTTAACGCAGGCCACCTTAATGATCATGTGTGATATAACCATAAGTGAGTTTTCGGGGTGTTTGGAATGGCTTTGCATGGAGCAGAGAGGCTGTGATTTAACCTCGTTCAGGACGGTTCATGGTGATGGATTGCAAGGCATGGACTAATCTCTGCTCGCCTCTCATCGGATCTCACTGTATAGTAGAGGTTGCACTCACAGTCTGACGCTTGTGGAGAGTGTTTCTTTTTTCCAAAGCATCAACTAGTTTGGTACAATCTCGTGCAAACACCATGTCACGGCATGCAAGGAGCCAGAGCCATCTTCATATCAGTCATATCATCCTATTTACTCTTATTTACTCTCCTTTTGAATGTTTATCATTTATAATGACATCATCCATATGGGTATTTGGTGGAATTTGAAAATAGATTTATTCTATCATATTTTTACTCATTATATTGAGGTGTTATACTGTGTTATTTTATTTTTCTCCATATCCCAAAGTATGTTTGTAATGCGTTTATAGAAATGGGCGTAATAGAAAGCGATAACAGTCATTCCTCTAAAAAGGCTCTGCAGCAGATCACATGGCTGCTCTGAGTAATCTGATTACAACTAGTTGATGTCTATGATGTAATGAGTCGTGGTGCAACCCCTACTGTCTGCTCCGCTGGTCAGCACTCTCACTAACACTGTCCTCAAAGGTCCACTGAGCAAACCCTAACAGAAGTCAACTGATGTTGTTCATGTTTGTGTTTTTAATGTCTGTGTCGGTGACTCACGACTCTCACGTCACCTAGAGAGTACATTAAAGGGTATGTTCACATTTTAAAATGGTCTGGGTCCTCACCGAAGCCGCCCCGGGTTCGAATGTGACCGGCGGCCTTTTCTGCAATGTCTCTCTCTCTCAATACAAGGCAAAAAGTTTGTATTTTACATTTGTTTTTCTTGCTGAGGGATCTCTTTTCTAGCTTAAAGTATCTCTTCTTGGTCAATAAGGACAGGAGGGAAAATAACAGCAACCAGTAACTTGATCCACTCATATGGACCAGGCGGCACAAAGTGGAGTTCCTTTAACTTGCATTCTCCCATCTGGCCACCGGGGGGCGACTCCTGTCTGATTGTATAGAAAACTATGAGAAAATGGTCCTACTTCTCTCGATGTATTATCTCAGTAAACATTGTAAACATGAGTTTATGGTCTCAATCTCTAGTTTCAAGTCTTCTTCAATCCAGCATGATGTTCATTTAGTACATTATGGTCCATTTAGAGTCCACCAGACCAGAAAGCAGGGGATGCTTTAGGGGGCGGGGCTACCTGCTGATTGACAGGTCCATTTAGAGTCCACCAGACCAGAAAGCAGGGGATGCTTTAGGGGGCGGGGCTTACCTGCTGATTGACAGGTCACTACCAATGCAGTTAGCCACTAAGATGACTTTAACACTTAGCTGTAGAGTTGACCTTGAATTATGACGCTAACTTTGTTAGCAGCTTCACACCAGAATCCACATGGATCCAGATCCAGTATTTTCCCTCTCAGGGTGCCGCTCTCCTGCTTTGTGTTCATCAGATCCACCCGTCGCTCCTCCACTGTCCAAATATGGTCACCTCTGTTCACTTCTTCTATACAGTCCTAAGGATGAGACAAATGTGAACCGATCCTTTAAGACCGTAGGATTTAACCCTCCTTAATACCCGATGATAATGTTGACGCGTTGCTCAGTTCGCCTCGGAGACGATGTAATTGCAGTTTAGTTGCTCTGAACAAATATTAGCCGGTGACTGGTGTCTTCTCTCCGCTGCAGACGGACGAAGTGTTCCTGGAGGCTCAGATCCAGAACATCACCACCTCGCCGATGTTCATGGAGAAGGTCTCCCTGGAGCCCTCGCTGATGTACAACGTCACGGAGCTCAACACGGTGGCGGGCGGAGACGACGGGTAAAACCATTACGCTTTCCTGCCGTATTCCTTCATGTTGATGTGTTCTTTGCTTGACCCCCGTCTTGTGACGTTCAGAGAGTCCACGTTTGGTAAGATGTCCTACCTCCAGCCGATGGACACGCGGCAGTACCTGTACTGCCTGAAGCCCAAGCCGGAGTACGCGGAGAAGGCCGGCGTCATCAAGGGCGTGACGGTGATCGGGAAGCTGGACATCGTGTGGAAGACCAATCTTGGGGAGAGAGGGAGGCTACAGACCAGCCAGCTGCAGAGAATGGTATGACCATGCTTTTTGTTTTTTAAATACATGCAAAAAAAACAAACAAATCAGATTTGTATTATATTTCTGTTGTGTGTCCAGGCTCCAGGTTATGGAGACATCAGGCTGTCGTTGGAGATGATTCCTGACACGGTCAACCTTGAAGAACCGTTTGACATTATCTGTAAAATCACCAACTGCAGGTAAACAAAAGGAGAAAAATCCCCTTTTCAACACCCCCAAGGTTTATTATAGTGGACCCCGTATTACATTTCATAAAATGTTCCTTATTAAACCAATAATAATGTGTCGTGCAGCCTATAGTGCCATGTATAACAGTACATTGTAATGATGGATGTATATGCTAAGCCTAAATTACAATTTCTCAACATAATATGACACAAACAGGAAGATTTATATTTGCTTAATATAGGTTGTATTCATGTTAAGGTGTATTTTTGGACATATTTACATTTTTCGACCCCCTGTCATAACTATGGGGTTGAAGGTCTCTGAATCAGAGTGCTAACAGCCAGGTGTTTTTGTGTCGTAGCGAGAGAACCATGGACCTGGTGCTGGAGATGTGTAACACCCGGTCCATCCACTGGTGTGGCGTTTCAGGGCGGCAGCTGGGGAAACTCAGCCCGGGCGCCTTCCTCTCACTGCCCCTCATCCTCCTCTCGTCCATCCAGGGTCTGCAGGTACCATCAGACCCCTTTAAGGGAAACTGTTCCTCCCTGGTGTTCTCACTAATAAGCTTTGCATCTTATGTTTCCAGAGTATTTCCGGACTGAGACTCACGGACACGTTTCTGAAGAGGACGTACGAATACGACGACATCGCTCAAGTGTGTGTGGTCTGTCCGTACACCAACGAGTGCTAGGACTTTTATTTTGCTTTTTTTGGGGGGGGGGGGGGCATTTTAGATATGAATGGACCAACGGTGGAATTCTGCACAACACTGGCAATTTCACTCTTTTTTTTGCAATCTGAGGGAGGGTAATGATGTATTTTAAAATGAATTGTGAATAATTATGTAAATGTGCATAAATGTTATAAATAAAATCTCTGTTATCTTTGATTGGCTTTTGCTTTTCAAAATGTGTATCATGGTGTCCGGTGAACTATTTTCCAAAAATGCTAATTTTATTGTACACATTGCTGTGTTTAATGGAACCTTTGTAGTATAAATATGCAGAATTTATGGATTTCTTGCATTTTAATCCCTATTTTTAGACACAAATTGGTGCCAAATAATTTCACCTAGAGGTGGACAGAGATTGACCTCATCACAGGACATACTATATGTATTTACAATGTTTATTATCAATGAATCACCCCATGTTAGCTTGAATTCTTGAAGATAACCTTTTCTCGCATGTCTCGCTTTGCTTTTAAATAGTTCCTGCATGCATGAATTCAGGAAGTAGTGAGCATACGACCGGATAAATTACAAGAACAAAGTTTTCTCCAAGAATTCGAGGCAGTAATTAATATATCAATTATCATTTCGAGGAATATATAAGGAACTTTTATAATGCAAAGCATGTTGAAGGACATTGATGGACCCATCTGTTGTCGAGATTTCGGAAGTCTGGGGCTGATGGGAAATGGTGTTCGTTAAAGGCTGTTTAAAAAAATAATAATAATGTACAAACATATGTAGCAAGCCAAAAGTCACAGTTGAGAAAAGCTCTGTTCGAAGGCTGCGTTATAAGTTATTAGCACTATTAAAAAGTCTGTTTTTTAGTGTAGTGTCCCTTTAAAGACCTGCTATTTAAATATAATGAAGACGTATTTCATACAATAATGACCCAAAGACACAAACGGAAGAAGCATATGTGCGACTTTTCAATTTCAAGACATTTATTCACATGTTTTTAGACAAAACACTGTGCCGCCCTAGCGTACCTATTTGTTTCCATAAAGCATCTGATCTCAAATACCAGATTTAAGAGCATGCAAAATGAACAGTCTCAATACTTTGCCACTAGTTAATTAACCATTAAATACGCTTTAAAGGGGAGATATTTATTCATATTTATTTGTTTTGCTAAAGTGCGATAACGACGCAATGCAGGCTGCAAACCGCTGCTGTACAACGACGCGGTTGAATGTCTACAAAAATAATATGAAATGATGCGATATAAACCCGATGTGTGACGGTTAGTGAGGAAAAAAGAAGCGTAAATGTTCCCTGCAATGCTGTAAAAGTACGTTCCCTCCCTTTTAATCTCTATGATGACCGGACAGAAGGATCCCGGGACGAGGGCAGGATTTCCAGCACGTATAAAACTCGATCTCTGCAGAATGTAAAAGCACTGAAGGAAGAATTTACTCATGTTTCCCTCAGCAGGCGGAATGACTTCTTGGCTCTTTTGATAATTAGGTGTTAACAGTGTCGTACGTGTGTGGAATGGTTCCTTTGGTGGTCCGGTGGTCCCGGTCTCTTGCCCCCTCCCCTCATCTCTTTTTCCGCCGCAGAGTCTTTTAGTCACAGTAAAGTGCCGTCAGCCCCATCCTTGTCTCTTCGTTCCAGCTTTGCCGGGGATTTGATTTCAAGAAATGGGTGTAGAGATTGTAAATCGCGCCGTGTGGTTGCCCTTCGTTTGGAGGGGGGGAAAAAAACATGAGACTGAAATAGAAATACAAGAAAATGCATGTTAGTGACATAAACATATTCCCCTTTTTGTACATCAGCTTTTAGTTTTGGTATAAAAGCACCTGAGTAGATCAGGAGTGCTCCTCGGCGCTGCCGCTGAAGGAGCGGCTCCGGATGTGGTTCCTCAGCTGCTCGATGAGCTCCGGGTTCTGCTGCTGGATCTGCTGGGCGAACTGTTGGCCCCTGATGATCAGAGACAACGTGGGTTTTACCCGCTGATTCATGGAATAGCTTTCAGTACAGTAACAGAGACAGAATGATCTCCTCATTGTGGACTTTTTATGGAAATAATCTGTAAATATAAAACTCTCAATAACCAATAAGCAAACAGTTTTAATCCCTTTCGTTTCGAGTGCACTCACGCTTCGATTAAGCTGGAAATGTCCGACAGTCCTCCCACTCCTGCTGCCGGACCCCCGACTGCATTGGACATCATTCCCGACATACTGACACACAGTGACACAGTGAGTCAAAGGTGTGTTTAAAAGCAAACACACGTCACCATAAATACAGCCGATGCTCTCCTGACACTCACAGCTGTTGGACCTGTTGGTTCTGCATCACGCTCGCAGCCTGAAAGCAGAAAAACGTTCACCGTTACAGTTTTGTGATCATCTATCATCTAGTGATGATTCAGATGTTTGTGAAAGAAGTGTGTCATCATTTAACGAGTCTTTTTCCACCGCTGACTGTCACTCACGGGACTAATTAGTGAAACTACTGGGTCTAACCTTTACCGGAGAGACGACACCAGAGCGGTGAGTTTCCATGAACGGCAGTAACCTCTATGACACAGCCAGGCTCTTAGAGTTGACTCTCTATTTAGGACTCAGTGCTCACCATGCTGATGAAGGCGGGGTTGTTGATCAAACTGGCCATGTCGAACCCCAATCCAGCAGCTATCTGTGCACACGGACAAACGGTGGGAAACGTCGTGATGATGACAGAATGAGGGAGAACACGTGGCTTTGTTTTTGCGTTTTTAACTCACCGGGCTCGTCGCTTCCT
This sequence comes from Eutrigla gurnardus, assembly GCF_963514095.1. NCBI lineage: Eukaryota > Metazoa > Chordata > Actinopteri > Perciformes > Triglidae > Eutrigla > Eutrigla gurnardus. The sequence goes on from NC_139930.1 coordinate 18,066,956, forward strand.
TCTGCTTCTGCTCTGCGATCTTCAGGTTGGACTTGTACGTGTCGTTCTCGGGGTCTAACACCAGAGCTTTCTTGAAGAAGGAAATCGCCTCTGGATATTTGCTCATGGCTGTCAAAGCCAAACTGGAGGCCCCGAATCAAAAACACAGGGACACACGTCATTCTTTTTTTTGGGGGGAAAGACCTTTAAAATATCAGGGAGCTATGACAGCGTATTAGGGCCACTGTAGGAAAAAAACAATATTCAAGGGGCAATATTCAGAGAAAAAAGGCACAAATCTGCGACTTTATAAAGTCGCAAACATTTGCACCCTTCTATTGCCCCCCTCTCTCAGAGGCTCTGAAAGGCACAGATTTGCTACTTTATAAAGTCACAGATTTGCGACTTTATTACGATGTCGGCAAAACAACCGGCTAGCTAACTTCCCATGAATGTACGCATTTATTTTTCTAATAAATACAGCCTTTTTAGGGTTTTTCGGCTGATGGCTGTTTATGGTTAGTGTTGGTTTTATTTATTATTAGGCCGTATTGTCATCTTATGGGTGTTTATTGATCGGGTGGTTGGGCTAAGATGTTAGCGGTAGCTTTTCACTTGTTGTCATAGCAACGGCAAACATCCGGTCGAGCAACGTGTTTACTTCCTCTATGACCTCCATAATAAAGTAGCAAATCTGCGACTTTATAAAGTGGCACACCTTTTTTTTTTTCTGTGAATATTGCCGCCCCTCTCTCTCGGCTCCGCCCCCCTACAGTGGCCCTGATACCCCGTCGTCGGGAGCAGATTACACCCCTTCTAGAACTCACCCCATCCTCCCGTAGGCTTTGCTGTAGCTGGGGTCGATCCCGATGGCTCTCTCGCAGTCAGCGGTGGCCTCTGTGTAGTTTCCCAGTTTACTGTGAGCTGCAGCCCTGTGGAGCGTTAAATCCACCTCCATCACTGTCGTCTGGTTTAACTGTGTTCCCGGTACGCTGAAGGGCAAGTCCCCAACAGCGTGCACGTGTGTTGGGGTTAAGTACCTGTTGCAGTAGTACACGGCGTTCCTCAGGTCCAGGTCGATGGCCTTCGTGTAGCACTCCACTGCACATCTGTAGTTCTCCTCCTTCATGTGATTGTTCCCTAAAGAAAACAATATATCATCATTCAATGTGATGCATTCACTGTCCATTTATCTATTTAGTGCATTTAAAGGCAGTTATAAACAGTTATAAAGTATAAAGGAATGGAGTTGGAGATTTAAAAGAGGTGTTTTTTTTGTTATTGTTTGGTTTTGGATATATATCTCATATTCTGACTTGAATATTGACTATTTCACACTGATTTATATGAGTTTTATGTGAATTAAAGGTGCATAATGTAAAGATTCTCCTGTCCCTCCTCGATCTTGAATGATTTTATTTATTTATTTAAGTTTTGTTGTTATTTGTATGATGTATTTTATGTCATGTAAATCAAATCCACTTTATCTATAGAGCACATTTAAAGACAACAAAGTAAAGGGGAGGAAAATATAGATCAAATCAAATCTTTATGGAAACACCATACATATATTAGCTGTGTGTTTTCATTTTCTCCTCCAAAATGTTCCTTCCAGAGATTCTTCTTACCTCCAGAACGGCAAATATAACAGTGAATAAATCCTCAAGGTCCGAATGACGTGAAACTTTACCTTCATTCTTAAGTTGCTCCGCTCGTTCGATGTCCTCTGGAGACGGGGAGGTCTCTGGGATGGTAATGTTGTCATTCTGAGTGAATGCAAACAATTAAAAAAAAAATCATTAATTATGACTCATATAGGTGTTTTTCTATGAAGGCTTGTTCTATCCTCACCTTGAGGAGGGTGTTGAGGAATATCTCGGTGAGAGGTTGTGGCACGGCGAGGTGGCAGTCGCTGGAGCTGATCTTAAAGGTCGTCTCCAAACACTGGATCGCAACTGACACATCGGGGAGATTTTATAAGATGGCAGCCAAACAAATGGTCTTTTTTTTGTTTGTTTTTTTTGCAGAATTATGACAGTGAGTCAGAGCTTGGCTGCACATTCAGGAGTGAGAAGATCTAAGCCGTCGTGTCTATGTGAAACACGGCACTGTGGTCTCTTTTTGATGATAAAACACACTCTCGTTTACTATAATAACTCATAAAGTTCTATATAAGAACATTATGTTTGTTGGACGGAGATGAGAGCGGGTGTTTGTAAAGTGTGGGTTGACCTACCTTCGAGGCTCTCCTGCTCATCAGAATTCAAAGCACCGCAATGTGTTTGATCTCGTAGGAACTGCACAATAGAGAATGCCAAACGCTTCTCCACTGCCATTTTTACCTAGAAACTGCTGCACGCGCACACACACACACACACACACACACACACACACACGCACACACACACACACACACACACACACACACACACACACACACACACACACGACGGCGTTGCAATGACAATTCATAGAAGGGAATGAAAACACACGATGATGAAGTCATTAGTAATACATAACTGATGTATGACTCATGACTGGATGCAGGATTTTTACAAGTTTGCTCACTTATTAAAACGTGATGAAGTAACTGGGAGTATTTTGTGATGAGTTTGCACTTAATGGCTCATCCAGTAATACATGCATTCATTTATATGCCACCAAATTGGCTGGAATTAGTTTAAAATCAGGATTTCACACCCGATACATGCTCTCAGAGAAATACAATTAACATTTTTTGATTTTAGTGCAGCGATAATTTAATATTTTGATACTGAGACTGATTATTCATATATGTATTTATGATTTAATTTGGCATTTTCATCTAGGACCCCATTACTCAGAGCAAGAAGGTGATTTAGAAACTTATCATTAATCACTGGTTGTTCATTGGTCAAGCATGCGTTTTGTGCTCTTATCATAAAGTGTTCTTATGATTTATGAATGTGTGTGTGTGGTTGCGTGGAGGAGTTTTGATTGCTTGTTTAAATGTGGTCAAATCCTGGGGTTAATTAGCTGCTCTCTCGTTATTAACGGAGCAGGATTATCAGCTGGACGGTGGCCCAAAGGCCCAAAAGGAATCGTCCTAAAAAGTCAAAACGATTGTCGGTACTCCAATTAATTGTATTATATAAAAAAATATATCAACTAATGCGGACCCTGCAGCTTATTTTATGGGCCAGTAATATATATATATATATATATTATATATATATATATATATATACCTACTCCTAAGTAAAGTGGTATTAAATCAGATTACCACAATATATGCTCAACCACAGAACAGAACAGATGAATGTTGTTATTATTTTATTATTATGGAGGAGGCGACTTCGAGGACGCTGCTGGTGTGTCTGGTTCTTGTTTCCAGGACAACTCACAGGGGGGGGGGGGGGGTTAGGGGCTTATAGGCCTAATAATAAGAATAACAAAACACTGCTCCATTAAAAAGCTGTTTTTTTCCTCCATCATCTCAGTGACCAAAGCAGATGCAAACATATAGGGGGGGGGGGGGGGGGGTACAGAATAATGATTTGCAGACCCAAACACTGCCTCATACGTGCATCACGTGCTGATGCCACTCATTACGTTGGTTCAGGTCCGGCCCGACACACACAGCCACTCCTCCTCCTGTGTGTGTGTGTGTGTGTGTGTGTGTGTGTGTGTGTGTGTGTGCGTGCGTGTGTGTGTGTTGACACATACGTACATGCAGTGATGCAGAAGCTGTGATGTAATACCGTCGCGGGAGACGACCCCCCTGATACATGGGTTAATTTAAATAATAATAATAATAATAATGAATACAATGCATTCAAGAATATATATATATATATATTTAAAAAAAGCCTACAGAGAACAAGGGCTCGCGCGCTGTGTGTGGAGCTCGTGAAAGGATGCAAACCAAGGCAGCAAAACATGCACGAGCCAACACCCCCCAACCCCTCCCCTCAACCAAAAAACCCCATGAGGCTAATGTATGGATAACATAGTGTGAAAGGATGCTCGTGTCGGCCGCCTACCTGAGCTCTTCTCCAGCTGTCGGCGTCATGAGGACCTGTGTCGGATTTGATCGCGTCTTCGTGTGCGCATGCGCGTCGAAGGCGGAAGGAAGGAAGGAAGGAAGAAACGCGTTGCTTGCTGCTTTTCTTCCACACACACATTTCAAACGCGGAGCTCGCTTGCTGCTGTGTTTGGACTGAGTGAACGTGACAGTCAGAGGGGCGGACGTGCGTGAAACCCGCCGGCATGCTGAGAGTTGTAGTCCGCAGAGCGCTTTGCAGGTATGGTTGTTTTGTGTGTGATTAGCTGCATTTAACGTTAATTAAACTTAATTCGTAATAAAAAAGGGTTGTATTTGCATTTTTAAACGATGCATTAAAGTTTTAACACGTTTTGACAGTGATCTTTTTTTTTTAATTAGCAAATTACATGCTTTTATTTTTATGGTGTTGTATTGAAGGACTTCCGCCGCCGTGAAACGCTACACTTGTCAGCGGGGGTTGGGGTTGGGGGGGGTCAACCTGCTTAGCATGAGAGGGGAGGGGTTAAAACGCACGTATTCAAAGTGTGACCTCGCCAGCTGTTAAAATCCAATCTGAGTGTTAAGATGTCCGATTTTCTCCACAGCGTCCTTGAACCTCTCCCGGGAATGACCGTCCAGAACGGGACCACCAGAGCGGTGTCTGCCCGGGGATGCTGCTGCAACTCCCGGGCAGGGAGCGGGCCCAGTAACGCGCTGAGATGGGACCTGACCCCGGACGACATCAGGACCCGGACCGAGAGCTTGATGAGCAGAGTCAAGGCGGTCTATGACGTCATCGGGTCCCTGAAGCTGGAGCAGGTGTCTGTTGAAAACACCCTGAGAGCCTTGGCTCATGCCAAACTGGACTATGCGTGTAAGTGTTTCTTTATGTGTGTGTTTAAGAACACATTGGGGATGGGAGGATATTATTTTATCATGCATCAGGATAAAACACTCATATTATTAATAACAAAAAGGTTTTTTTCTGTTTAGCTCACTATCATTTTTATTTATCTTTTATTTATGCAACCGATTCATGATCATATTTTTTAAGATTTGAGGATCCTCACTCTAAATATTTCTAAAAAGATCTAAATATTAAATAAAAAAAATTGCCACTTATTTAAATGATGATGTCCAATGAGTGTTGTTGGTAAATGTATTCAATTGATGCAATTGATGAATTAGTTGCATATTGGCTGAGAAAGCAGAGTCGAGTACTAGGGTGCATGGAAGTAAAACATATTATTGGACCCTTAGGCATCCGAAGCTTGCATGCAATGCATGCTGGTAAATGTAGGCACTCCATAGTAAACGCTGAGGAATGTATTGCTTCAACTGACTGCATTTACAATCCAAACTGTTTGGACATTCACATAAAAGATGCCGACTTATCCCTTTCAACAACCGCACCAAACATTAATTCATCCGCAGCTGAAAATAGTCCCCCCAAAAAACTCATTTTCCTCTTGTTATAGTTACGTTTACTCAGAACTACAATACCCAGTTGTTTTAGGAAAGCCTTTAAAATATAAGATATGATTGTGAGCTGTTTTTTAAACTCTTCAGGCTGTTTTCCCGATGAGGCACGGATCATAGTAACACTCGTCTTCCTGTCCCTGCAGCGTCGCTCCACGTTCTCGATTTCCCCCAGTATGTTTGCCCTTCCAAAGAGGTCCGCACAGCGAGCACGGAGGCCGACAAGAAGCTGTCCGAGTTCAACGTGGAGTTGAGTATGAGGGAAGATGTGTTCAAGCGGATCACGGCGCTGCAGGTACGCCAAACATACACATCGCTCACAGCAGGAGTGTGGGGGAAGGTCGACCTTTAACCTCTAGTCCGCCGACGTATCCATGCTCCCCTTTTGTGTCAGCCGGGGAGCAACCAGATAGACATACAAGGACTAAGGTGTTTATGTCCTGACCCCTACCACTGGTTCTTATTTAGCTTTGGAAAGAAATCTAATCTGCTGCATTCAGGCGTTGTCAACGCCGCGTGTTCCAGTTAGGAGAGGCTGGCTGACATGCAGCATAGATGAAGTGGAATAAAATGAGCAAGATAATAAAACAAATTGTGCCTAATATGTATATTTATTCTTATTTTCACAGGAAAAGCTCCAAGACAACCTTTCACCGGAGGAAAAGAGATTCTTGGACAGACTCGTCACATTAGGCAAGCGGAATGGACTGCACCTGTCTAGAGACATACAGGAGGTGATGAATATGTGTTATTAAAGCTGCTGAAGCTTTGATCATAGTGCGGGTATATTACATTAACGACAAGCTGGTCTTCCTTTTAAGTGATAGCAAGTGCCAGTCTTTTATTTTGAAGTTTTTGAAGTATTTTTAAAACTCTTAAAAATGGCTGTAAAACATACTGGAATCACTGCACCTTATATTTGATTATCTATATTTTTCATTTGTTTAATTGCATCACAGATAGGATATGCCTTTTTTTTAGTGGGAAAAAATAATCAAGCAATCTTAAATAAGGTCTCCCTGCATAAATTAAAGATAAATACAATGTAAAAAGGCATAATTTTTGAGTGTTTGTTTGAATTTTTTTTTAAATCAGTCTGTATTTTTCACTTTTCTACCATGATTGCGAACTAAACACCATTTTTAAGTCACTTGTGCCAAAATTCACGATTTCTAACAAAATAAAAAAATTCCCCACGATTATTATTTATTATTTAATAATAATAATAATAATATGTTTTATAATCCAGATCTGTGATAAAATCTGACATCTGACAATTAAAATGTTTGTTTTTTTGTGTTTTTTTTTCTCTCAAGGAAATAAAAACAAACTCCAAGCTCATAAGTGAACTCTCCATAGACTTCAACAAGAATGTGAATGAGGAGAATACCTTTCTTGTTTTTTCTGAGCAGGAACTGGGTAAGATTTTTTATTTTTTTACGATTATGAAACTAATTTTTATAATATGAATGTGCTTTGGTTATTCTCGTTAATGTCGCCGCCTTGTTCCCGTGAAGGCGGCCTCGCTGACAGCTACCTCAACGGCCTGGAGCAGACGGCCGACGGCCGGTACAAAGTGACACTTGAATATCCGCATTACTTCCCCCTGATGAAGAGGTGTCACAACCCCGAGACCAGGAGGAAGATGGAAACGGCTTTCCACAGCAGGTGTAAAGAGGTAACCGGAGACGCACAATAAATCTGTGCTTCCTGCACATCAGCACGATCGCTCTGTTTTTAACCTCACTTCATGCAGCTGCAGCTCCAACTGGAGAAACAGTTTTAATCCGTAAAGATGTTCATGAACTCACACCTTGTTTTTATTTCTATTTTATTATCAGTAAGTGCATTAATGGTAGTTATCATTATGGGAGAGTCAGATTCAATTTGCCTACCGACACAAGGATGTCAGAGGGAATGATGCAGACTGTAAACTGATCTCAATGATATCAGCTTCACTGTTGACTCTTCACTTTCATCCAGCTGTATAACATCACTGCTATTGTAAATAACTTTCATTCTGCTGCCAGAAGATTTTTAAAATGTCTAAGTGGTGAAACACACAGTATTTACTATTAAAAAAGCACGTTTGGCTTTTATTTTCACAATAAAAGCCAACTTACTCGGTTAGAGTATTTATTTTCACAATAAAATCCAACCGTGATTATTCAGGATTTTCTTTCTTATTTTTTTTTTACTACTTTTCTACTACTTCAGCCTCAGAATGAAGTTGTCCATAGAAGGATGGGAAAAGGCCAATTATTGACCGACTTCTTCACTTTTCTTTGACCTCAATGGGGATAACAAACGAGGAAAGACGCGAAGGAGAATTCATACGGAAACCGACTGCACTTACACTCGGCTTCCTAATTGTGCGGCGGTGACCATTATCTGCGTTATTCTAATGAAGGATGCATCCTCCGCTAAAGGAGAGAGGAAAGGAAGCATTGAAGCACCTTTTCCTCGGCAGTAAAGGAACCCTAGCAGCTCACTGAGATCCTCCCGGGTCATTATATTCTAACTTTAGATATTGTAAACATCATCTCTCACTCTGCTGCCTTTCTTTGCTTCTCCAGGTAAACACAGCCATCCTGGAACAGCTGGTTCAGCTGAAGGCAAAGGTCGCACACTTACTCGGTTACAGTAGCCATGCCAACTATGTGCTGGAGATCAACATGGCCAAGACCACAGGGAACGTGTCGGACTTTCTAGGTACGACCCCTCCACCATGGTTTTCACACACATGCACACACACACATGCACACACACATGCAACACGTGTGTAATTTAAGATGAAGACTCATCAGAAAAATTAACAAAAATAAACGTACAGTAATGTGTGGCTCGTGGTCTTGTATGACAAAGTGGAAGGGGCTGAAGGAGCGTGGTTAGGATCTGCTTATTTAAGTACAAATATGTATAGAAGGGACATAATTCATTATTAAATATGTATATAATTAAATCCTGCTGTATTGTTTTATTTTATTTTATTTTATTGTTTAACAGGGACAATATATATAAAAAATGCCACAAATAATTGGGAAAATGCGATGATGATGATAATAATAATAATAATAATAATAATAATAATAATAATAATAATAATAATAATACATTGGATATAGCACCTTTTACAGATAAAGTCTTGAAGTACTTCACATTCTAAAATTGTTAAAATAAGACCCAAACAGAAAAATAAGCAAGAAAAGAAATAAATTCCACTGAAAATAAAATTTAAAAAACAATTTAAAAACACAAAAGCCTTTTAAACGAGTGTATACGACGTCTAGCTTCAGCTAACTCGCCGTATTTGTCCCTGACGTCTTAAATACAATGAATACAATAAAGTTAAACAATTTAGACACAAAACACTGAAATGTTAAATGTTAAATAAATGTTATGTTATGTTATGTAATGAGATGTGAGCCTTAATGTTCACATCTTTGCTGCTGAAGCCAAACTTTCACAATAAACATGAGATTAAATTTCCAGTGGCAAGTGAGTTTAAATCTATTTATTTTTCTTTTCTCCACTTCACAGACACGTTCCATGAAACCCTGAAGCCCGTGGGCGTCAAGGAGAGGAAGTACATCCTTGCACTGAAGAAGAGGGAGTGCCTGATGAAGGGCCGGCCGTTCGACGGGCAGATCAACGCCTGGGACCTGCCCTACTACATGAACCAGGTGGAGCGCTGCAAGTTCGCCGTGGACAAGGACAAGCTGATCGAGTATTTCCCGCTGGACGTGGTGACGGAAGGGCTGTTCGGCATCTACGAGGAGCTGCTGGGTCTCTCCTTCTCCGAGGTGGAGCAGGCTCCCGCCTGGCACCAGGACGTCCAGCTGTACTCGGCCCGCGACACCGAGACGGGCGAGGAGGTGGGCCGCTTCTACCTGGACCTGCACCCGAGGTAGAGTGTCCGTTTAGAGCATGGGTGTTCATTTTTATTCTTTCATTATTATGTCGAAAGGATGTCCGAAAATCGTGGGAAAATGCCAATTGCAATATGCCTTGAAATGTGTCGTTTTGTCTCACCAATAGTTTAAAAATGTAATTAAATTAAAGCTATCAGATAAAACAAAGAAAATCAGAAAATCTCAACGCTTTTTTTAAGAAGCTGGGACTAAGAGTGGTGGCATTTTTGCTTGAAAGATTATATTTAATTAAATTATATATATTAAACAATATATGCAGATTTGTTTTCTTTACATACAGAGGTTTTATTTAATATAATGTTCTATAAATAAGGCTATGAATGATATATATTAACAAATCTCTCGGTGAAAACCTTTCAGATTATATGTAAGGACTAAAACTGGAAGGTTTGATGTATGTTAGTGCCACTGAAGTGGTGATTTCTGGCTCAGAATATGGACAAAAAATGTATATATATTTAGCAAAAACAGCTTTTAGAGATATGCATTGTATAATTTCTTACATGTTGCAGGTCACTGGAGAGGAATATGGTCATATCACAATGAAACTTCCCAAGTTAATTACTTAAATTAAGAAAGTTTTCTGAAATCTGATGCTTAAATGTGCAAATGCGACTATTTAATGCTCACTTTGGGTGAATTTAGGATAAATATAAAGACGCAAATGGACAAAGTGAAGTAAAACAAACATATAAATGTGTATTTTAGATGTCTTTTTCGTCATAACATTAAATGACCCACTTGACCTTTTGTGATTCATCAGTTTATCATCACTGTGATCTATCAGTGACTTGAGCTCTTGGTTGTCATGTAATAATCAGCCTCATCTTCCACCAGGACGGGGAAGTACGGCCACGCCGCCTGCTTCGGGCTGCAGCCCGGCTGCAGAGGACCCGACGGACAACGCAGGCTTCCCGTGGCGGCTATGGTGGCTAACTTTACCAAACCCAGAGCCGGATGCCCCTCCCTCCTCCAGCACCACGAAGTGGAGACGTATTTCCACGAGTTCGGTCACGTCATGCACGAGCTCTGTTCCAAGGTAGGCCACCGCAGAGCCGTTATGAAGTAGAGCGGCGGAGCTTGAACTTTTTCTTTCCTGTATCAGACCACGTTCTCGGAGTTCAGCGGGACCCTGGTGGAGACGGATTTCGTGGAGGTGCCGTCACAGATGCTTGAGAACTGGGTTTGGGAGAAGGAGCCTCTGAGGAGAATGTCTCGCCACTACAAGGACGGCAGCCCGATCCCAGACAAGCTGCTGGACAACCTCATCGCATCTAGAGTCGCCAACACCGGTGAGACACGTCCTCACCAACAACACATAGCGAATTCATACGGAAATTCAAGAGTGTCCGTTTCCTTCAGGACTGATGAACCTGCGCCAGGTGGTCCTCGGGAAAGTGGACCAGTCGCTTCACACCAGCCCTCGTGCCGATTCGGCTGAGGTGTTTGCAAAGCACTGCAGGGACATCCTGGGGGTTCCTGCTACACCAGGTCGGAAAGAAATAGAGAAATATGCATGAAGATTTGAATTGTCTCCTATGAGGAGGAGTAAATACCTCCATTTGATATATTAGAAATATGCCCATTGTGTGCAGGTTTTAATTCCTGTATGAATCTCATCTCTGCAGGCACCAACATGACCGCCAGCTTCAGCCACTTGGCTGGAGGATATGACGGCCAGTACTACAGCTATCTGTGGAGCGAGGTCTACTCCATGGACATGTTCTTCAGTCGCTTTAAAAAGCAAGGCATTATGAATCCAAAGGTGGGTGCGATTCTAATTATCATACATAATATACATTAAACACATTTAAGCATACATGTATTTTTTTTTTTATCAGGTTGGAAGAGAGTACAGACGGGTGATTCTGGAAGCCGGGGGCTCCGTGGATGGCGTGGACATGCTGAAAACCTTCCTGGGACGCGGCCCGTGTCAGGATGCCTTCTTTCAGTGCAAAGGGCTGTTTAAGTCACAGACGTTGTAGTTTGATATTTAGTTCTCTTTGTCAAAGCAAGGTAGATTTTTAATCGTCTCGTTTGCAGGTCCAAGTCAGTAAAACATTTTTTTTGTATCAATCCTGTCTGTGTATTTCTACTTTGAGTATCTGCTAAGTTGTGTGCGTGTGTAGATATAAGTTGTCTGCATTGTGCTTTTTAAAAAAAAAAAAGAAAAAGTATTTTCAGAGGTTACCAGAAGTGTTAGGGATGGATACGCAAACAAAATGTTCATTGCATCTTTTGGTCTTCCTGTTTTTCAAACAAGGGTTGAGGCAGACAGTACATCATATTTCTATTAATTATTAAAAATGTAAATGTGTGTGTAAATATATACAGGGGGGTACTTATTTATATTTACATTTAGGGCATTTAGCAGATGCTTTTATCCAAAGCGTCTTACAAAATGTACATATCAGAATAAATGTAATAATAATAATAATAATAATTTCACAAAGTTTCAAGCACGCCCAATTACTTAATTAATCTGCTGGTATACAAAAGAGATAAGTGCTAAGATAATTTAATATAGATATTCAATAATTAAAATCCCCCTGCAAAGAATAAAGTTGTATATCAACACACATACACCAGGGGGCGCCACATGATATCAAATGCTGGTGTGTGTGAATTTAAAGTGAAGCTAAAAAAATGAATGTTATTGGCATAACACTTTCTCTGCTGAGAGTTACTATTTTATTTTTATTTAAATAAAGTGGTGTACTTCTTTCTGGCTGACAAGAATGGTCAAAATTGATGTAAATAGTGCAGAAAACATGAAGAGAGGTTTGATTAAACACATTCTTATTATTGCATTAGCTGTAGTCTTCTTGATTATCTGTCCTCGACCTCATTAGAGAGGTATGATGATGTGATGGAGGGGCACTGACAGTGAACGCATCATCGCTGGGGGACTCGGCTAGGAAGGCGGCTTCTCCGGCGGACTGCCTACTCCTGTAGGCACAAAGGTCGCAGAGAGACGAGAACAACCCACCCCGCTTCACACTGCTCTCAACACGGCACCCGATGTATGCTTCCACCCGACTCTCGATCTGAAAGGGAGAAGGAAAAAAGGAAATTATGAGCAAAAACATCTGGGTGCGGCGTACTTTACACGAGAAGCTTTCACTCTGCCGGAGGTCGTACGCATTTTTTGTATTTCCTTGCTGATTGTCGTGGACATTTTGGATTTTTTTTTTAAATGCTTTGTGTCATTTATCACATTTAAGGACCATTCTCTGCCGTGAGTTTGTTTTTTGAGTGAGCCGAACACTTTGTTTTTGTGTGACAACAACGAGAGACGTTGGAAGAAGTTTGAACGACCGCTCGCTGAGGGAGAATGTGCGTACTCGGCTAGCTTCGAGTTGCTCTTTAAGTGGGGCGACGTTAGCTTAGCTGCTAACGCTAGCTAAACCCCGTATTGAACTACACTCAAGCAAAAAAAAAGAAAAAAACAGTGAAAGCTAATGCTCGCTTCTCTACATCACTTTGGGGAATAGTAGCCACACGCAGCCCATACCCTGGACGTCATTAAACGACACCTGTAATTCAGGTAAGATATGTTTATTATTATTTTTATCTTTTTTTTGTTAGCGTAAGTTACAGTTTCTACCTATCTCCCCCCCCCCCATACAACAATGCTAACATCAATGCTAGCTGCGTAGCCGTTGGTATGTTTGAGGTCCCCTTTCTGTAGGAGTCTTCACGTGAATTCAGTCACATTCTGGTGTTTTAAAAACATTCTTTTTTTAAATCGTGTGAGTTTGTAACCACATTGATGTTGTGGTATAATAGTGAGTTGTTTTTTTTGGACAGTAGTGAGAGAATTAAAGCAGCTGTCTTGTGTGTTTTCGGTCAACAGCTGTACATGGCTGCCCGTTTGCAGTGTCGCTTGATTTGCCCACCCCCCCCTTCCTTATCTACTCGGAGGCATCAGTATATCCAATGTAACGCTAGTCTTGTGTAATTACCAGCCTCGTTATATATTAATATTATATTTATAATGCCACCCCTCATATCTTTGACGTTAAACAGCTGCACTGCAACAACAGCAGCATCTTTGTCGCGGAGCACCTCAGGGATTAGTACACTCAAACGTATCGGTGTTTTCATTTTCTCACCACTTCGCTAATCAGATTACGATCCCCACTTAAACCCGATGCAATTTAATCCAGTTAAGGTTCGCCATAGATCAGGAGCTAATCTCTAGGTTTTATTAGCAGGTTGATCCACGCCGGTCGACTTTTTATTTATTTATTTATTAATTACTATTTGATAAATTGGCGAATGCATCCCAGAGAAATCGCAGGAAATCCTGACGCAAATAACGTTCAGGTAAAAAAAAAAAAAAAAAAAATTAACTGTAAGCTTTTACATTTTTTTTAAAATCATGCCTGAATTTCATCCGTGATTTTTTTGTGGTTTTAACACACCAAATGACAGCATGACATTATACTATACCCCCCCAAAAAACAAGAGACACAACTGCAGGTTTTTAGACATCCGAAGGCCTGCTTGCTGAAATGCAGAGAAAATACTTCTACCTTTTTTTTTAAAAACTCAAACCTTGAATGTGACGCTGTAGAGCATTGTTGTGCAGTAAAACAGATACAGTATCTGGTCTGACTACAAAGGCCATCCTTGCTGTTGTAAAATATAAAGAACGACTAGGCCATATCAGCTATCATTGTTGTAGCCCATAAACGGAGAGCTGGTGGTCGATTGTTTGTAGATTATTATCCAGTTAGTCATGATAATGCTGACTGATGACATTCGTAAGATCTCTAGAGCTTGGGGCAATGTGGGGTTTTATATATAAATGTTTCCACTGAAGTGTAAGTGAACATTTAATTCATTGTCAAGTTCCTCATACGATCATTTACTAAAGATGTTATCTAGAATGGAAGATAAGGTTCACTCTAACAAAGGCCATGCTCATGACTCACACTACTGCCAAAAAAAAGTGTACACTTGCTGAACAGTTTGTGGTGCGACTTTGAGATAGAAATAAAAGAAAATAATTGACAATAGCCTTCAGCAAATGTGGCAAAGCCACGTTTCCTCATGTTTAGTACACCCAAAGCCTCGGCTTCATAATTGTTGATTCAAAGACCATAATGCTTCCATTGTGTGTGTTTTTTTTTTATTCCACCCCCCCGTATCTCTATGTCATACTTTGAGTCAGACAAATAAAAACTCTTGAAGGATTAAGCTCAGGTCATTCAGGTTAAACCATGTTTTCTCAGCCTAGTTTTCCATGATGGCAACACCTTATTCCGGCGTCTTTACTTCCCTAAGGTGATGTAATTCCTGTTGGAAGAGTGATCTTTCTGAACTGTGAGCCAATGGGATATCAGTAACGGAGAGAATGATGTTTGATTTCATAAAAGGGTCGGAAAGGATGCAATTTCTTTAATTTTTTTTTATCAAATTCACTTTTTGTTAACGTGTTGGTGCTGAACACAGTGCTGTATGCAAATGCCTACTATGTATGTATGTATGTGTGTTTGAGTAGAGACGTGTCTCTATTTGTCTATAAGATCATCCCAGGCAAACATCCTACTAACTTAACCTGGGAGTGTGTATGTCTTTGGATAGTAGTCAGAATCTTAGGTCTCACAAATGTCTTCAATTTAAAGTTCCTTCAATGCGGCCCTCAGTCCTGGCCTGATCTGCAGGCCAAGCTTAAACATGTGGCCCTTATCTCTTTAAACGATTTAAAACTTAGTATAATGGAAGTGGTCGTTTCCAGCTGCAGTTACTTCAATTAACTAACGCATGACCAAAACGCTGCCTTGTTGATGCACTGTATAATGTGATGTTGTTGTTGTCTGCTATTGGACCCTGTGTTGAGATAACAGTTTTATATCCAATAGAGAAGCTTTTTTTCCATCTTCTTTAGTAGTCCAGCTAGTGTGACCATATAAGTGCACATTTCCTCTGCCAACTTCAGCACGTGAAGCCTTTAAATGATTATCATGCTTTTTTTTCTTCTCCCTACCGTTGTGGTGAAAGGAAAGAGAAATATGCAGAAGCTATGTGTCAACAATGAAGCTGTTGACATGGACCAAAGAACACGTGGTCAATGACTAAATACTCATGTGACGTTGACAAGGCGATGGCGTGTAACCTGTGAGAAACTGTCATCAAGTTAAGGAAATGAGGGGGTGTATACTGATGATGTTTCCTCTGTGAGAATGTGCCAATTTGTATTTTGTGCGTTTTATATATTGCAGCAGGCAGATGATTTTGCCATTGTCATTGTTTTCTATACTTATTGCACAGTCAGTAAAAATAATCTTCATGTCATTGTTTGAGCCAAAACAAAGGTCTATCCAGGCGATGCTTTAATAGGTTACCATAAAACTGTCCTCCCATAACCGTCACTGAGTAAATGTGATGTGGGTTTTCTTAACAAGTTGTCAGACTACATTTTTGTTGTGACAGCAGCCCCACGTCCCCTTCCCTCTCGTAGCAGGTGCATGCAGCAAGCTGTTGCATGCGTTTGCTGTCAATTAAGGAGTTCGCCTCAGAGCATTTTTGCTGCTAATGATCATTTTTATAGTGCTGGAATCAATTATTTCCTAAAATCAATAACTTGGTCGGCAGAAAACCAGAGCTGTGGCCAAACGATTTTGGGCTGTGGTACATGGTGATTGGCTTTTCCACTATTTTAATGGAGAAAATAGTCTGCACATTAGATGATGGTGTAAATTATTGTTTGTTTCACCTCAAGCACAGATTATTATTATTATTTTTTTAAATATTGAGGATAATAAAAGGCACAAGCACTCACTCACTCTCCCGTTGCCAGTAACATTTTTGGATCTGTTCTAATAGAGTACATTAATTAAGAAATTGGGGATATGTGTGGTCAACTAGAAACAGTGAAACAATCCTATTAGCCTCCATTTATTGAAATAAAAAAAGCCCTATTTTACCATAAATCAGTTAGAGGTACCCAAGCGATGAAGTTAAATTATTTATAGTTCTTGGCATCAACAGCGTCTTTGTTGTCATTTCAAACCTCCAAGAGACCTCTACAGTGTAATGGTCTCTGTTATTACCTCATTGCAGATGCTAAAGATGGTGTATTTTTGCAGAGTGTGGTAAAAGTAACTGGAGCGTAGCTCGTCCATGCACTCCA
The DNA here is from genome assembly GCF_963514095.1 of Eutrigla gurnardus. Lineage (NCBI taxonomy): Eukaryota > Metazoa > Chordata > Actinopteri > Perciformes > Triglidae > Eutrigla > Eutrigla gurnardus. The sequence goes on from NC_139930.1 coordinate 18,083,511, forward strand.
TAAGTTACTGAAAAGGAGGCTCGCCCCTTCCATTTGTGGTTTGTGTCGTATCTTTTCCAGCTTGGCTACTAGAGAGAGAGAGGGAGAGAGAGGGTAACATGGTGTTGACATTTTTAGCCAACTCCTGTTGCATCGCTCCACTCTGCACACAGTGGCGGTGTTTGAACTGGTGCGACATCTTTGTTTAAGATAATAATACAGGTTAATGCATGTGCTCGGACTGGTTTGGGTAGGAATTTGTCTGCTTTGTACTTTTTTTTTTTTTTTTTTTCTTTTGAGCCTTTTATGTTGCTTTTTCCCCTGCGGTCCCTCTGAATCTCTGCAGAGGCCGGCGATGAGCGTTTGGCTGCCAAGAAGTGCTTGTTGTGCTACTTAAAGCAGGTGAAAGCATGCAACGGAGTTATAAGACAATGGGTGATTTGATCGCAGGCAGTGACTACACTTTTGGCCATGTGTTAAAGCGAGGTCATGGGATTAGTCATCCACCTGAGGAAGACAATTAGTGGTTAAACCATTGTGTGGATGGATTGTAAACAAGATAGCAGTGTGTAGGTATTTGTTGTAATGATATTTGTATAGGATGCATGTGATTTGTGAGCAAAATCCTTCAGAGTTACAGTAATGGTACACTATTCATGAGGGTCGATCACCATGGTAACTAAAGCTGCACAGCTAACTTGATCTGGAGCAGGCTATATTCAGACTAGGGATGTCCCAAACTGATATTTATAATTCATTGCAGGCCCATTGACCTGACTCAGACTGTATAAAAAGCACTGACACACATCCGACATCAAACGTGTATGCTCTTTAACAGACTGGGTGTTCGTAAAGATACGTTGGCTGTTATGTCACAATTTTCTTTAGAATTATTCTCTAAATTCTCCTTTTTAGAGTGGAATAGATTTATACGTTTGTCAACACGCTTGTGGTGATTTTTGATTTACAATCTGGTGAAGCTCTGTGTGCAATGTTTAACTTCCACTTTGGCTGATTTATCATTATAAAAAACAAAAAACAAAGATAAAAGTCCATGTTTATCGATTTTCATTTCTTGGTCTGTTGCCCGCTGGCTATTAAAGCTGACTTAATAAATACCATCCAATGTAAATTGGCTACACAACTGTAGACATCAATATTGAATTAATAGCCATTTATGTGTATTGAAGGCCGTTGATACAGTAGAAGTTCCATTACAATTCATGTCTGTATTTTGACACAGTGTGCGTGGGAAAATGCAAATTTGCATAATATTTGACATGCTGTTATATGTGTCCAGTTTCTCCCTTATGATTTGCCTGCTGCTGTGACCCAGTTGGGAGAACATCTGGCTCCGCTTCATTCAGACTTGCTGTTTATCAGCAGATATGTTCATGAAGGCAAATCCTGCTGGTGTCTACCAGCTGATTAAGACACCACAGATCAGAACATACTGTAACAGCTCCAGCACCCTCTAAACAACACATGGACAATTTGAATAAATGACTGGTATAATAACAAGATATTTATTTAGAAGAATTTTTTGTAATTGATGAATTTGAAAGAGTTTTTCAATTACCAAAGAGGAACGATGCAATGAATCCCTGAAAGAAATGGTCTGTTGTAACATCAGCTACAGATGTGCCTCATAAGCTAGAAGCTGCCTCCATACTGTATAGCCTTACTTGTTTTATGTGCTGTAGGCTGGTCAATGCATTGACTTCAGGCACCACATGATATGCAAACGTATAACCTCATGGGACAGTGCGGTCATCCACTGCCAGGTATCCCCACTCAAGGGGAAAATGTCCTTGTGCAAGGATCCATAATACTATTATTGTTGCTCAAGCAGGTTGGGGTCTGTTGTTGCTAATTTCGGGGTATTTGTATCTGCTACACATGCTACAAAATTACCTAAATGGCCCTAAAGTGCAGTCATGTGCATGTATCCTCTGGCTATCTAATTATTGTGTTTTGGGTGAAATCACACCTGTGCTAATTTGTAAAAGCACAGTGCAAACTGTTAGATAAGGCTGAGGGGGGTCAAATGTATTTTTTAAAATTTTATAGCATATTCAAATCCTATGAATACTATAAAAGCTGGCGTGTGTGCACAGGCAAATTGCTGGGTTTTTGGCCCATAAAGAAGCTCCATATTTGGTTTTCATTTGCAGAAGTGTGCTGTGATTTAAACAGGCTGCGCAGGCAAAGGCTGGTCAGCACCTCGAACCCAGCACACTCTGTTGCCTCTGATGTCATGTGACGGATAGCATTTTTATCGTAGCTCTGTTTACATCTGTGTACAGCTATATTGCTAAAGTCTTATCTGTTCCCACTTGATCTGCGAGTATCCCCTTTCAGTGCTGATGTCATTAAACCAACACACCTTTTAACTGCAGCAAGAAAGTCTTTGCGTTTGCTTCACAACGTCTGAGAGCGGGCCAATTTTAATTTTAATTTTGCAGTGTTGTGCGGTCTATTAGCAGAGCAGAGGGACAGACTGGCCAGTACGAGGAACAGATAAACTGGTATTGCTAATATGCAATTAGTCCAGTAATAGAACATAATTACATTATTACCATAGCAAACGAAACAAACAAGGATGTCTTGCTTTGCCGATGGCTGCTCAGTCTCTATCGGTCACGTGGCGTGGCGTCTCCATACATAGTCAATGTATTTTGAGGTTATTTTCCCTTTTTGATTCTTGGTAAAATACCTTGACATGGTCATAGTCTTAGTCTTTATGAAGAGACTCATGTCAATGCTCGAGAGATGGCAGCTCTTATTTGCCGTCGATGCACCGATAATTACTTGCATGTTGGTTATTATTTGTAGCTTATAAAAGCTTACACGAATGCATGAATCTTATTCTGCACAGGACAACGTACTTTCTCATTGATAAGAGTTCTTGTAAACAAGGTGCAGGTGTTTTCTGTAACCCATCTCCTGTGCTTTCACGGTATAGCGGCAGTAGCAAGTGGCTGCAAAGGAGACAAGCCGATTCGTGGAGCCTAACTGCAATGCCCCTCCCCCACTGCCAACATCCCCAATCTGAAAACTGACGCTTCTGGTGCTCAATTCCAGCATGTGTGTGTGTGATGGAAGGAACTTTTTGTTTGGCAAGATTCAATATCCCAAATAGATGAGATGAGGAAAAAGGCGCCCAAGTAGGAAGTGGAGCAGAAACTAATGGGTGTCAGTGCAGGCCAATATGCTTGCAGCTGATTGGACGAGACCCCATGAATAAGTAAAAATAAATTCTCTTTCTCCTCCTCCTCTTTATCTTGCCTGTTTTTTTTCTTTCCTGCTCTATAGCTCTATTGTGCTCGATGGAGATAGTGGAGGGGATGATCCTATCTTTTAGCCGGCTCAGTTTGTCTCAGATCAGCTGGCAAAGCTAATGCTTCTCCAGACATGCACAGACAATTCTGTGTTGTGTTGTGCTGTGCTCTGACCCGAGAGGCGAGATTATGCTGCATTTCAACACCGATTCTGGTTCACGTTCTTATTTCTAAGAAGAGCTGGATTACCATCACAAAGTAGACCGATTTCTGTAAAAATGAGCTGATTTTTTTGTGCGCATTACAATGTATGTTGGTTTTAATGCTTTATCAATGTTTAGTAGCAAAATGAAAACCACTTGATCATTTATCTTATGTTTCTATTTATGCTTTTTGTATGTCCTCAGGCTGGAGGAGCCTTATTTCAGTAAATCCTAAATGTGATTCCACCCCCATTCAAGGGCTCTAAAGAAGTTTTAGCTGACAAATCAGATTTTTGTCGAACACACTGAACATTACCTTGCACAGTTGCAAAGCACCCCCCTAACAAGCATAACTTAACATGATGAGATGATGAAAGAGGTACTTTTGACCTAAATGCGAGTGCTAATGAACATGCACCATGGAACATGCAAATTAATCTCATCCCATTATTTGAGTTTGATCATATAAAGATATGTATTACAAGAGACTATATAGTCTCTGGATCCAAGCATTTCTTTGGAACTTTTCAGGTTTATGGCCGTTATATTTTAATAATATATATTTTTATTATAAAAGTATCTCACAATACAGAGAATTAGTCTGATTGCCAGTTTTGTCAATTGAATTTAATAAAAAACATGAGATTTTCCTGTGCTGTTCCAGATGTTAAACAGATGATTGTATATCTGTTTATTATTTTCATGGTCAATGTATAGTATTATGGTTGTGTTGTGTTGCTAGGCGATCCACATCCCTATTTCTCACTGACGTGAAACGAGCGAGGCCAACTCCTATAAAGCACTTTTAAAGATTAATTGCAAGGGTTCTCTTTTTGTAATCTTTCAAATTCCGATGATGTTGGCTTTTAAAAAGTTATTGCAAGATAATTTAGGAAATTATACTTTTCAAACAGGATAGTAAGTGTTTCCTAATGCTTTTGGTTGCTTATGTTGTCTTCTGTCTTTGTCTTTTTTTCATCAGATAAGCAAATTGTTGCTGTTGGATCTATCACCTGCCATCCACTGGGATCCAGGCGCTTGAGTCCTAAATGACAAGGTATGGAAGGAAGCCCCTTCAGATATCACACAATTTCCTATTTTCCGCAGTGAGTGAGTTGACTCAAATTGTGTGGGGTTTGTGTTTTGGATTTCGATTTGAAATGTCTCTCAAAGGAAACCTGTTTTAGTCACACGGAAGTGATGTTTTTACGTCAAACACTATTCCAACTCTAACAAGTAACAACAAGAGTGCCCCACCCTGTTCTCCTGGAGGCCAAGAGACATGATACACCTGCCAAACTAGCTCTGTATGCAATCAGCATCCTATTTCCTCTTAAAAGGAAAAAAAAAAGCTCAGATCGTGCCCTATTGACAATAGAATACAATGAAGTTTAAAACTCGTCCTTTAACCCCCCAACATCTTGATGATGAGTGAGACAGACGCTGCTGAACTTACCGTATGATAGGGGAGGTCTCCAATAACTAATCTCTACGCTGCTCCTGACAGGAACAGGTTTGGCTTTCTTTCCTCCTTTTTTTTTTAAGCTTACAGATTTTGATAAGCTTCCACTTTGACTGGTTTGACTACATGGTTTTCCCCAAAACTCACAGCTGCTCTGTTTGCATAACTTTACCACCGCTGCAGGCTTTTCATCAATCTTCATTTGATACGTTGATCTAAACCAAGGTCAACATTCCAGTCTCTAATTTCCACATCTTCCCCCCCCCTTTTGTCTGGAGTATCGATTGTTTTTCTCTCTTTTTCATGAATTAACACAAAATTACATGGGCAGAAAGCGAGTGGTGTACCTCAGGATGATAAGCGCTCTTGCTGCACTGTAATCAATACATCTGTCAGTCAGTTGATGGACTGATACAGACTACCACGCATTCACACATTAGCGGTGGCTATTTGCTGTTGTTTACAAGTGCATTCGATGTGTGTTTGTTACAGCAGTTGAGAGGGTAGGAGCTCGTGTTTCCTCCCAAATCCTCTTTTCGACCACACCGAGTCCTAAAACAGAAGATGACAATTTGTCCCACACATTGTTTCTGATGTAACTGCTTTCAAGGAGCTACAATTTGACCTCAGGTCAACCTCAAGATAAATTGTAGCTGCAGGATCTTTTAGCATATTTTGGGGGGAATATTCACAGAACCGCATTCAAGGTTTTTCTTCAAAGTTGATATTCCTAAAGTGACTTCTTTGACATGATGTATTTGCTGGAAAGGATGTCGTTAAACATATGCCAGCAGTTTTGAAATGTGCTCCCAGTGGAGGGTCTTTATTTTATTGGAAGTCTTACTGTCTTACTGCCATTATTGCTAGAGATAGTTCCTTTCATACCGTGTAGTAGTTGTTGAAGATTATTAATTGAATTAACTATCCTGGAACGTGATTTGATATCTTACCAGAATATCTAATTGATTAATCCATGCCCAGTTTCACTGACAGCGCTGACTTTGCTGGGAGGCAATTTTGCTATTTTTAGACCCTCAGATTTTCAGGATAATAAGGTGCAGCCCCTCGTGTGGCTGAGAATTGTTGCTCAGTGACTTAAAACTTGCAATAACTGATTTTTTTTGCGACACTTTAAGGCAAACGGAAACAAGTTGGGAGCACACAGGGAAACATTAAGTTTCATTTTGGAGTCGTGCTTCTAACCGCCAAATAAATGTAGGGCCAAAATCACTCTTTGTGTTTGGCTATTTTTGTTCTCTCCCAACCCCTGAGGGAAATACCTGAGTCTTTAGCTGATAAATGCTCTACTTTGTTCACCAGATAGTCTCTAAGTGTCACTGTCTGCTGTTATGAGGAGTTGGAGCTTTTTTCGCTGAGTGCTGAATGTCCTTCTCTACTTCAATTTTGCATGGATATATCAATATATAATATTTTATCTCTTTACTATGCATATTCTGATTCCTCTTAAATTAAAATGTAATTCATAATTGTAAAAAGAAATATACGTATTGCCTATATTTACAGTACTTTCCGTTAACCAAAGGGCCGTGGTTCTCTAAATCGGAGAAGGTTGCGTTTGAGAGTTGGGAAAGACTGAATGCTATATTTTGACCCACCTTGCTTTGTGCTCTTTCATTGTTGACCGTTTTTTAAAACTGCATTTAATGAGCACACTGTATGACTTTTAACAAGCCATTAGGGGAAACGTTGTCCATATTCTCCAGTAGGTAAACAAGGAAAATGTGGCAGTTGTCTGCATGGATACATGACTCTGACCTGAATGTGTCTGACCTGGTTATTGAGACTTGGCAAACGGCATCTCACTCCCCTGTTTTTCTTGCTCACATGGGCAAACAGACAAACAGACAAGCGACTGTATCTGAAACACAGTCCTGTCTCTATTTTTTTTTAACCAGATCAAATCTTCATCAAACCAGACCATCTTTCAAACACTGCTATCAATGAGAGCTTTTTAAGAACCCCTTCTTTGGTGTCACATTATTTAACTGAATTTGTGAAGACTTGTCTAATTGACACAGAGCGAAGGATAACAGCCTTCATTGTGTGCTGTATATATTTTAATTTCTTGCTAATTTACCGTCCATTCCTCTTGATTTCTCCCTTCTGGGCCATCTGCGGAAGTAGCCTAGATCATGAGCAGATATAGCCCTCCAGGTCCTCTTGAGTTTTGCGAGTTGGAAACGAGACAAGCAACATTGGGCTGAAGCACTTGAACGTGCTGTGCATTCATGTCATATAATAATGATAATGTAGAAATAATGTAAATCTATATTCTAAGTGTCACGCGGGAGTGATCCTAGTGTAGAATGGATGGAGCTCTGCCATGCACTGCTATATTTGTGTCTGTCAAATGCTGCGTCACCGCAATATGCTAAAAGTAAAAGCATTATCATAAATCTGAATAACAGCACATTATGGAAATATAACGAGACACAGCTTTGCATTAATGTTGGCTCATACCAGTGGAGAGAGGAGGGTCGGAAAATGTTGTGGCTGGAACGCTTCTGCAGGATTTGGACAACCGTTCTTCATCCCCAGAAAGAATATTTCAGCTTGAATGCTGTTTTCAATCAAAGGAAACATTTCAAAAGCAATGGTGGACGAGCAAAACCTCACCAAAGTGGATGCTTTTTTTTCTCACGGCCTTTGTGGATATTTAATTGATGTCTGTTTTTGTTTGTTTACTCTGTTGTAATACCATGCATCATGACAGGTCGCAGTATATCTGTTTTTACAACACTTTTTATGTAATACTACTAACAGGAGTAGGTTTGGGTTTTTTAAAGCTTGAATATAAAAGTGGAACACTTCCACATTTACTTGTTTGACTACTTGGTTTCCCCCAAAACTCACAGCTGCTCTCTTTGCATAACTTTCACACCTCCATGTTGATTTTTTTTTTCTCTTTTCCATAAGTTGACACCAAATCACACGTCCAGAAAACTATTGATGTACTTCTACATCAGGGCTGCACTATGTAAGCACACTGTCGGTCGAAGGACTTTGGATTTTGGAAACGAGCTACGTTTTCATGAGCGTACACACTCTCCTTATAGTTAGTGTGACATCGTTCAGGTCTCCTCTTGTAGAAATTAATCTCATGGGCTCATATTTAACTGGTTCTCATATTTAATTAAGGGGATTTTTGAGCAGACTACTATTTATAACCAACAGGGCTCTCTTTTTCTTTGACCTGGTTAGGTCTTAATGAGGAAGAAACTGCTCTCCAAAAAACCCAGGCTTCTATTCTGAACGCCGTTGGACATAAATGTTTTTTTGTTATCATAAGGACAATAACATCATTTAAATCACCATCTAGACATTCTCTTAACTTTTGGGCTCTGAACAGGTTGGCTTGGAGCAAGCTCGTTCATTTTCTATGCATTTGGGGGAAAGGGGAAAGTTAAGAAACATTTTGTGCAAACAGTTATGCAAACCCTTCTAGCGGGTCAGCAGTCGAAAGCAAAAAAAAAAAAGAAGCTTGTCACGTTTTTTTTTTTTTTTTTTAAATGCATGACTTTGAGAGGGACTTTATGGACCCTAAGAGTGCTGCAAAAAAAAAACGTCAGCAAACATTGGGAGCATTGTAGAAATGGAACATAAAGCGATGAGAGAAATAGTAGGAAAAGGGAGGAATAAAAATGATGCATGTAGAGCGAGGGGAAAGGGCCAAAATCATGAGTGCTTTGCTACCAAAGGCCGATAGCTCACAGTTGATAAAGCAGGGAGTTCATTTGAAAAGTCAGCTCTGCGGTCTTTCAGGCACAGAAGACTACTATCTACTACATCTCTTTGATAAGCAAGGCCTTTCTGGCCACATTCCTGGGTTTTACATAGAATACCAAGCAGTATTCAATTTACCTCACATTCATTTCACTATGCTGCACACATTTAATTGGCTTCTCTGCAACTGTGGCTCAGAAAATCAACTTTCATCACACATACTTGATCTGTGACTTCCGCTGCAGGTGAAACCCAGTTTAAAAAAATACTTTCCTGCTTAGATTTCTTCTTTCATTAGACTAGCCTGCCTCTACAGGGGCAACAAGAATATGAAAACAAACCCTCACTTGAATGTTTCTCTTTCACATTCTTTGACATGACAGTGGGATTGATAGTTGACATCGGTTGACGGCTGTGGTGAGCTTGTCTCACAGGATGCCCTGTTGCTGCACATCTCAGCAGAATTATCGTCAGTCTCTAGTCGCCAGGAAGTGGCTTTCAGTGACGCAAGAAGGTCGTCCATATAGGCTGTGGCTGTAGTTGTTGTCATAAAGCTTCGCCTATAAAGTACTTGACCTTCAAATGGTACATATACATACATGTATGATATAATTATATCAAGAGAGGACTCTCTAAAAAGCTTTCATTCATTTAAAACTAAGGCCGAGTCCACACATCATGGCTTTCGTCCTGATTTTTCATTCGCCGACAGCTTTTGGATCTCCCAGACGAAAGCCCCAGATCAGACACAAATCCATGTCGAGTCGGCGCTCCCCGTTGAACAGTTCACCCAAGAGGCTTGTCGGTGGATTGCAGACTAGATTCCAGATAACTAGCATGCAAATTATCAGAACATGTCGACGAGTCTACCTGCGTCACCTGTAGCCGACCTGTGTGTGCTGGGTGCGCGTTGCATTTGCAACACTGACTAAAGTAGTTGATGCTGCACCTGTGGTGTTGGATATTCCCACTAATGACAAGCATGACTTCACACACGTCTTTTCAAGGTTGATTTATTGTCATTGTAGAACAGGTTTGTGCAACAGAAGTTTTAATCTCATTTCGCTACATAACAAAATACACATGCAAAAGTGTCCGTTGAGCGTGTACAGCATGAACAGGAGGGGGCCGACCACTTGACCCTGGGGGGCTCCGGTGTTCGACACTAGAGTGGAGGAGGTGTAACTGCCAATCCGAACGGCCTGGGGTTTGTTTTTTAAGGGTTACGCATCATCATCTGGGATCCCAAACGAAGGATCCTATAAGATGTGACCCCTGTCACCAGTCAGTATTGTGGAAAAACCACAATGACTTCAAGACTCCTGATTATGAGACATAATTTTCTTTTGTTGTTAAATGTTAAATTTATGAATCAATTAATTGTGACAGCATTACCTTATGTTATAAAGTACACTGCATAAATGCTAGAGCTGCACATATATTTAACAGTGACATTTCAAGTAAATTGCAGAGCAGACTATCGCCAGCTTGCACGAAAGGTCAAAAGATAAACATGCTTATTAATCACTTATTAATCTCGTTGCACGGTAGAGAGGACATAACCTTTTGTACGTGGACCGCCTTGTGCCTAGTCTTTTGTCCTTCTCTGGGGGATCCATGACATCTCCATAACCTCCCAGTTGTGAAGACCCGAACCAATGAAGTGGAAATAAGACTGCATTCATTTGCCCCCCGGGCCCATCCGTGTCCAAAGAAATAACATGGGAATTATTCATTAAGAGTAATTATGATAGGCATCTCAAAGGGAATCGCCTGGATTCAGAATATTTGCAGTCATCTGCACTGTGAGGCAGGCCGAGTGTGCAGAGATTGAAAAGGGAGAATAAAGTGTACCCCATTACAACTTAAGTTGGTTTCAATTAGACGAGACGGCTAAGTGAAAGGTTTTATGGGAATATGTACACGCTTCATTTCATTTGATGGGAATATTATCAGTCAGCTTGTTTTCATAAGCTCTTTAAAGAACAGCAGGCTCTTTTATTCATCATTAAGCAATACTTGTATTTGATCAACATAAGCATTCATCTAAATACATTATACTTGTGTAGTAATCCATTTTGTACCAGTAGCAGTTTTTGTTCATGTTATGATTTCTTGAGAAGGGGAGTCCTCTGAAATGTTTTAACAATCAGAATTTGATTTGAGTTACGAAAGGCTGAGAACCCCTGCCCTAGTGGACTTAACTAGACTGGGGGCTGTGCGTCATTGTGTGTGTGTGGGAGGACCGCATCATTAAACAATGTGTTGGTCAATACAGGCTATTGTACAGAGCGGTGAAACAGATAATGGCTTGACTGAGCAGATATTTCTTTCCTCTGCGAATAGGGAGAATTTGAATTATTTGCGTTCTCTCAAGCGTTTCTTCCAGCGCAGCAATAATTTGTACTTTATGGTCTGCTTGTTGTTTTAATGTCTTGTTGTATAATGACACACACACACACACAGTGTCCCAAAGATAAAGCAGCTGCATATTCTATTGTTTTCTAAAGCGTCAGCTTGTTGAGTAATGTACATAATAATATGACGCACAGTGGCCTTTTGCTGCTACAGTCATGCAGATTTAAGCTGATTTGCAAAGCCATACTAAAACATGCCCTGATATAAAGAAATGTGTGTTGGTTACATGTAAATGTAACAGATACAAGTCTGGTTATTATGATGACTTCAGCCTATCGGAGCCATTCTGAGTCGAAAATTGGGAAGATGCTGTACAAGGACACTTTGTCTTTGTCACAGATCGGATTACTTACCCTCATTTCACTGTGAATTCAAAGAAAACAATCATGGTTTTGTTTTCTGGAGTCACGCAAGACCACTGAGACCTAAGAACGCCGGTGAGAACCAAAACCGGAGGGAGAGTGAAACTGGAACTTCAGGTTCCACTAAGCCGCATACCCCCCGCTACTGATACTGACAACGCGGTTGTCTTTCTACCCATTTCAGATGTAATTCCAGCCATCATTTCCCGTCGCTCAGTTTTTTTGTATTCATGGATTGCTCTGTGTTATCGTGTCCTACTTTGGGGGAATGCCAGCATGCTAACTACCAGATCAGGGTGGGCGATATGTAGTCTACTTATAGTGAACTAAAATTTAACAGTTTAGTTTCTTTAACGTGTCTTTAAAAAATATATATTCTTTTCCAACTTACTTACTTTTTTGAAATCCACATGAACCACTCTTCACCTCACCATCAATTAATTTGTTCCTTCCGGTATTTCCTTCTACCAAAACAGTGATGAAGAACACCGGGAACAAATGCCAGGGGTTGAGTTTTCATTAAAATACGCACCCAAGGCCGAATTGCCTTGTACCATTTAAAAGGCTGGCACAGTGCTCACACCTCATCAAACAAATATTGTGTAAAATGTTGATGTTGTGTTATAATCCAGGAAAATAGTTATTGTGTGAATTCTACTTGAATGCACAGAGTAATCCATTTTCTCTCTTTCTGCACCGAGTTGTGAATAATAAAGCGGATCTCCATGGTAAAGGACATGATCTCATTTGCAGAGACTTAAATCTCCATCACAGGCAGTGTGAAAACAAGCCTATAGCTCGCTGGCACTCCGCCCCACATTGAGGAAGTGACTTTTTCTTTCCTCTTCCTCCACAGACGGAGGCAATTCAAGTGTATCCCACAGGCGCTGCAAGCTGTTATGTTTTTTTGTTGTTTTTTATCTTTCTTCCCCTGCATTGTTTTTGTTGCCATAATCTCTAATATAAAATTTCAGCCGTGGCCCCACCAATCCTGTAACAGTCCGCTGCAATCTGGATCAAAAGCTCCTTTCATAAGGCGAGAGCCCGTACTAATCACATTCTGCCATATCAGCCAGACGAGTACTATTTGCTATAAATAACACAAGCTGCTCGCTACTGTCAAATGCTGCACTTTTGTTTCCGCTTAAGCCGTCATGCACACAGACACAACAGGGTTACAGCAATGTCTGCTGGGCTTATATTAAATACCTTTTCACCTCTTGTAAGACACGAAATGCAAAATAAAATGGATGTTTTTGAAACGGACACAATCAAAACTATACATTTGTTCCCAAAACATACTATCGCAGTTTTTTCCAAACTCCCCCCCTACACTTTTAAAACATAACCAACCATTGCAACCCAGTTCACAATGGGCCATTTCGGCATCACTTTAAATCATCTTTAAAAAAGGTAAACTAGCCATTTCAAAGAAAGATACGTTATGCACGTTAATGAAAACCTCTATACTATAGATGCATTTAAGCGAAGTTTACAGGCTATGTCATTATTTTAATTTCCTATCATTAATTAAACAAATAAATCTTATACTACCCTTTCATATAGGATTCAGTGTTATAAAATAAATGTATTAGAACTGATATGAGTTTATTTGGTGACCCTAATTAAATGACTGTCCTACAGAGAAGTAGGCCAGAAGGCTAGCTGGTTATTGTGGTAGGACTCTACCAGGAATCTTTTTTGGGAAACTCACACACTCTCAGACAATCCCCATCTGTCTTTTTAGAGTTTACTTTCAATCTTACTTTCAACAAATCTGTCATTTTGACCACAGGACCACCTCTCTCAAAGAGCGGGGGGTTTTTTTCTCCCCCTTTCTTTTCGACGTGTACATTTGAACAAACTCAGCTGTGCTTTTTGTGCATGACTTTGGGGGTCGGCGAGCTGATCCCCACCCTTGACTTTAGTCGCCATAGCAACATCACTGACCCAGGAGGCACTTAACTTACAGCTAGAGAGGTTGTGACAGCGAAGGGGTTTCCTGTCCCTGACTGGGAGAATAAAGTGGGAATCTGTGACTGGCCTGCCCCCTTTTGACTATTTCATTCACTGTTGCACAGAGGAAACCACACGGATGATTGCCAGGCGCCCGAGTCACATGTCCACCATTCACACATGCCCACACATTTTGGAAATTTCTGGATAAATACAGCTAGTGTTTTCTCGTTTTTAGGCTTTTGAACAAGTTCACAGCTATCGGGTCAAGCTGTTACCAGCACAGTGAATTTAAATGAATGTGCTGCTTAAATAAGTAGGTTAAGAAAGGGGGGATGAATCTCAACCAAGAGCTTAACATGTCTGGAAATCTCTATTGCATGTCTTGAACTTTTACAGATCAAAAAGTCAAATGCTCTTGATGGACTAAAGCTGGGTGAATGTAGGCGGTTCATCATTCCAATAACATGTAGGTCAGTGGATAAGCCTATCTATGTTGAAGGCTGTGTGGGTCTCATTAGTGTGCTGCCTTCCAGATTACTCTCAGGGGGCTTCGGACAGCCAGCCGAGCACTGCCACAGTTATCCAGCCCATTTCACTTTCTCTCCACTCTACGAGAAAGTTTCCCTGCAAGGAACATAAAGTAAAAACTCTCGTAGCACAAAAATCCCTAAGTAGGGAAGAAATAGATGTTCAACTACACTGGTGCTGGTACTCTACCAGCAGTTTGGGGGAAAAAATAATGCAGTTGTGCTGTGCAGCAGTGAATAGATGTGTGTTTTGCATTATGCAAATGCTGCTGTTTCTACATTCATCTGTTGATGCTTGTAAGTCGGGCGTGACGCACCCTAATTGAAGAGGCTGCAGTTCCTCCTGTAAAGTTTATTTTGGAGGACGGTAGTTCCTGACTCAGAAGGTTATCATTCAAAGTTAGGCAATCTTACTTGGCATGTTGATCACATTGTGCAACATATTTCTTTTTTTTTCTTTTTTCTTTTTTAATAAGGCTAGAGATATTCTGTATGTTTTAATATGGTCAATAAATCCCCCGAAAAGACCAAAAAGACCAAAACTCTGCATGTGTCCTCATCTCTCAAAACTTTGACCTACTTAAAAAAATGGGTTGAATTAAAACTTAAACAGCTGGGCACTTTACTAGTAAATTGTGAATATTTTAGGTGCTATTTTCAGCGTTGATGCTCTAGTGAGTTTTGACAGCACCAAGGTGGTGTACTACAGTAACTACAGTCCCATGTTTGGTAGGAAGATATGTCACCCAAAGCAATAGCTGAGTATTTTCCCTAGTTGTTGTTTTTTTTCAAATGTATTTTGTATCTATATTCCAACAGTTATTTAGCCTAGGTCTTTCTGCTACTTTTGGGCAGGGAAGAGATCTCTGATCTTCTCCAGCTGACGTTTCTCAGGGAGGAAAGCTCTGAGGGTTGACTGTGACCTTGTCTCTCAGTTGGTCAGCTGGTTTAATGCAGATTTTTGCAGTGTGGAGTCGGGTGGATGCAGCAGATAATTTAAAAAAAACCCTGAGCGCTGCATCATTTCTTGGCAGGCTTTGAGTGTGAACATATTGACATATTACAATATGTCTGGTCTAATCAAATCGCTGTTTATATAATAAAACTGCCAGTGATACAAAAGCTTTGGCGCCTCGTTGCATTTTCAGAAAGCATATAAATATGAGGCTTTGAGTCTGTTCTTATTTAAGAATCAAGGATTGGGTTATATAATTCTGCGGTGCAGGAATAAAACTGTGTATGTATAATTCATTAAGGCTACCAAGTAGAGTGGACAATGTTGGCTAATCGAGACATAGCGTGCAGTAACATGCTAAAGATTAGCATGTTGAGCATTTAGCTCAAAATCAAACCTGAACCCGAGTGTAGCTTTGCAGAGGCGCCAGAGTGGCTGTGGACTCCGAACTATCTGCCCACGTTCGGATTTCCTGGTCATTCAACATTATTCGATGACGTCACTTAGAACCCATCCTTAAAGCGAGATTAAATTCTTCTACCAGCTTTAACATGTTCGCCACATCCAGTATCGTCTTCCTTTTTAATTCTCTCTTGCTGCTTAATACATCTTTCCCTCCCCAAACTTGTCTCATGAACACTTTATCTGCTATTGGCTCTTGATATCTTCCCCCCCCGAACGCACATCCCACTCCCTCGCCTCCCACTCCGAATAGCATGCGTCATCCATATGCTCGGTGCTTGTTACTCAGGGTGAATGGAGCCAAGCCCTCTGTCATCCCCTCTGGTGATAGACCAGATTACTCAGAGTATTTATACATGAGCCGCCTGCTGCTATAGTACAAAAGTGTGTGGGAGTTTGACAGGCCTCTCGATTGTGCATACCTCATGTGAATGTGGGCGTGTGCACAGATGCACCCGTTTTTTTTTTAATGAGTTTGAGATGGAGGGATGGCTGACCGGTCCTCCTCTGAGTCATCTTTGGCATGATTTGAAAGTTCCAGCTTCAAATATTGAAATCGAGAGTTATTTAGTGCACCTGTCTTTTGAGATGTTTTTTTTTTTTTGGCTTTATTAAATTCATGACTAATGCCAAGGTAGGTTATGAGGTCATATCTTGAGTAGCTCCAGATAAAGTCACGCCCACTTTGCACCGTCCAGAAAAAGCACATCTGAGCACCCAGAAGTGAGTGTGTAGTTCCTCTTCGCAAACCTCTAACACAAACATGTGGTCACACCCACACATCGTCTGCACCAACAGTGTAGGTCAAGGCTATCACAATTTTACAGCTCAGTTAGACAGTCGGGGATACACAGTGAGTGAAGGACTCGGAGATTATGTGCTGTGGGACGGCGCTCAGATTAAGACGGGGGGGGGTCACATTCTCCACATGCTCTGAGGAACAAAGCCGCTGTTGACCAGAACACATTCCATAGTGTATACTGTACTCGGTGGAAAACGTCTGTGTGGACGTCGAGCTATAAATATTATATATACATGGCACAGTTAAAGGACAGGTTTACTACTCTCCTCCCCCTCGGCCCCTGAAGCCCCCCGCCAGATTGAAAGCTGAAAAGATTTTTTCTTTGTTTTGCAGTAGAGGGAGTTTTGAATAGTCAAGGACAAGGATTTGAAATGATGACTTATTCATGGCTTACTTCTTTTTTTTGTATTTTCCATCCTCTGCTTCAACCCAAATGAGGACGCAGTATACCCAAGATAATGAACAACTTCTCGTATTGTTTGCATATGTCAATTCTCGGCAAAATAATTTCCCACCAGAAAAACAGAAATGAGAAACTCAAAATGTGTCTGGCTTCTTTTTGTTTTTTTTGTTTTAACTTTTTTCAAATAAAAAGGAAGTACATTTCATATGACTATTTCACTCACTGTGAATGGTGACTCTTTTGTCAGTGATCAGCTGTTATCTATATGCAAATTTGAGAATACATTGGCAGCACAATTCTTCAGAGAAAATAAAAGGGTTGAGTGTGCCCACGCCTGTTTTCAAAGGTCCTTTCTACAGAAGTGCCTCTGCACTGAAGAGCTATAATACATCTGCTGATGCTGTTGGAAAGCAGTGGATCACACCGTGGTCTCCTTCTCAATTGGATACTAATTTTTGAGTGTGGTTCGTAAAAAAAATGAGACAGTTGAACCTTTTCATTGAGCAGTAATGCCATGTTACAGGGGAATGTTAGATATTTGGGATATGAGCACAGGCCACCTACCGCTCCAGGATATTCAGATTTATTTGATGTCAACCACTTAAACACCGAAAGTAAACACAGAAAGTAGTCCACTAGAAATCCCCATACAGCAACTGTTGAAACAAACAAGATCGTGTTGAATGAAGCAATGAGCCGCAACTCTAGCTACTTCTCGATGAGTGTGTTTCACAAAACCCTCCACCGATAGAGCGTTATGTAAAATGGTATTATGACTAATGATTAACGACAAGAACCAGGTTGACATGTATTGAAATTTCTGTTTGTTCAGATCCTGCTTTTTCTTTGCATATTTGTGGCTGATTGTTGGCACATATATCACTTTAATTCTCCATCCTGGCGTGGTGTTGTTGTTGTTGTTGTTGACTCTGTTGCCACATTCTGTTATGGCCGGCTCTTCAATTCACTAAATCAACAAATAATAACAAACATCACGTTTGCAAGGGTCAATGATTAAAAGTAGTATAATGTACAAAGTTCAAATATAAACGTCAGACTAATATGTCAGTTTTTGCAGTCCTTTTTATATCCTCATATCATTTTTATTAACTGGAGGCTTTTTCAGTCTGTGTGTTTTTGGTATGAGTTCTGCCTCATCAAGTCGGATGAGTCAGGATGCACTGATCAGACATCTGTGTGTCTGTGTGTGTAACATAACGTGTCAGAATCTGGTCACGTGAAGCAGAAGTGTGAAAGTGGCAGTAGACGTATGGCCTAACACTCTCCTCCTCCCTTCACCACATCTCCCCGTCTCCCCCTCCAGTGCCTGAGGATGTCCAAGCGGAGCTTGTTTGTTCGCCTGGTGCCATGCCGCTGCTTGCGGGGTGAGGAGGAGGCGGTGACATCGCTGGACTACTCCCACTGCAGCCTGGAGACTGTTCCTAAGGAGATCTTTAGCTTTGAGAAGACCCTGCAGGAACTCTACCTCGATGCCAACCAGATCGAGGAGCTGCCTAAAGTAAGACACACGCCCACACGGATGTATAGGAACTTTATATTCCTTTTATAAACGGCATCTACAACTGTTAAAACCCTTTAACGACATTGTATTACTCACAAGGCCACCAAATATTGACTCACTGCGTGCCTAACTAGTTTATCTCTTATGAAAAGCTTGCATTGTGGGCATTGTTCACGTCATTCATATTCATTTACATAGTCTTTGATGACGCATTTGAACTTTTAAGACGATCAGGACTTTTAAACATCTAATACACTGTGTGTGCTTGGTCAAACATGTGCTTTTTGATTTTAAAAAACCTGTCATCTCGCTCTCTCTCTCTCCACCAGCAACTGTTCAACTGCCAGTTGCTCCATCGACTGAGCATGCCAGATAATGACCTAACGGTGTTGCCGGCAGCGATCGCAAACCTCATCAACCTCAGGGAGCTCGACGTCAGCAAAAACAGTAAGCTAAACGTGACCACACTGTATGTATTTCTGACTGGCAGGTTAAATGACTCGGTGGCATCGTATCAGTTTGCTGGAAGCCTGAAAACCGGCGACGGCAACCCCTGGGTAACAGTCGGAGTTGCCCTTGTGTTGTGTTGTCGTGACTGCAACTGAAAGCAGGAAGGATGCCATGTTTTAGATTACGTCAAAGATATTCTGAGGTAAAGTGCCACGCCGTTTTCCCTTGAATGTGATGCGACTGCGTGACTCAAAAGTTACCTGAACGATAAAGGAAGTGAACGAGCCCAGACCTGCAGCGTATTCGACACTTTGTTCCTGTGGTAGCAGGGACACAACCAAAGCTAAACGAAGGATCTGGATCCCACACAATCTGAGAATATTTGATCCGTACAGTACAAGGTGCTGTCCTGCAGTTGAATGGAGACACTTTCCTCTTTGAAGATAAACATTCCCACTGCTTTGTGCTAGAAGTCCCTTTTAATTGTGCCTGTTTGAAAACTTTCCGCTGTCAATGTTGCTGTAGTATTTAGAACAAGAAACAGACTAAAGTGTCTTGGCGGCTTGACAGTTCTCTGTTCTAATGCCCAGCTGTGCAAAGAATCAATCAGGTGTTTTTTTTTTGTTTTTTTACGTCGGTATTTTCATAACTTCCTCTTGCATATTTCTCAGAAAGGGTTTTGTCATATATGCAAACAGTGTTTTAACATTAACATCACAGTGTGACATTTTCACAAAAAGGACGTTAAGCTCCTCGAGCTTAAAGAAAGTGGCAAACACCGTGGGTAACTGCATAAGACAATTGATCGCTGCAAGATAACATTGAAGAACGGTTAAAGGAGCATGCGGGGGGGAAAAAAACCCTTTCATGGATAGAGGAAAGGTTAAAAAGGCTGTTCTAATATAAATGATTGCAGAGACAGACAAGATTAAACAAATGTTTGAAGGATGTGGTGGTGTTTTCATGAAGCAGAGCTTTATGAGCCACGCTGACATTAAAAGTAGCTTATCCTTCTTCACAAAGCACTCTGTGTTAAGTGTTGTGGACACAAAACAAAGTGGGCTGAAATAAACCTTTAGACTAGGTCATGTCCCTCTTTCTCACAGCTTGCCTAATGTGAATGTTTCAAGAGAACCTGCAGACCATCACTCAGTGGTCCTTTTTTTTTTTTTCCCTTCTTCCTTTCCCGCTCTTTCATTGTGTCACCTTTTGAGCGCTCGTCTCTCTGGTTGTTTAGAGAGGAAAGGTGCAGAGCCACTCTTAATGTATCTTGAGCTCAGGCAGAGAGCTTTCCTGCTCGTACCGTTTGTTTAATATTAACAAAGCTTCACATCACCCCTCTCCTTTTTGGGGTTTTGACAGGAGTCATATGTTTTGTACCGGTGATGATAAAATGGAGATACAACATGCAGATGTTGAAATAATGGTGACTTAAAACCTCTAATGGTATTTTATTGTTTTGCTTTTTCTCTCCAGGTATCCAGGAGTTTCCGGAAAACATCAAGAATTGCAAAGTCCTAGCAATTGTAGAAGCCAGTGTGAATCCCATATCCAAGTGAGTACGACCCCAACCGCGTTTAATAGTCCTTTTTTATTATTATTTAATGTTGAGTATCGTCATCGTGACGTGGTTCCTCGTCCCGTGTGCGTCATCAGGCTCCCGGACGGGTTCACCCAGCTGCTGAGTCTGACGCAGCTCTACCTGAACGATGCCTTCCTGGAGTTCTTGCCGGCCAGCTTCGGCAGGTCAGTGTGTTCTCTACAAACTCTACATACGGGCTGCTGAGTTGTGGTATTGGGTGTATGTTTTGTGTATCAACTGACGATGTGAAAACAATGAGAGGATGTGAAAGGGGATCCTTGTATTAATAAACCGACAGAGTTCAAGTTGTGTAACTTTTGAGTTAAAAAACTGCAGACAGACAAAATTAGCAACTAGCATTTAGGAGCTGAAGATCCATATGTTCCTCAGGAGTTGGTAGAGACCAAGAAAACAGAACTAAAAGAGTGATTACTCTTCCGGTATCTTAGTTTGCTCAGTAACTAAATGAGCAACTGTTCTGTTCATGAAGAAATTCATCAAATCCACTGGAACCTGTTATATGCCTCCTGGCTAATTATGATTAAACATTTCCTGGTCCTGATATATAACGACGTGACATATTCACATCCATGATTTTAGGATGTGGTTCCTTTTCAAACAGGTTTTTTCAGTCGAGATCTTTCTGTTTTTAGTTTACACAAGAGTTAATGTTGAGCTTTCTGATTACACAAAACATGTGGTGTGAGTTGCACACAATTTCACCTCACTATTGCTCCTCTACTTCTAAAAATCCAATTTCCTCGTAAATCTTCTTACGTTTAAGAGCATATTACATCATTCTTTGTTTGGTAAATTCATTTACCACAGAATACCTTGCATGTATTTTACATTAAAGCTAATAGTAGAGTGCAGGATAAGCCTGCAGAGGAAGTCAGAAATGTGTGGTGATTCTGTCTTTATTGGGAAGTATTGAAGAATATTTTCAAATAAACTAAGTAAATAAAGGTAATTTCAGTATGAAGATCAGACATTTACTGTTAATTGTTGGATTTTGACTTTCAGGTTGACTAAACTACAGATCTTGGAGCTGAGGGAGAACCAGTTGAAGATGTTGCCAAAGTAAGTGTTTCACATATTTTAACAAACATCAAATATGGATTGTCGTTTTCATTTACACAATTTAGGAGCTCTAGGAACAAGATTCCTCTCACTCTGCTGTGTCCTCCATCCTGCCTCTTTTTCCTCATACCTCTATCTGTAGCATTAAATCCCCTGCATTACATAAGAGCCCCCTTCGCTCGGCTGTGGCAGGGTTTTATAATCCTCTTCTGAGACAGTGGCGAGGGTTATTTCACCATTCGGGAAGGTTACAGTGCCGCTGGGATATTTGTGAAAGCTCTCGGTGATTGTGGGGGTGGAAGTTACTTTCTCTTTCAATCTCCTCTTATGCTTCACTTGCCATATCATTCCATTTTAGGTCCTTCCCATTTTAACAGAAAAAAAAAAAACACATTTCCCTATTTGCCATTTTCATCCTTCCTCCATCTGGTTGAGTTTCCTTTCTTGTAATCTCACTCACTTTTCCCTTTTTTTTCTCTCGTTTTTCACCGACTAACTGACGGGGGCCGGCGCCCGGTGGCTCGGAGAGGATCCTCTCTCCTCGTAGTGTTTATGTGACAGAGGCCAGACCTGTTAACGGCTGGAGCCCTGACAAAGAAAAAAAAAAAAAAAAAAGGACTAATGATCGGGAACGTTGCCAGAGCAACACGCAAGCATTTCAGAGATGTAAACAAATGTGTGCGTGCACAAAAGGGGCACAGTGGAAGTCTTTTCAGGGCTTCCACATAGAAAGTACAGCCTCTTTTTTTCTCGGTGCATAGACACGCACACCATGCACATGCATAGATCAAATGGTTCTCTGCATCTCAAAGAAGGATTCTGTTTTCCTTCACATCTTTGGGCCGTAAGCCATGGCGTTTTCTTTTTTTTATCACTGTTGATTTACTCTAGATGAGCCAGCAAAGCTCATTCTTACCCCCTTTTCAGCTCACATGGGGGTCGCTAGTGTTCTTGCCAACTTTTGATGTAAGAATGTGACAAAGCTGGCTAATGCTCAAGTACGTCAACATGATTAATGTTTTCATATCGCCTCCAAGTATTGGAAAAAAATCACCAAGCGGCTTAAATCACATTTTGTAATTAGTGCCGTATGTCTTTTACATTCTCATTTTTTATGAGGCGCACCTAAGAAGAAAAAAAACAGCCTCCGGTCCGGTCGTGTTCAAGTTAAAGCTCTCGCTCTCCGTTCCTGTGCTGAATGTGTTTTTAAGGAAACGCAGTTCATCAGTGTTGTGAAAGGATCATTATATCTGTTCCCAAACAGAGCTCTCTGCACATCTCCATTTCATCACACGTCATGGTCTTAGAATTATTACTGGGGAACTTGTGATTCTCTCTCGGGAAATGTCAGATTTGAATAGACTCTTTTATTGTCTTTATCTCGCCTCAAGTCAATTATGCAATTTAAACTCTTGACCCCCCCGGTTTGTTTTATGAATAGTTCAGAGGAATTACCTTCGAGCAAGGACACTAAAACTGTGGAAAGAAGTACGCTGTGTATTCTTTTTTATTCTTGACTTTGGCTATGTTTGCGTGGAGAGTGACGTCAAGATTAAATGCCCTCAAAGGCCTCTTGCCAGTAGTGAAATATTGAATTGAATAAGCCTTTATAATATTTTACCTCTGATTTTCTGTCGCTGGTTATCACATAAACATCCTAAATAGTGAACTGGTCCTGGTTTTATCCGCCTGTTTACGGTGTAACAGAGAAAGTGAGACCTGATTGTGAAGAGAGAACTCCGCAGCGAGGGCTTAGGGCTAGCATACGTCACGTTTTCCATTATTTAAAGCATATTTCTGTCATGCCTGAGCTGTAAAAGGTATTTAGTTTCTCATAAAATGATTCAGTCAAAAGGCAGAGCACGTACGCCATCCAGAACATAACATGATAATTCACAGATTTTCTTTTGGCTTCCTCCTCCTTTTCTTTTCTTTTTTTCCTGAGGCACATGACCCAGATCACTTCTAATCCTGGCTCGATTCTCCCCGTTGATTTTAAGATCTCTGTCTGTCCTGTGTGCCTACAGAAGCATGCAGAAGCTCACACAGCTGGAGAGGTTGGACCTGGGGAGTAATGAGTTCACTGAAGTGGTGAGTATCCGTCAGTCGGCCTGGAGATGCCTAAGGCTGTCTACCTTTATGTTGGTGTCCTTGCCTCCTTCCTCCTACTTCTTTCCTTTTTGGAAATCGAAGCTTTTGTATTTTCACGGGAAGATAGCGTTCGTTAATGCATCATAATTCACAGTGGAATGAATAACTGGCATTGTGATTTATTTTAGCTTGTTTATGTTTATTATCCAGTTGCTGCCAAGCAGGCACACACACACACACACACCCTTGAAATCTCACACACACCCATATCACTTAACCTCCTTTCTCCTCTACATCTGCAGCCTGAGGTGTTGGAGCAGCTGACTGGAATCAAGGAGCTGTGGATCGACGGGAACAGACTGACGTTTTTACCTGGGGTATAATTCTTTACAGTCACTCCTGTACACAGAACATCACCTCGAGATCATTCCCCTCGATTCTCGGTCGTCTGCTTAAATCTTCATCACAGTGAACTGCAGTCAGTTTGCATCAGACTTTGAGCCCAGAGAAGGAGGGCGCCGTTTTTACAAAAGATTCTCTTTGCTGGGTGAACACAAGCTGACAGTTTTCCAGAAAAAAATGCAGACAATGGCTTCGCAGATGTCCCCGATAATAATTTACCCCCCCCCAAAAAATCTGCAGCTGTGAAGTCATTATTTTCCTCCAACATGATTCATTTATGATGATGTTTTGATGTGTTACATAAGATTCATTTTCCACCCAAATGACCAGCTTGTTTGTATCTGGGTCATAATTAAGGCATTAGTTCTTCTGCCAGCATTTCGCCAGCTGTAATCACAGTCTGGCCTTTTTTTATAAGAAGTGACATCTGTCATGAATATAAACCAACTGTTTTCCTTTCATACAAACGTGTGTTTAATAATTCAACAAAGTTAGATAATGTCTTGTCTTGGATGGGAATTGTTTTAATCCACCGCTTCTGTGTTCAACCGTCAAATCCTTGGATAATGAGGTATCTGAGCGGTGTGAGTAATTATATTGTCTCCTCTTTATGTATCCAGATGCTGGGGATGCTGAAACAGCTGGTATACCTGGATGTGTCCAAGAACAACCTAGAGATGGTGGACGAGCAGATCTGCGGTTGTGAGAGTCTGCAGGACCTTCTGCTCTCCAACAATGCCCTCACACAGCTGCCGGGCTCCATCGGTAAATATTACAGCACACACACACACACACGTCTAATTTATTATAATGTGTTTCTCATTCCTGGATCCATTCCTCTGTGGTTTTATAGGTATCTAAATCCCATAGACGATGTTTTCCTGAGCTAGCTGAAATACATTTTCAGAACATTAAACTTTCAAATCACAAAGACCCAGTTACAGTATAGTCACAGGGGTCCACCGTGCAGAAGATGTTGAGTTTTAACCAAGGAATTCCTCTAAATAAGGCTGTATAATAAGGTTATAAAACATGGAAAACACAGTAAATACCTCTTTTTATTGAGCGATATATGCGGATGGTTATTAAAATTACATTTTCTTTATTTTCTGATGCAGATTACCATTGATAACTTATTAAGATTTATATGTTTATTCACATGGGGTGGAGATAATGTTCATATGGGAATAGCATGCTGATTACATTTGAGTCCAGATACACAGTGCAGTACAGTCAGGGTTGTTTTAATACTAAACTGATTTACAGTATTGATGATGGAATGAATGAATCCAATTAACTGGTGTAATGGATACTCCTCTTTGTGGGGCAACAGCGAAGCGTAATCAATAACTTTCCTGAGGCTGTTGTAGGCATCTCTCTGATTCCCTCTCTCTCCCTTTCCCTCTTTCTAAAGGCTCACTGAAGAAACTGACAGCGCTGAAAGTGGACGAGAACCAGCTGATGTACTTGCCGGACTCAGTCGGAGGGTGAGCGTAGCAGCGATAGCTTTAACGGCGGCGGGATAAAACCCCCGGATCGGTGGATTATCGGTGCTGTTTTCATCCCGCCGTCCCACTGATCGCATAAAAGCGTCCGTCTGGATGAATCAGACATTCCCATTAAACATAATGTGTTCTGATACTCTATTTGTTTGGTCCAATCCGGATGATGTAGAGTAACTTCATTACGATGACGTTTATGAAGTATGGATGGCAATAATTGAATGTCACGGTTCTGATTGATTTAGTCGTTTGAGCTTTGTTTTATTGTGGAAGGGGTCGATTGGGATCTTAGCCAGATGGCCCTCCGATACACTGCTGATTAAATCAGCCGTAGATGTCATCGGGCTGATGTTGTCTGCCGCAGACAGGTGAAGCCAGCTGCTTGAACATCCTGATCCTGAATCATGTGGTCCAGACCCTCCCACATCCATTATAGACAAATCTATAGTTCATCTGTTGTTTACAAACATCAAACACTATCAATTATCCCATATGTTAGAATGATTCTCCTTGTGTAATTTGACACAGATTATGTGACAAAGCCTATGGTTTATCTTAATCCCATGCATGGATTTCATCTTAAGGAAGCAGATTTTATACACAGCTGATTTTCTTCAGTCCACCGTTTGTGCACAGTGTTGTTTTATGTTGGACACAGAGGGGTCAAATCCTTTGTGTTTTGTGAGTCTGATGGTTCTTACAACACAGCAGCTCTCCCGTGAGACGCGTTTATGTGAATCCCCAGAGTGCATTCGTGTTTTTCATTGAGCAGAGAGCTGCAACTGCTCTGGCACTTCTGTGCCAACGCGGTCGTTCAGTTTGAAAGGCTGCTACTTTAGATTATGTCCCATTTAAGCTTTTTAGTTGCATCGAGGTTGTTTTTAAATGTCTTATTTGTCTCTCACTGTAATTGTTAGATCATATCACAATAGCTGGCGAGGATAAAACCTGAAGACATTTCCTTTCTTTGGATCTTTGAAGGTTTTTGGACAGACTATTGTATTGAATTATTGCCCAGCCCTATTCTAGAGCAATTAGGAAACATTTAACAGTCTTATGCTGCACAGTAATGACACCTGGTTTGACAGACCAGATTATTTAGTCCTTTTATTCATATTTTTTTTCCCTACGCTGGCATCCAAAGACTTTAACTCATAAATTTCAGTTTACTCGTAATGACAAATACTGCCCAGCCTGGGAAAAACAGTTTAATAATGTCTTCTGTGGCTCTAGAAGGAGCTTTTCCAAGTTTATTAATATGTTTCTTTATCTTGGCATGAGTGTGGAGACTTAAAATGAAACAAAAAGCCTGCGTTACAAACTGGGGACGTGGAGGGTTGTGGGCATTGGGATGCATTATGGGAACTGTAGCACCCGGAGTGGTCTGCATGTGACCTGTACGTCGCACAACAGCTGGATTATCACAACATCATGAGATCACACAAACATCCATCTGGCCGGGCTTCTAGTAATGCGTTTGTGTCTAACCACAATGGGATTTGACCACTCTTCTCCCGACTCGCTCCCTCAAGGGTTTTATGGTTCATCCAATCACTGCCAAGTATTTTTTTTAAAGTGCCTGTACTTCTCCAAACTGTTTCCAATGGCTTCTAATCAGATGGTTCTGTGTAACAATCTAGTGCGTCACTATGAACCAAAGGTCAGGATATATCTGCCTCTAATGCTTACACAATAGACGTTCACTTCTAAAATCACTTGTATAGTAATTACAACACATGATTAAAGTCCTCCTGTCCTCCTCTCTGAACCAGACTGGCGTGTCTGGATGAACTGGACTGCAGTTTTAACGAGATCGAAGCCTTGCCCCCCTCCATCGGCCAGTGTGTCAGCATTCGCACCTTTGCTGCAGATCACAACTTCCTGACCCTGCTTCCTCCTGAGGTGAGTGTGTCACGTAGAGAACGTGCGTTTGTGTTAAATTGTGGCAAACCGTCTTCTGTATCGGGTAGCCTTGTCGGCTCACGGCCGTTTCTTCTCATGTACAGATGGGCAACTGGAAGAATGCAACTGTGTTGTTCCTACATTCCAACAAGCTGGAGTCTTTGCCTGAGGAAATGGGTGACATGCAGAAACTCAAGGTCATCAATCTCAGCAACAACAAGTGAGTCCAGTTTTACAGTCTTCACACACAAACTGACCATTCTCTGTTCCTTATCATTGGCAATCTCATCTGTTTTTAAGATGACAATGCAGGATTTAGAGTTTGTATTTTATCAACCTATAAATTGGGCAGCAGATTCATCGGAATAATTGTTTTTGCAGCCCAGCTTTTTAAAATAAAAATATGCATTTTGAAAGGCATTTTTGCAGCCTTGCAATACTGCGGTTTCATTCAGGGGTTTTCCCAATCCTGGTGTCTCTTCTGTGCCAAAATACAGTGAATAACTTTGGCCACGATCCCACTGACATATGCCTTCAGGCCAGCTTTACAGTGGCTGCTCACACAACGGATTTACCTTGCACAATGAGTTTGAGAGACCTTTTTTTAGATGCACCAGGTCCATAATGTTGTACCTGTGTTTTGTTTCTTTCCCCTCTCTTTAGGTTGAGGAATCTTCCCTACAGTTTCACTAAACTGAACCAGATGACTGCCATGTGGCTGTCTGAAAATCAGGTAAGATTGTATATTATGTATAAATAACAAGTAAAAGGCTTTTTATAGAGATTGTAATGGCACAGAACAGTTGGCTGTAAATGAATCCAAGGTCAAGTTGCTCGTCGGAAAGCACATTAACAATTTAGCAAACCACTTGCAGGACATCTGACCTAAACACGCCAAATGCCAACGCAGGTCAGACGGTAGTCCCTAAATGTTTTAAGGCTGGAAGGATCCCAATGAACGCCAGGAACAAAAATCCATATATCAATACTTTGTTTAAAGATAACCAGCGGGGTAGTCTGACCTGTCAAAACCCTCTGAAATCTGGAGCGACACAGGTTGAATGATGGGAAACGGTTTGTAAGGTAAAGCAGACGTGGAAAGATCAACGTTAGCAGAGGAGTTGTGTCGCTGGAAGCTTGAATGTCTGCCCTGGACTGAACACGAGATAAGGCAATCGGAGGTGGAAACGCCGGGGTCTGCTCATGTGTCAGGAAGTGGCTTTGAGTTCCACTTTGTCACGTCGGTGTAGTTTTCTGTGTGATTCTTGAACTACTCGTGTCAAGCTGAGCTGAGGGATTTTATTGTGTGCAAAGTTGTGGGAGTATATTGATTCAGTGTGCTTAATTTCTAAATTACAGTGTGACTGCCACGTTCTAAAAGCTATGAATAAATTATTAATCCCTTTGCTCCTCCGAGCTGGACTATTTTAAGTCTGTTAAGGGATTAATATGCAGTTTTTCTTAAATTTTCTTTTTTTAAATATTTATTTTAACCGGATGGAGGATTTTAGTCGAAGGACGTCTAGATTAACATATCAGAGAAACAAGGTGAGCAAACGCAGCTCTGGGATGTTTCGTCTCCACCAGACAGCATTGACAAAGCAGATTTTTAAAATGACACTGATTTATTCAGTGTTTTTTTACCAGCTTTATTCACCAGGTCCGTTTGTTTTTAAGAGGAGGAGAACTCTGGATGATTCAGCTCCCAATAAAACCCTCCTGAAAGTCTGGATCTTAAGTTCAGAGAAACAAGCCGAGGAAACATTGGCGACAGCTCGGCTCGCGGCCCCTCCGGGACGTCCCTTTGTCTGCTGAACGACGTCTCAGAAACTGATTTTTAACGGCTAGTTGCTCATTATAGCAGATATTTGAGTTTAAAGCAATAAAGTTTCAAAACATTTATTCACCTCAATTTCTTGTCATTCATCAGTTGACACGTATGCCAATACTAATGTCACCAGATATAACAACCTGGCTGATTAATTGGTCTGACGGGAAACTGTAGAGACTAAGGTCATATGACCTGGGCTCAGTGGACCAAGGGTGACTCAGCTTTTGCCTCCAGGCTCTCGAAACAGCATTCCTGTAAACATGAGGTCTGTCTACGTAGACGATGTTTTAATGCGAGTCTGGAATCCCGTTTGTGTAAACAGGCCTTTTTATTGATGTCGAAATTGTAATCTTCCTTGAGTTTTATTGCCTTGGAAAACATTGTGTGACACTATAAAGGTGCTACGTTTTATATAAATGTGATTTACTCACTCCGGATCAGGAGTGCAGCGCTGGTTGTTGATAGCAGAAATGAAACCCAGGAGAGCCCAACAGACGTAGAGGATGCTGTTAGGCAGGTGCAACAGAGGTGATGGGGGGCCTAGGGGACGTCGATGGCGCTGAAGCCAGCTTCCTCAAGGAACGGGTTGACAGGAAGAGGCACCCAGAGGTGCTTAAGCGGCTGCTTTGGAGAAGATTAGAGGAAAAAACGAACTGTGGGAAATCATGTGTTCTCCACTTGACTGGATCCAAGTATTAACAAGTGCCAACGCTGCAGCCCGGTTCACTTCTTTCCACAGCAGAGGCACGGAGAATAGCAGGACACTATTTGAGCACTGTGTGTGTTCACGAAGCGCTGCTGATTGCAGATAGCACACTCAAACCTCCTTTTTTTGTTTTTGTCTCCCACAGTCAAAGCCCCTGATCCCTCTCCAGAAAGAGGAGGATCCAGAGACACACAAAACGGTGCTGACCAACTACATGTTCCCCCAGCAAACCAGGGCCGAGGACTGTGAGTACTGTGCATTCAACGACACTTAATTATGAATAAAAAAGATCAAAAAGGAATCTGGCTCAAACCGCAAATGTGTCTGACCTGTTTTAGTTCTCGGCAGCAGGGCTGGAAATTAAAGATTTCAGCTCGTTAATCAAGGAACTTAACTTTTATGGCCAATAATTTAAGGGAATAAATCGTGAATTTGTGGGAGTTTTGTGTTCCATCCCAGGTATGAAGCTGAAAAGAAGTGAGGAAATAGTAGTTTTGTAAGAATGTACCTAACAGCAAGTCACTATCTTTACCCTAGCAGGCTTCTAGATGGCCTGCAAGCCCTTTTTATTCACATTTCACGAGGGACCTTGTTACCTGAGACCAAAGCTGCAGAAGAAACACTAGTCCTCTTCTTCTTGACAAGCATCTGCTAGTTTGGCTTAGTTTCCTATTTCAGCAGACGGCTTGTGCTGACCCTGTTTGCATCTTAGCTTCGGAGTAATTAGTGGTTCTAGAGCTTCATGCTTAAACTGCACAGCAGTGAGTCAGCCGTAACGTCAGTGATGTGGTGCACCACCAGAAAATGCTCACGATACACAACTCGCTCTGTTCGTTCGGCTCCTCCGTTTGATATCCTCCAGTAATCTGCTTCGTGGCTTTTTTTTTTTTTTTTGCTTTTTTTCCAAAAGGGCTTTATCTGCTTTCCTCATGTTTTCCTGAGAAGCTGGAATAAGTCATGACCTCACTGCAGTTATTATGTTTTACAGGTTGTTGATATGGCGGCCACACACACCAGGTGACTCATATTATCCCCAGCGTGCATCGACACTCTGGGGTGTTAAACTGTATTTCCTGACGTGGCTATCAACTATTGATAGTATGTCGGATACTGTCAGACGAGGGCAGATCAATGCAAGCTTTTGCTGCAAAGTTTAAAGACGGCAGCATCATCACAGCCATGTGCAAGAATGTTGATGAACACTTTATTTGGAGCAGCAGATCCATTTATTTATTGAATGGTGCAGTTTGAGTTTAAAGGGTTAACTCCTGAAGTTCCTCCACACCTCCTTCATTCATTGGAGGCCTCGTGTAGTCCTTGCGCCATCTTGTGGTCATAGTGAGACGTCTATGAATTAAACACCATTAACCATAAAACTGGTTTCTGCTTTTTTTTTTTCAGACATTCCCAACTCTGACTCCGAGAGCTTCAATCCAGCTCTCTGGGAGGAACAGCGCAAGCAGCGAGCGCAGGTGGCCTTCGAGTGTGACGAGGACAAAGACGAGAGAGAAACGCCGCCACGGGTTAGTGATGACTATTTTACTAAACTGCAAGGACTCATTTGTGATCACAGTTATTATTTTGGCATCGACTGTTTTCATCGATAAAGGAAATGGTGCAACAGAGGCAACATTTGTGCTTTTTATCTTTGGAAAATTACTATTCATGGCACCTCTCTCCCAGTCCCGCTTCTGAAACTGCAAACCAGATGGTTTTTAGCTGTAAATTTGTATTTTCTCGTGTTCCAGGAGGGAAATTTGAAGCGCTACCCTACACCGTACCCAGACGAGCTGAAGAACATGGTGAAGACGGCCCAGTCTGTGGCTCACAGGCTGAAGGAGGACGAGTCGGGTGACGAGTCTGGGAAGGATGCAAAACCGATTGAGCGGAACCACATCGGAGTGCAGGACGTGGGAGTGAAGGTCAGCTTCGGCTAAATGAGATGATTTAGAGTTATTCACATATTTTTGAAATCTTGGTTCCCCTTCAACAAAATACATATTCTCCATGCGAGTAAAGGGACTGTTTAAATCAATCATAATGGTCTGTGCAGGTGATCGAGGCTCCCTATCCTAACGGCACAGCATCAGACATGGAGCCCCAAGTATCCACCAACACTTTTACCCAATACCCGAAAGACACTTCAGAGTCTTACAGCTCCCAGAAGGTCGCTCTTAAATCTTCAGGCGGCTCTATGATGAACCACGAGGACACATTGGACGTAGGTTTCACAAATAAGACATTACAGCACACACATTGTGACGTTTCCACTGGAAATGATTGTTTTTGTTTTCAGGATTCTGACGAGCTGTCTGACGAAGAGGCGGAGATGAAGATAGCAGAGATGAGACCCCCTCTTATTGAGATCTCCATCAACCAGCCCAAAGTGGTGACTTTAAGTAAGGACAAAAAAGGTAAAAAGCTTTAATCGAGTGAGTAAAATATCATATTTTCACTCATGATGTCTATTAAGCAATACACTAACGGCGACGTTTGTGATTCACAGATGACGCAGACTCGTTGCTGGATGACACGGTTGCTAACAGCAACCAGAATAACAGTAACTGTTCATCGCCGTCGCGCATGTCTGACTCGGTGTCTCTGACGACAGACAGCAGTCAGGATAACTCTCTGTGCACTCCCGAGAGAGAGGCAAAGATGCCCTTCCTTCCAAAAAGCCGGTTTGTAAAATTCTAACGTACAAAAGAGTCTTCCTCGTGTCGTCGTCGTCGTCACAAAAACCTGATGTCCCTTCCTTCTTTGTTTAAGGCATGAGGATGAGAATATGAACCAGCCTAAAGACACCACCCCTCTCCTCCATAACGGCAACGGCTCCGAAACGTCCCTTCAGGCGCTTTTGAAGACCCAGCAGACTCCTCCGGAGAAGATGGGCGACTACGACCTCTCCATGGAGGCCAGGCTGGCCTTCATCGAGAAGGAGATCAACAACGGCATGGGGGAAACCTACACCAAGTGGGACCAGATCAACATGAACGTGTCCAAGCTGCCCACCGACAACATGGTGCGGCTCGACGAGATGGATAAAACGAAGAACGGCCCGCTGACGCAGGACTTGGACGGCCCGCAGGGTTTTAGCAATGACAACATGGAGCATATTCTGAATGGAAACCAGCAGGATTGCATCAACAAGAGCCAAGCGGGGAGAGTGGAGGCGTCTGCCGCGCATGTGGCCTCGACAGGCGTGACGGCCAGCAGTGACATGTCTCTGTCTCGCAGCACAGAGGAGCTGTCGCCGGATAAAAGGTGCCATCCCCTGCAGGTGATGAAGTCTCACAGCGTCAGCAACATAGAAGCAGGAGGCATGAAGCTGTTCTCCTTTGAAGGGGGTGACGACTCCTACGATGCAGCGGGAATGGCTATGATGGCGGCGGCGGCCGGCCCAGGAGCTCAGGGCCAGAGCATCGTCCGGAGCAAGTCAGCGAGTCAGTTACTCAACGACCAGACTCTGCAGATTTACCCCAACTCCTCTGCATCGTCCTCAGACCTGCTCTCCTCCTCTAAGCCCCCTGTCAGCACCAGCAGATACGCAGTCTCCTCCAGCATGGCCATGGGCATCCCTCCTCCTCAGTACAATATCCAGTACACAAGCAGTGCCATGCCTAAGGACGGCCTCTGGGTCCAGAGGACGCCCATGCCGCCAGAGCACCAAGGTTACCTCCCTCCCCCTCCTCCACACTCACTAGCCAACACCAACTACTCCAACCGCAATCAGGCGCCTCCGTACCCTCTGCAGCCCCAGCAGAGGGGGCCTCCCATGGCTCCCAAAGCCTCTGCGGACATGTGGACTAAAGAGAGACTTCATTCTACCGGAGGGCAGGTTCGAAGCAGCACTCTGCAGAGGCAAAGCAGCAGCGCCTCCACAGCCTCCATGGGCGACCCGCGGCGCATACAGGTGCCCGACGGGGAGTACATGACGTATCGGGACATTCACACCCTCGCCAGGGGGCCGCTGGCCATGAGCCAGGCCATGCAGAGGCCCCTGTCGGCACGCACTTACAGCATCGACGTGCCGGGGACCTCCAGGCCTCTCTGCTCCCGGCCGCAGCCCCACGAGCTCCCGGAGAGGACCATGTCCGTCAGCGATTTCAACTACCAGCAGAGCAGCCCCAGCAAGAGGCCCAACACCAGAGTGAAGTCTGAGCACTCGCTGCTGGACGGGCCCGGACAGGTGGCGGGGAGGGTGCCGACCGACTGGAGGGACCAGGTGATGCGGCACATCGAGGCCAAGAAGATGGAAAAGGTAAAGAAAAGTACTCCTGTATACAGATCCCAATGGTACGAATACAATCATCCTTGCAGGGCAGCTCAATGAGGATGTAGCTTCATATAACGTCCCTAAACGTGCTCTCGAACAGCTATTAAATTATGAATAATAATATAAAACATTACTATAAAGTAAAGTTCACTAACCCTGCTGTATGCACAATGTTGCTGATTCACTGCATGTGTGTCTGTATATGCTGTAAACCTCCTCTGTTGTGTCCTTTTTTATGTCATCGCTCATTTGGTGGATTGCATGGCCACGGCTGACATGTCGTCCCTCTGTTCAGAATGCGCTGTCTCGCTCCTATAATTCCAATAACGCTCCGCTGAGCTGGTCTCACTACGGCAGCTGTAGGGATATGCATGCCAGCCAAGGGTCTCTGGGCTTTAGCGCCAGAGACCACCAGCCCTACGGAGCTCTGGGCTTCTGTGTGAGTACTGTGAACCTGAAGTCGGCTCCTGCAGCTCACACTTCAGCCACGGGGGCCTTCCAGTCCTTGCTGGTTTCACATCCTTTTGGAAGAAAAATATATATTTTTCCTTCTGACCTTCAGAACCTTTCACTTGTCCTGGCAAGTGAAAGTATAACTCCTAACATCTGATTTCTCACAAACAGACCCTTTTCATGTCACTGTCTCCCTCTGAGTGAAAAATGGACGAATCCTGATTTGTTGTGTTGCTCCTCTTGGTTGTAATGCCTTGTTTAAAAGGGGGACCCCTGTTTTTTTTTTCGTCTACCATCATCCATAAAAAGAAATATATATGTATACATGTAAATATGTCTACCACGTGTCGTTCAAGTCAGATTTTTCTGTCATTTTTTTTGCAAAGGAACGCTTGTATTTCTTGAGGCACATTTGCCAGCAGGTCTGTATTTTCTCTGAATCCCGCTGGCAAAAAAACACCTTTTTGTTCTAAGCTGTGACGTAACCGGCTTTTTTAATAATCAAGATGTGTGAAAATACCCCCCCTTTTTAAACGTGCCAGGTGCTCTAACATTATAATAATAATATAATCACCACCCCTGTGTGTGATACCCCTCCACCCTGCCACACTCACATCCCACCATTCTACTGCATTTGTATTCTCCTCCTCCTTTTTAACTGCACTTTAAATCCTCGTCGTGCTCATTCATCTTCACTTTAACTGATCACTAAGCCTCTCACCTTGTGTGGGGGTGAAGAGTGTGTTTGCTAAAGGTACGTGGGTAGAGGTGTTTGTGTGAGTGGTTTAGAAAGTGGGTGTTGAGGTAAAAAAGATGTCGTGTAACTCCTTTCCCGCTGAGCATTTAAGAAACGCTAATAAATGTGAATTACGTGGCGCTTGATGGGAACTAAACACAGTTTAATCTCCGTTTTTCATCGTTTTAATCAGATGTGTCCCTTTCACCTCCTTCCAAAGCAACACATTACTGCCTTAATGCCATTACCAGACATGAAGAATGTCCGTGTCAGTTAATGATGATTGCTTTCCCTTTTTTAGGACGATGTGTTTCCCCCGGGGCAGCAGAGCTACACCCTGGACCACCACAGAAAAGTATGACATACACACTTTTAGCTGCAGAGCAAAAAAATAAAAATGTGTGGTTGCCAAATTTTGAGAAAATGTGTTTTTGTTTGTTTCCAAGGTGCCTTTGGTGAACGGTCAGATGGGCCCTTCTGTTCGTCCTCCGGTGAGCCAGGCGACGATGGCCCGCCACCCTTCCAGAGAGCAGCTCATCGATTACCTGATGCTCAAAGTCTCCCATCAGCCCCAGGGGGCGCCGCGAGTCCCGCACGACGCTCTGCAAGAGGTGAGGCATGCTGCTGCTGCTGCTGCTGCTGGTGTGGAATTACCTGAAGACATGCCGACGTGATAAAAGTTAATTTGATTTCCAGGATGTTCTTCATCGCCTCAGCTGAAGTTTGATTTAAAAAAAGTAGTTCCCTTGTTCACATTCTTGCTGAGCGTTGATAAAGAGATCAATACTCTCCCGGGTCTGTCGGTTAAATATAAAGCTACAAGATTTAAAGTAGATATGTGAGCGTTGGAGATGCTGGTTGGTGGATTCTGTTAACTTTGGACGGAGCCAGGCGAGCTTTTCTTCTTGAACGATTACTTTAAGGGTCTTTGAAGAATCTGATATTCTTATTAATTATTGTTAATTCCCCAGACTTTTATTTCATATGTAGCAAGCAAACCAGTTATATAAATATTAGGGGTGTAACGGTACATGTATTTGTATTGAACCGTTTCGGTACGGGGTGCTCGGTTCGGAACGGAGGCGTACCGAACGAGTTTCCATACGGACATATTAAGTAGAGGACCGCATTTGTGGAGCGTGCTGCAGCCGCACATGCGCAGTTGCGCACACCGCGACACAATAAACAGCAGTAGTAGCGGACGTCAGGGCTAATGCCGCTAGCGTTGGCAACAAGCCAGAGTTGGAGGACCCTCCCGCGACATTAAGGTCTCCCGTTTGGGAACACTTCGGCAAAGCGGTTTGCCGACATTGTTCATGTGAGGTCGGGTATGTTTCTGGCAACACGTCAAACCTGTTGACGCATTTGAAACGGCACCACCCCCACGTGAACATCGCTACAACGAGTAGAAAGACGAGCGCAACGTTAGTGCAAACACAGCTCCTCACCGCATTTAAACAGCCCCTCCCTGCCCTGTTCAATTTTGCACATCAGATGGAGAAAAGATATGTTTTTAAAAAAAGAGTCTGAGCCTTATTCATGTTATTTAATCTGAGCAACAACTTGAAACTATTTAGTGTTGCAACTGTTCAATGTTGCACATCAGATGGAGAATTTTTTTTAAAGAAACAGTCTGTTATTTTTATTTATTTTTATTTTTTAAATAAATATTTTAAATACTTGTATTTATATTTTTGAGCAGCATTCTAGCTCCAGTGCATGTTCCTACTGTTAAAAGCACAAAAGTAATAAACAACTAGCACATTTATATTTTGCATTTTGTTTTCTTACTGTACCGAAAATGAACCGAACCGTGACCTCAAAACCGAGGTACGTACCGAACCGAGATTTTTGTGTACCGTTACACCCCTAATAAATATATAATAATACAGTGTCCCTAAGGATGGGACGATATAGGATTTTATCACACATTAGGATAAGAAAAAACAGAATAATCGAATCTTGGTGAATTTTCATTCTGTATTCATGCAGAGACTTTATGATTCATCATCATTTTATTCAAGATTATTTCATTGTTAACTAACAAAAGTTGTGTATCTGACAATACAAATATTTGTTTCTTAACAAAATGTTATTGGTATGTTTTATGACATTTTAATCGGGATAATACTGTGAAGGATATTCGTGTCCCGAACCTCCAGCTGTGGATCTTTTAATACTAATGTTGTGTAACTGTGGAATTAACGATGAGCGACTGAAGGAATACCTGACTAATGAAAGAATGTGGGTGTGTGTTTCAGATCCGTGTGAAAGTGGAGAAGAATCCAGAGCTGGGTTTCAGTATATCAGGAGGCGTGGGAGGCCGGGGAAATCCCTTTCGACCAGATGACAATGCAAGTTTATCACTTTTATGGGAGCATACTTCAAGGGGAAGTTTGGAAAAACAGATTTTTTTTGCCACCTAAAAGAAAGATCCATGAGTTTAGCCATCAGAGCGGCCTGTGTGACACATTTTACCTTTCAGAAGAGAAGTTGCTCAAGTTTGTTTTTTTGCACTTTTTTGTGCAACTCTGGTGTTTTTAAAGGGCAGCGGTCGACAAGCAACTTCTGTGTTCTGTAAAATAAAATGACTGTTTTTGAGTACCCTTAAATTGCTATTGATTTTTTTTTTATTGATTTTGTTTTTTGGAGAGCCTTTCTTTTAGGAGGCTAAATCTGCTTTACTGCAGAACTCCTGCGTCTGTTTCTCCAAACTGGTAGTCATGACAACCGGCATCTAATCTAAACCCCACTTCAAACGATCCCTTTTTAAAGGACACATACACAGTAAACATTGTGCTGTACACCCTCAAGAGGACACTTATCAATACAACCTATCACGTGTAATTAAACGTATGTATCGTGTGGTTTCAGGGTATATTTGTGACGAGGGTTCAACCCGAGGGGCCGGCGTCCATGACGCTTCAGCCCGGAGACAAAATCATCCAGGTATTCTGCTTTCTGCTCGATAATATC
This sequence comes from Eutrigla gurnardus, assembly GCF_963514095.1. Classification (NCBI taxonomy): domain Eukaryota; kingdom Metazoa; phylum Chordata; class Actinopteri; order Perciformes; family Triglidae; genus Eutrigla; species Eutrigla gurnardus. The sequence continues at coordinate 18,121,577 of NC_139930.1, forward strand.
ACACGTCTGTCGTTTCACGATGAGTTATTAAAGGTGTCTTCTCCTCGCAGGCGAACGGATACAGCTTCGTGAACATCGACCACGGGAACGCCGTGGCCCTCCTGAAGACGTTTCCTAGCACTGTGGATATGACTATCATAAGAGACGCACAAGCGTAGACTCCGCCGAGAAACCGAGGGAGAGAGATTTTACCTTGACTGATATTTTTCTACACAGAGGACACTGACCTGTTGATACCTGTTGGGACTATTTATAGTAGAGATCTTCATAGCCTTTGATTTGAAACGGGGAAAACCACTGAATGTAGTGGATCCAGAGTGAGACGGCGGCGAAACCCTCTGCGAGTACGAGTCCTCAAAAGGCCATCACTGTGGTATATATATTTTTATACGATAGAAGCTGAAGATGTGACCTGCTCTGATGCAAGTAGTGACTGTGGTCTCTGTACAGATCATCTTTGTTGTCCTTTTTATCATGAATTAGGTTTTAGTTCTGCCGATTGACCACTAGGGGGACGGGGTTCCCTGCTCGTCTGTCATCCAGTTTGCCTTTTTATTATTATTTTTTTAATTTAAGATGTTGAAACCATGTCTGCTGCCCCGTGCGATCTTATATGGAGGACAATGTTACGTGCTTTTCGTGTGGAGGCGAATGTAGATCGAGGTTTGGTCGTTTTGGGGAGATTCTTTTTTTTTTTGTTTCTTATGAGATTTGAAGGGTTGAGAAGAGGAAATCATCCATAAACCTGTGAACACCCTGCACTCTGCATATCAGCCAATCAGACAGCAGCTTCCTGCTCTGCGTGGGGAAACGACATCCTTATTATGAACATGGGCTGTCGGGAGATGATGAGACAGGAAGTGGGAAGGTCATTCACATACTGGGAGAGGAGAGGTGTGTGTGGCGTGTTTTGCTCAGCCTTAATCTGTTTTGCCAGTCGGAAGCTTTCGTTTGGAAGCTTAATGTTGATATTTTTTGGGTGGGAAAAGGTCATTTGCTCACAGGTGGGAGCGTGAGTTGAGCGAATTGGGACGCATTTTCCCTCCCAAAAACGTCAGAACTATTTCCTTTGTTTTGTTTTTTTAAGTGGAGAAAGACACGGCTGGTTGCTAGGTAACCAAAGCAAGTTTTTTGGGGAAGGTAAAAAAGCAGGAGTGCAACTTTAAAGAAAGGCTTTTAATTCGTCTTTCAGGCAGTTGTTGTGTTTTTGGTTTCATCATCTGTCACTTTTATCTTTTTTTTATGGGAGAAAGACCACAGTTTGCCTTTTTTTTTTTTTTTTTTTTGTCTCTCAAAATGTTTAATCATGCTTTTTAACTCATCACTTTGGAGCAGTTTCTCAATTTCTTTGTGTTGTTCTTTCTTTGCTGTACAGAGTAGAGTTGGGAGAAACAAGTTGTCAAGTGCCATAGACCTTGAACTGTTTGAAAAGGGGAGGAGCTTTTTGACCCCAGAACACAAGCAATATTCACCACCTTCTGAGTACATTTGCAGCATATAACGGCTTCAAAGCAATATTCAAAGCCTTTATTTTCGTCACAACAACAAAAAACCATTAGATAGCATTTTTTAGACACATCTTTTAGTAATCACTAAAAAAAAACAGTGGTTTTACATGATTTTTATATTGTGAGAAGAATCATCATCAACAAACAATTTCTCTGCATTGTGTAAAAGTGAATGTTTGTGTCACTTTGCCCAAGATGCTTTTTAACTGTTTGTTGCTTTAGATTAATATCATAACATTCCTCATGTTTGTCGTAAGATTTGTGTCAAAAAACTGTGTTTTTCAAAGGCAACGTAATATTAATTCACTGGTCAATGACTCATCAGTGAGACGTGTTTCCATTAAAAACAAATGGAAATGATCAAATTCACTAAATAATGGCCCCATGAATTCAAACATTTTGTAACCACTGATTTGTTTGTACAGTTCTATAATATAATTTAATCCCTCGTCGTTTCCAGTAGATTATTGAGTCGTCTGCTGTTCCCGTATGTATTTTATTCTTGTGACAAAAATAGAAACACTGTTGATTAACAAAAATGAAACACCCCCCTTTTTAATAATAATTCTAATAATAATAGTTGTGCTGTTCCAAGTGAAGCTGTACACTTTAAATTTTCAACTTTAAATTGGTACATTTTATTCACAAAGCGACATTAATAATGTGCATTTCCATGATTTCTCACAGAGCGTAGTATTTTACACGGATGGATTGTTGTCTATTATTTGTATTCATTTTGTTGGTGATTTCTGTGGGGGGGGGGGGGGGAGATTTCTGCGGTAATGGTCACTTTATAGTCATAACAAAACGTCTGACATCGGACAATCTAGGGAGATGAAACACGTTTTCTTCATGTCGGTCGGTTTCTCGTGCTCCGTTATTGTTCTTATTTATTTAGCAGTCTTCTGTGTTTTTCAGACCTTACTAATCAAATTGTAAATACTCTCAAAGAAGAAAAAAAACAGACGAAGAAGAATTAATAAACGGCATTAGTGACTTGCGATTGTAAAAAAACCAGCAATAAATTGCAATGCAGAGGCACTCGTTTTAATGTATAGCTAGTATTTCTAAGGTTTCTCTGGAAACGGCCACACCGAGATGATGATGATGATGATAATGATGATATGCATTTATCCAACATTCCAGATTTTGTACATAATTACCTGTTTCTGAAGTAACCTGTGGAAAATAAACTAATGCTCTTTAGCGAGGAGCCTCCTGTCTTCATTTCATCGTTTTCTTTGAGACGAGCGTGAAGATGAATGAAGAACAAAGTGCTAATCCTGCAGGATTACCTGAATCCTGCCGGCAGATTAGAAGATGCTTTCTGTGGATTACAGGTCATTAAGGCGCTGCTTTCTTTGTAAAAACCTTTTGATTCTTGTAACAGCATGGCTGCACTTCTGGCGCCACCTTCAGGCCAAACTTCACTTTTATTTAATTTCTTTTGCAGAATGGTATCCAAGTATAGTGATGGTTTTTCAGATTTTTATCCTTTCCAGTATTATTTTTATTAGTCTTTATTAGTCTTACAGGCCCAAAGTTATATTTCATTATCGTTAAATGTGGTTTATGCAACAACTTGACAGCAGAAAAAGCATGAAATGCATTAACATTAAATAAAATGTAGAAGTTATATATTTTTTGTTGTTGAGGAGGTGTGTGTTCATGTGTGTTTTGACCTTTTGATGTTTGCAGTAGCTCCTTCTCTCCTTCCTCAAGTGTTGACAACCTCCTATGACTTCATCTTCTTAGCTCCCTGATCCCTGATTGGTTCTCAGCGCTGCTGCAATAGCAGGTAATGCTTAAATCTACCTCATGCTTTTCCAGCAAGTGATCCAGATGACTCGGCTACCTGCTTGCTGAAAGAGGCCAAGCTGCAAGAAAATGCATGTTAGTGGCTCTTCTATATGTATGGAAGTCAGAAACCCAGTCTAATGCTTGAGATCCTGACTTCACTGATCTGATCTGGAGTCAGCTGGATTTACTGCAGCACGTTAATTCCCTCTGCAATAAATGTATGCAAATAAGTTAAAGTAGATTTAGATTTTGTTTTTCCAAACGTCAAAATGAACACAGAAAATAAAGTTACACAACTAGAAAGCATAGATATACGAATAACATTTTCTTTTTTCATAAAATACAAGAGCATAATAGTTACATGACTCATATTTGAATTATTAACTAACTAGAGGAAATATCTGTAGTCGTTGTCATTAGTCGTTACCTCCATCTGCTCTCTCGGTCGTCATGGTAACCGTGGATGTACTGCAGCCAAACACTCGAGTCAGTCCCTTCCTGCTTCGACGCTGGAAAAAGTACAGGCTCTGAAATGTACTCAAAGAAGTAAAAAGTATCACTATGAAGTGATTTCTACTGGCTAACTGAATCTCAGGTCATATCCAAGAGGAAAATGCCCTGAAATACATTTAAACTAGGAACGAGCCTGTTTTAAAAATGTAAGGCGTAGAAATGTTTTTTATGGAGGGAGTAAAAGTAATATTGTCAGAAAAATATACCCGAAAAGTATTTGTTCTTTGTCACTTCCCACCTCTGATGGATACTAATGTACCTATAATATAAGGATGAATATATGTATATGTGGCTAGTTGATACACTTTTATCTATGTGTTTTATCTTATTTAATCTAAATAGTGTTAAAGGAGCCCCTGGAGTATTTATCCCAACTATGAGTCCTAGATATGTTTTATTATAAATTAAATTAAATTAAATTGGGGTGTAGAAATGTTGCATTTTTTCTTTAAAAAAGCCTTTAAAAAAAGAAAAAGAAATGAAATTTAAAGATGTTATTTGAAAAACCGCCACAAGGTGGCAGCATTGTCACTCGATTCACTTTTTATTTAGAGATATACTCGTTTTTCACCCCCAACAGGTGGCACCACAGTCTCACTTTGCTATGCTTCAAGTCACATGGGCTTTGTTCCTCCACCTAATCACCTATTATCTTTCCATCTCCCTGAAACAGAGCTGGAAAACTGTATAAAAACTAATTTAAAAGCGGTATCGTCGTGGACGGCCGGCCGTGACCTCGTTTCAACGTTGAATCTGTTGCTCATTATCGGTCAGTGGGAGAAGTCTGGGAGCAGGAAGGGTGGGAAAGTCTTCCTCTCACTTCCTGTTACTGTCATTACGGTTTACAGTCCAGCTGAGACCTGGAGTCCCATTTCTATTTAACAGCATCAGGAAGTACAGAGCTTCATGCAAACTCTGATATTAATCTAATAATCAGTAAGACTGGACCAGCAGGCTGCAGTTAAAGTTAGCCTGTATACGATGTGCTAAAAACAGCCAGTCTACCTATTTAAAGGATGCTAACATTAGCCACCATTAGGCTAAGGTCACACCAGACCAAGTATGCTAAATATGTTTTGGTCTCGCTTGGAAATAATTTGGGGAAACTCAGTATAAAATGTGTTTTTCTATATGCATTTTGTCAAATATATCCGAATTGGACTTGGTGTTATGGTTACATTAAAGGAGTATTTTACACTGAAGTTCAGTTAAACCAATCACTGGAGAGCCTTTTGCATTTTTTTTTTTTTTTTATTTATTAATTACCTGAAGGCACGCTTGTAAAGGGAGGGGTGAGAGGAGGGCTATTCACTTTACCGCTAAATGTCACTAAATCTGAGACTCGGCTCATTTTCGGATTTTGAACAGGAAGCTTACATTTAGAAGAAAGTAGATCTGATCAAATTGTTGCATTGTGGGAAATGTAGGATCCAGCATTTTTGGAGCTTGAACCATTATATAGAATAAAAGTCACTGTTGTGATTGTGACCATTTAGAAACAGTTCCCAAATGTATTATTATATTGTTATTATTATTACTATTATCAATGTGTAAAGCTGCTTTATATCCTTTCATTTATGAAATGCATCAAATATTTGGTGTAAACTAGTACATAAAGCTGTAAAACAAATGGCGTGGAGTACCGAATTACCTGCACAAATGTATAAAGTACTTCGGAAAGTACAGCACCTGAGTAAAAAGTACTTTTCCACCGCTGCGAACACGTTGCTTGTTCTTTGTGTACAAAGCAGAGCAACCGAGCAACCTGACTGAGCATAGGTGAAGGTGACGTCACGCCAGCTCGTCTCTGATTGGTGCAAAATTACAAACTGCACAACTGACCTGCTGCGTCCGCCTCACACTTTGGGTTTTCGGTTGTTTACGGTAAACGTGGCGCACGCGCGCGCGCGGATAAATGCGATACATTTATATGGAAAAGACATCTGTGCAAATACGTTAAGACGCACGCGGGAATCTAAATACGCGCGAGAGGAGGACGCGTTCAGGGCGGGGGTGAAAAAGTTCGGCAGACCGGCGGCGTGTGAGGGGGCCGGGCCAGGGTGAGGAGGAGAAGGAGGAGAAGGAGAAGCCGAGGCAGGGCTGCAGAGAGGAGACACAACTCGGCGACACCTGCGGACGAAATCCCCAACAGTCTTCCCACCCCCTCCGGATGGGGAGACGGAGCTTGAGTCACGCGGAATAAACGCGCGAGGAGGCTAATTATCGAGAGAATCGTTAAAAACGACGGCAGGTAAATGGCAATCTTCTTCTTCTTCTGCTTCTTCTTCTTCTTCTACTTCTTCTACTTCTTCTTATGTTTCTTCTTCTACTTCTTCTTCTTCGTCTTCAGCTGGTGAGATTATTGGGATAATCATACATTTTTGTAGTTGTATTGATTTATAGACGATCAAATGGTGGTGCGTTCACAGGTAAAAAAAAAAAAAAAAAAAGTCTAGACTAATGTTTTTCTTTCACTTTTTTTTTTTTAAATCTGATGCATTTACAGACCGTATTTGACTGTAGGAGTTTCACCTCCCAGTGGAAGGAGTAGAGGTCATGTATTGCTGATATTATTTGAAGTCTGTTTTGTTTAAACTCTCTGTGTGAGAGTTTTGACAGCAGTTTGGCACTGGAGGTGAAAATATAGCAGGAAAGGTGTTCTAGTTTACACTGAGTTTATTTTTATTTCCAGGGTACTTTCATGTCATCTTTGTGGCCAGAAAAGTAAGTTTTCATGACTTATGCAAAGCTTGTTGTGTACATCTGTTAGTTTTCATAAAGCATCTTCTAATGAAAGAGAGAGGAAAAAAAGTGCATGCAGCCTGTAACTTGATTGCAGCTCGTCATGTGAGAGGGAATTAGATCATTCAATCATGCATCACCTGAGAAAATGTGGAGGACAACAGGATCAGCGTGCTCACGTCTGAATGTGTTCCCGTCACGCGTACAGATGTCAGAATGTGTGTGTGTATGTTTCTGAGTGTGTGTGTGTGTGTAATCTCTTTTCTCACGCTCTGCTCCGGAGTGTGTGGCCGGCCGCCAGGTCAGGTTTCTTATTCACATTGAACATAAGTCCGGAGTCAGCCCGAGGACACGTTCTGTGCCGACAAATCATGATGATTTCTTGTCTTTTTCAAGATTTGTTTTTTATTGTCACACACACAGTAGAATCATAGTTGAGCAATGACATTCTTATATTGCTGTTTCCCTTCAGACAGTGACCTTTAATAGAAAATACAATAGAAAATAATTCTATATATACTAAAAATGAACGGTATAAACGTTAGAAACATATCCATATCTCCTTCTCTTTTTGTTCTTTACATGTTTTTTATGTGTGGCTGCCAAAAAAAACCTGAATATTCACATTTGTTGACATTACAGGGTGCAACCTGTCGGGCCGGGATAATGTTTATTCTACATTTGGACACGCACACCTTCTCCAGTTCCACATCACAATAGTGTGACAACATTGATGTGTGTGGAGGATTAAAAGGAAATAAAGAGCAGGAGACAGCCGCCCAGGCCTGTGGCATTACACGTCTATTGATAGAAATATCCTGTTGGACACAATATTACAGAAACGGTGATATTATTGTTGGTAAAACCCCTTCGGGACGTCGGTGGATTACAGTATAATGTGACCTGACCTGGATTCTGGTCTGCTTTATGCTTCGAGTTTTGTTTTCATAAAATAACAACAGTAATAAGAAGTTTACATACTGTACATAAACAGGGTCGCCAATTTGCCTTTTTGTCTTTTTATAGTGCCAAACAAATTAATTAATTTATCGGGACACATAATGTAAATCATTGTGGTTTAAAAGTAATGACTGATGCATTTAAATAGGAATAAACAAGAGGATTGTGGACTGAAAACAAAATATTCCAACTTTATGTTTATTCAGCGTATGTCAGCGTCAACATGAAAAATCACTTGTTGTTTTTATTTCATTTAATATGTGGAATTAGGGGTAATGATAACAATATTGGAGATTAGAGAAATGTGAGGACTATTCTCATGATCGGTTAAGGGTCGAGAGCTAATATCAGGTTAATTGACGGCAAAAAATATCATTGTGAGGCGAAGGAGGAGAAGAAGGAGGAGGAGGAGGAGGAGGAGGAGGAGGAGGGGGAGGATTATGCAGACATGCTGTAATGTAGATGGGAGTCTAGAAAAAGTGCTGCCTGCAGAGCCGACAACCACTGGTGGAGCTTTGAAGTCATGCACTATTCACAGCTGTGTGTGTGTGTGTGTGTGTGTGTGTGTGTGTGTGTGTGTGTGTGTGTGTGTGTGTGTGTGTGTGTGTGTGTGTGTGTGTGTGTGTGTGTGTGTGCTGATGATCATGATGCTTGATCCTGGTGTATTTACTGGGTTTTAAAATCATTGATTATCACAAAACAGCTTTAATGTGAATGAATTACAAACACTATCAATGAAAGTAATGTAATGATTTATAGAGGAACAGTTTCAGTTGTTATCCTCACATTGTAGTAACGGGACTATATTTCCTCTATAGGCATCTGGTGGATGGAGAGAAAATGGAGGTGAACAGAAGAGAGGTGCCTCTATATGTAAGTGCTTTTTTTCTTCCTGTAAGCATCTGGGTCTGTTTTGGTTGTTTTTTTTTGTTGGGGGGGGAGGGGGGGGGGATATGTGAACTCTGAGGAGCATATCTAGGCCCAATTCTGTGTTCTCGGCCCAGAATTACAGTCTTTCCCTTCCAGCCTTCCCTTCACTCTCTCTCTCTCTCTCTCTCTGTGTGGTGGTTGACTAGCGAGCCTTGTGTCGCAGGTGAAACCCAAACCAGGAGGGTTTCAAGTCCCTGGGGGGGGGGGGGGAGCCTGGGCCTTACACAAGGCAAGGCCCTCTGAAAAGCACCGGAGAGAATATGCCCGTTTTTTCTTGCCTTTTTTTTTCTCCGTTTGGAAGCATGTTAAGAGTAGCAGGTGTGTTTGAATTAATATATATTTTTTTTTTACATAGCAGAACTCCATCTGTCTTCCTCCCACCCTCTCTCTCTCTCTCCCCCTATTTCTTTCTGTTTGTCTCTCGCCCTTATCGTGTGCGGAAGCCTGGGTGGGCCACTCACTGAAGCGTTGCCAGATTTCTGGTGTGCAGAGTGTCTGCTTGTTTTGCTGAGTCACCAGTTTCAGACGGAGGGGGGAGGGGGGGTAACCCCCACGATCTCACAGACGCTGATGGAGGACCTGTCTGAAACCCGAGCATGTGAAATCATTACAGGCCTCTACACACTTTTCACGTGCGGCGTCTCCATTAGGAGGAAGTGGCGTCCCCGCCCTCCTCTAAGGTCACGGCTCAACGGGAGCGACTCTCGCTGCCGAATGAGATCCAGGTTTCAATGCCAGGCTTTGTGTCAGGGGGGCCACGGCACGCCGCTGCGCTATAAAAGGCCGTTATTGTATCGTATAGTGAAGTGTTATGGTGCCACACACACATACAACACACAACACAATACCAGCAGATACTGTTCGACCTGGATCAATGGTTGACATTGAAGTGGAGGCAGAAAAGTGTGGGAGTTTCCTGTGTTTTGTTTTTGGGGAGGTGTTATGGAGCTCCCGAGCAGGACAAGGGGATTTTGTTCATCCTTGAAGACTCTCGTGTTGCTGAAATGATCCCATGTGAGAGAGACATACACCAAAAGAAAACAATTTTTAGCCAAACAGCTGTCAACTAAATGATTACCATTTTTTTCCCAGAAGAGGAATCCTACTGATTTTTGGTAAAAACAAACAAACAAAAACCCTTTGCTGTGGTTTGACTTAGCTCCACCCTCTTGTGTCGCTTCTGTTTGCAAATAAATCAAGATGGCGTCGGCCAAAATTCAAAATTTGAGGTTTCAAAACAGTAGAAGCTCATGACATGTTAGCATGCTAACACACTATAAACAAAGATTAAAATCATGATTGAAATTACAGCTCCTTAACATCAACATTTTATTGTTTATAAATCGTTATCGAGAACATGTTAGCATGTTGTTATTAGCATTTAGCTTAGATCACTGCTCTCTTAACACAGCCTCGCAGATCAAGCTGCTAGCATAGCTGTAGTTACGTGTTTCTTTATAGCGGCTGTTATCTCAACACATCATCTGTTGTGCTAATTAGCAAATGTTAGCACGCTAACAAAGACTAGAAACGTGGTAAATATCACCCATGCTAAATATCAACTTGTTGGCTGTTATGGGGAGCATGTTAGCATCTTGTCGTTAGTGTTTAGCTGAAATCATGGCCCTTTAAATTCAGCCTTGCAGAGCTAATAGCATAGCTATAGCTACGTGTTTGTGTATAGCAGCTGTTATCTCAACACAGCGTGACTAAATATTCCCCCAAACCAATGGGTGACATCATGCTAACTATTCACTTCTTGTATACATTCTGTTGCTCTGTTGCACTAATTAGCAAATGTTAGCAAGCTAACACTAAACAAATATTAGAATCATGGTGAATATCACAGCTGCTAATCATCAACTTGTTAGCAGTTATCAAGAGCATGTTAGCATGTTGTCGTTAGCTTAAATCACTGCTCTCTAAATATAGCCTCGCAGATTGAGCTGCTAGGCTAGCTGTAAGTTTACGTGTTTCCTTATAGCAGCTGTTATCTAAATTACATGTTCACAACAGAGGCAGATTAGCCGTATCCTTGTCGTTTATCAGAGTACTCTTTTGAGCTATCGGGTATCTCCGTGTTATGGTTTATGATTTTGTTTGCCTTTTTTAAGTGCCGTGGCGATTGTGTTTGCCGTGCTTTTGGCATGGCAAACAAACTAAACCTCACCCCTGCCAGTCATTTATTGACATTCGATAAGCCAGTCAATCATAAAAGAAGAACAAAAAACAAACCTCCTTTGTGTGAACAAATTCTCTTATTACAGCGTTAAAAAAAAAAAAAAAAATACTGTACACTTAAAATTGTCCTTATAATTATGAATTTCAGCAACTATTTTGCACAAAATCTGTGTATTTCTTGGTAATTATCCCTGTTCTGTGAAATGAAATGTTTGCCTAGACTAGTTATTAGTGTCTCATTTGAACAGGAGATTAAGTCGGAGGTATGTGTCTCAGCTGGGAAAAGGCCTACAGTACAGTCCCAGCTGTCACTCTCAATACTCCAATGAGATTACGGCCCACCGAGCATCCATTAGCTCATATGTACGTACACTCCATGTCACCGTTGTACCGTGTGACTTTGGAATATTCCAAATATTTTCCCTTTTGTTAATATTCTTAGGAGTTTCAATCGGTCCCCTTTCTCACGTTAAACCATTAAAAAAGAGCAGTGTGTAAGAGTAAGATTAAGTGGCATCTAGTGGTGAGGTTCCAGATTGCGTCCAACTGAACGCCCCTCCCTTTCCAAGCGCACTGGAGAGTACTACAGTGTCCTTCATGTAACGTAAAAGCAGAGTGCAATTCTCTTTTTAGAATTGTATCAAGCCCCTACGTCACAAAATAACCACTAATTCAAAGGTAACGAAAAAGAACAAAAGAATATATTAAGTTATAACATTTTACACATGTTCCTTTAAAGATTGAGTAGGTCAGAAAAAACATTTTGTCTTTGAACGCATCGCCGAACCAAAGAAGCCCTTCATTCATACCTCTGTTCAATGCCCCTCCCCCTTTCTTCAGGGCTTTTTTGATTGGACGGCCGTTTTTCTAGTCCTACCACGACCACAGATAACATTTTTTTATTACTTTTTTATGTCAGAGCATTTAATGTATTCATTGATATCGGTGTGTTACAAGGATTTCAAGTAATATAACAGCAATCACCTACTCAACCTTTTCTGATTTTCATTTTCCTAACTGAAATACTACACCGTGAAAAATGGTTAATGTAAAAAAAAGCCTTGCTGGTTCCCCGCTGACGTCAGGCGGTCGTCTCACTGAGGGATGTGACTGTTATTGGAGCTGTTTTTGTTGTTGCGGTGGCAGTGAGCTGCTCCCCTGACGTCACCTGTGTGTGTTACACTCAGGAGATCATAGCAAAGAGCCCTAAAGCTGATGAGTGCCGGTCTCCTGGAGACGTTGTTTTCCACCTCACCAACATGGCGACATGATAAAAACACTGGTGTAGCCTTGGATTTATTTTTTTAATTAAAACAAATATCAATATGCATCAGTTATAATGTCATATTAAGGTAATCACACAGAGCCCCCGTTGCATATGGGACAGATTTCTTCATGTTCCATAATTAAGGCATTATGCCTGACCTGAGAACTGCCCATAAAGGAGGCACAACCACAAGGTGTTGAATATTTTATTGTTACTGGATCAGGTGGTGTCATGATGAAGCCCCCGGTGAAAAGGTCATAGATCGCATCAGTCCCTCCCCTGAGGCTCAGCAGATACAATTAAGATCAAGCACAAGTCTGTCTGATCAAATTGTACTATATTGTTGGGACCATCAGGTATCGCAGCAAAGAAACAGAAAGGATACATCTCCTTTATATCAATATGATGCAACAGAATAGGACTCGTCAGGTGACGATAAATCTGGAGAATTTGTGATCGAATGATCTTTGTCTAAAAACATGGCAAAGTGCAAACGTAAATGTATAAATTCTACTTTCAAAATACATAAAATACACATATCTATCGACACCCTGAGTCTCTCTAGACCCTTGTGAGAAATCGGGGAAGGCTCTACAAACCAGCAGACAGACATCTTATCTTTTTTGCGAGGTGGAAAAACAATCAGCGATAACATTAACGGCGGTTAAGTGTGAGCTAAGTGGTGCTACGGCTCACCACTTAAGGTGGGAATAGCAGCGCTGCTGTTATCAGCTCAGGCCCGAGAGGTCAGTTTCACTTCTACCTCCCAAACGGAGACTCATATCAGTCTGAAGCTCTCGACTCCGTCATTGATTAGTCGGCCAGGGTCAACGTGGTTTCTTCCTTATGCGGAGTAATAAATGAAGAAAAAACATAATCATGGAGTGGTTATCGGTGTCCTTTGGCAGGCGGCGTGCTATCTTAGTTATTTTAGCTTTTTGACCTTTTTAAAGCTAATGTTCTTCCCGTCAGCCTCAGCTGGAATCTCTGTTGTGATAACGGGGAGGATGTTGGATTTTATTAAAAAAGCAATAATCAATGGTGAAAAATAATAGTATATAAAAATAAGAAGATACAAAAATATCTTTCTAAATGTATAAGGTTTAATACCCAGAATCTCTGTAGCAGTGCGCTCATAAGCAAATGCAGGTCCCGAAAATGATTTTTTTTTCAACGTGATTGATGCCTTATTAACAAAAAGGACAAATCAACGATAACCCCCATGAATCAAATTAAGATAAAACCCTTAAGCTGAGTACAAGAAAACAGAAGATAAGGATATTGCTCAAGCTCCGATCTCCAAGTATGCCATCCCCTCTTGATACGCTGTGAGCTCACCCTCTTGAAAATTTGACTTTGCAGTCGCAGTAGAGGAGTCTGATTTAAAAATACAGGATTTAAAGAACAAACTAGCAAAACAAAAACTACAGTTGTCTTCTCCACTTAACTCATAGCCAGATAAAAGCATCTTTACAAGGGGTGAGTATTGGCAAGAACCTCACAATACGATACGTATCACGATACTTTGGTCACAATACGATACGTATCACGATATCATGATATTGTGATATAAATAAAGATGAAAACACAAGTACCTGTATATGTACATCAGATGATATTGATCAGAGGACAAATTGAGTCAAAACTATTTCATTCAAAACAGCCTCTCCATTTTATTAATACTAAGTACTGCATTCACAACGCGTCTAAACATCAATCTTTTTTTTGAGTTGAAAATCGATATTGTATTGGGCGGCAAAGTATCGCGATATTGCCGTATCAATATTTTTACCCACCCCTAATCTTTACAGTTACAGTTACATTTCCACTGTTATTTTGTAAAGATTTCATTCATTATTGTTCGAGTTCGAGTGAATTTGCACATTGATATTTTGTCTATTTCACGTTCACGCTCTGATTATTGAAACAGTAAATCAGAAGTTACTCAGGAGTTAGTCAGTACTTGAGTAGTTTTACTTCTTACTCAAGTAACTACTACTTTTTACTTCTACTTAAGTACAGTGATTCCAAACTAACCATATTTGTTTTTTTGTTTACTCCACCCAGCTCTGATCATGAATTGCCTTTTTTTGCAGAAACATATCTGCTAACAATGTGAGTGGAAATCTCAAGTCCACTACAGGCTTGGACCAGATTTGTTGTTTGTGTCTTTTTGGGCGGCGAAGGTCGAAGCAGAGTTCAGGTGAGGTCGATATGAAAACTAGTCAGAAATAATGAATCTCATTATGAGGGAGCATCATGAAGTCGTCTCAGTGTGGTGCAGTCTGCTCCCACTGTGAAAGCAACACCATGTCTCGCTTTCTTCCCTCTTTTCTTCAAGGAACCAGATTTTTTTTGCTCCTTCCATCGAGTACAGTTGCCTGAACTCTGTGAAACCGAGTAAAAGTCAAGAACAGACTATTTTCTTTCGAGAGAAAGCGATTCTTATGAGAATTAAAGGGATTCTTCACCAGTGGAAACATGAATCTGGATTAAAGTAGGTCATATTTGTTGTCAAAATGTATCTTCTTGACCCGAGAAAAGGGCAGAAAGTGACTTTTTTGGTGAATGTGGATGGAAGACAACAACTCCCACAATGCACAGCTCCGCAGGCCACTCCCACTGATCTAGAACAGCTTTCTCCACAGCCTCCAAGCAAGATGTTGCTTTTTAGTTTCTGGAAGTGAGGTCCCACCACTGGTCTGTAACAGGTCTGTAGTCTCAGTGGGTCCCACCACTGGTCTGTAACAGGTCTGTAGTCTCAGTGGGTCCCACCACTGGTCTGTAACAGGTCTGTAGTCTCCGTGGGTCCCACCACTAGTCTGTAACAGGTCCGTCCCGTTTAAACGCTGTTATAAAGGCGATATAACGGATGTATTTTCTTGGTTTCCTGTCTCAGGGACAGGTGGAGGCCCACGTTCGGTTACAAGCCGGCGCTCCGGAGGACGCAGAGTTTTACGTCGTCGTCCACGGCTCGACCGTCACACATGTGACGGCGGCGAGGAGAGGAGACGACGGGCTGAGCCTTCGCTTCACGGTTCCTGGTGAGTCTCTGGAAACACTCAGATTCCTCTCTTTGCATCGTCGTCTCACCACCGTGACCTCCTCCCCCAACAGGCCACGCCCTCCTGGAAGTCGCCCCCGTCGCCTCCTACGTCTACACCGAGGACCGGGTCGAGCCGTGCGAGGGCGAAGCGTCTCTGGAGTACCTCAGGGACGTCGCCCATGACGTGGCGGAGTACCTGAGCGCCAACAGGGACCGGCTTGACCCGCGGAGCCACCTGGAGGTCCTGAGGAGGTTTTCAGCTGACGGCGAGGAGGAGGAGCGGCTCGGAGGCGATGAAGCCGGCCTCAGGCAGCTGGATGAGAGGATCACGCAGGCCGTTGCCAACATGGATTACCCTCCGCAGTGGAAAAACACAGACGGTCGGCCAAGAGAAGGTGAGCAACGTGGTCATGCTTTCTGCTGATGCTTTCTGACACGCTGGGCTTCTTCTTCATTTAATGTTCAGAAACCAAAACCAGACCTGATCAAAACAAAAGCCCTTCAGGAGGCCTGTCCTTTTACTCCGTCCTGATCCGGAGGTCAGATATCAGGGATTCCTCTCTGCTCAGCAGATGTGAGCTCTCTCTCACAGTTCACTTTCCATATGTTGTGTTTTGGGGATTTTATTTGAATATGTTCTGCTTATTCACATCCTGGTTCACTTAAGGTCAGGAAAATGTGACGAAACAGAGTTTTGCTTTCGTTTGTACGAGTTTTTGAGGTATCCGAGTTTTCAAAGGAGATATTATACAGATCCAGGTTTTAGAATGCATATGATTTATAGCTTTTTTTAGGAACTGAATGCATTTATGTTGATCATAGCATTATATCTTGGGCTCGATTTTCAAACAAGCATTATTTCATGTTTTTTTTTCAAAATCCAATGATGAAACTATTGTAGTCGGTTTCTTTAAACTACTAAGCAACGTTGGTTTTCTAGCTATGAAGTACTGTTGGGTAATTCAGGTGTAATTACACATATACTTAATAGTTAATAAGGGTAAATATGTGTTCAAACAACAGAATCAAATAATTCTACACAGTTCGATCACATGTATGAATGTAAAACTGTCTTGCTCTGTGTATCAGACAAAAGTAGCCGATAAAGATACAAATATAAATTTACATCGGACGTGTCACAGCTCTCATATCTCCTCAGCTACATTTCAAAATAACGTTTTGCATGAACATCTCCTTCAGTAACGTACGATATCAGGCGTTCAGGTTGACTTTCGGTCTGAAAGCCGACATGAGATCTGAGCGTGTGCAGCCCAACGTCTCCATCACATGATGAGCCGGACCGGCCAGAAGCCCGGAGCAATTACTGCCATTATTCCTCCTCCGCCAGATTTGACTTGTCTCGCAGTCTCAACTCCCACAATCCTCCTCTGCACTGCTCCCACTCTTTTTTTTTCTTCTTTTTTTTTTTAACACCACAGCTGTGTCAAAGTTGTTTCTGGCGTCCGGCCCTCAGATTTCATTATTTATGATGTTTCATTATTCCAGGGGCAGTGAAGTCTCACCTCATATTTTTTTTTCTTTTAAAGAGAATGGCGGCTAAGCGCTCCCGGCCGTGCCAAGATATTACTGTATATTCGACATTGGGTGCAGCATGGAGGGAAAAGGAAATGACCCCAGACTGTTCAGCCTGTCTGCTGAAGGCTGCAGACAGGCTGAAGGTGTCCTCTGATCAGGCAGCAGTATAGTATACGTGCTTAGAGGGAGGAAAGAAGCAAACGTCCATGCAAAACAGATGCAAAGTAGCCGTCAAGGCCCGAGTCCCTCAGCGGACTGTTTACTGGTCTGACAGCGACATTCTTGTTTGCTGCTTGGTTCAGTATTCAGTTAAAAAAAACAAACTGGGTCACAATTAACGGCGCCATTGTGGAGGTGACGAGGAGTTCCAGTTCATCCGAGGGCTCCGGCAAACAAATTGGGAGGGAAATTCTTCTGCAGTGTTCTCTCACCCGGGTTCGAAAAGGTATCGCCATGGCAACCCCCCCCAAAAGATAAAGTAGCTCCGGTCAGTGGCATCGTTGAGCATTATTTTTATGGCGTTACTGTTTCTGACGGCAGCGACTGTCATCCAGTTTGTCAAGGTAATAATAATATTATTATTTATGTAGTGCAGGCCGTGCCTCACCTTTTAACTGCCATGCATTCTGAACATATGCAGCAGATGATCTGCAGACATTAACTCTCTGTTGAGTTTCTGTTATTAAATTAAGCAACAACCTGTAGAGTTTTGAATACTACAATATACAGAAGAAGTATTTTGAATAAAGTGTGCATGATTAAATGCTGAGCTTACTGTAAGTTTGTGACTCGGTCGCCACCTTTTGGAAACTCAAAGCCGGAGCCCAACTTCTCCTTTCGTTCACTAAAATGTGTCTTTGAGAAGGTTTGAGGTGAGAAGGAGACAATGCAGGAACACAATCCTGATTGCTGTTGGATCAGCGCCTCCTCGTCCTCCTCCTCCTCCTCCTCTTGGTTGTTTTTCTTTGGGTGCAGAGGAATCTCACAAATGCCATTAGGAGCTCCACGAGGAGGCAGAGGAACCGGATTTTTACACAGATGATCTGTCTAAGACGGTTAGAGCAAATATGACAGAACGTTTTTTCTTCTTTAGCTTTAATTTCGGGGAAAAGGCAGCAGTATACATAATAACGATGAGGCCGCCTCATTTCATTCTCCATCTCTTTCTTTAAGCCGCAGAGCTTCAGCCCAGAGAAACCCTGCTTCACCTTGCCGTGCGTTTGGGTTTGGTCCACCTCTCCCGCTTCTTAATCCACCAGCCGAGAGGTCAAAGGGCGTTGACCTTACCCAATCAGGAGGGAGACACGCCCCTCCAGTTGGCCCAGAGGGACGGACAGCACGCCATGTTCAGGGTGCTGGCAGCGTAAGGATCCGACTAATGAAGAGCGACTCATAGTGGAGGCTCCTTCCTGTCCTGTTCACCTCTTACCCCTCTTTCCCCCCCCGTTCAGTCCTCCAGGTCCTGTTCTGGGCCCGGTTCCAGGCGTGTGGTGTGTCTGGTCCGACAGCTCCTCCATGCTGAGGTTTTGTCCCGGGACGGACTCCCTGACCCTGACGGTGCGGCGGCCGCCTGACGGCTGCCCTCGCGGCATCATCGCCATCCTCCGAGACAGACGGCGAGACGCCGGCGTCCTCAAACTGGTGAGAGGAGGCAGGAACCTCGTTGTAACGCACGTGGCCGATAAATATTCCCATCTCATGTCTGATGTAATGTGGTGAGATAAGGTTTCGACTCCCACACACTTTAATTTGCAGTCAGATGTTTTTTTTGACGGTCAACAAAACAGGCCAGCTTTTTTGCAGTGAATAAATGAGACGGGGCAGCGTGGAAAGGGCAGACGGGATGCAGCGAGAGGAGAATGAACTCATAATGGTTTTGAAATACGTGATCACATTAGTCACCCTGCCCAAAAATGCAGCGGTATGACCTTTAAAACAAAATCTTTACACATTTTGTTTCCAGATGAATCTGCTCAGAGCTGACAGTGAGGTGGACAAGAGAGGCGAAGAGGAATTCCTCCCCAGTGATGAAGGTGAGGTGAATTAAATGTTTGCAGTGGTCATTTTATCACCTCCACACAGCTGATAATGACGTTCGGTTGTCATGTATCACACAATGTTTTTTTTCTTCAAGATTACGTACATCGGTACATCGAATCGCTAACCAATTACACTAATTGGAAGGAAGTCCTTGTAGGAATCAGGTGTCATTACCCATGATGCTCAGGCCCGGTACCTGCGTGGCCTGTGTTCTCCCGTCACATGGACGAGCCAGCTGTGTAACATGTGCTCCGAACTAAACAAGCGTCACACACACACACTCACAGACGTAGTCGTGTCCGGCGCTCCAAATAATCAGTTCCACGAGTCGATCGACGGAAACTCGGATAATCAATTCTTTCCAATCGATCTCAATGTAGATGTTTTTTTGTTTTTTTGATGTTTTTCTAACTAAATGTTTAATTCTCATCAAAAATAATTAATTAACTCTAATAATAATAATAATAATAAAAAAGTGTTCTTTAAATCACAACAGCTGTTATTTGCCGCCAGAAAACAAACCTCAAAGCAGATTCTGTTGAGCAAACATTTGTCTTGTCTGACGACATGAAGAGACTAAGAAAACATTTCCACCCTCATGCACGCCCTCGTGCACGCCCTTGTGCACGCCCTCGTGCACGCCCTCGTGCACGCCCTCGTGCTTGTTCTTCCTCAGAGAGTGGAGGGAAACCTGAGGGGCCGATTGTTTGTTTCCTTTGGTGACTCATGCAAACACACACACGGAGGGAGTCCCTCAGATCCACGCTGCCTCTTATTATTATTATTATTTTTCTCTCCGTCACCACACACCCATTCCGACCTGTGGCCGGTGTTCCTGGTAACCATGGAGACGGCAGACGGAGGTATCGACTCGTAAAGGGAAAGCAGGAAGTGTACCTCGGTATCGACTTGGTTTCGGCGGACGTCTGTTCATCCAAATTGAAGCAGCCGTCGGGAGTGTGTTTTCCTCCTCCAGGAAACCTGCTGCTCCACACGGACACAACAACCCCGGCCAGCGTTTGATTCCTGGAGAGCAGAGGAGCTCACATCGTACCACGCGTCCTGGGAGGGAGATGTGTTAGTGTGTGTCATGCAACTTCACGGCTAATATTTGTATTATTTTTAAATTTTTGCACAGGCAAGGAGCTCCGAGTGGAAACGCTGGTGGACAACGTGAGTGATGTTGTTGATGTTATATATATATAGATTTTATTAGAGTAAACAATGCTTTGGATTTTTTTCCTAAGAACAGCACTTCCTCTCTTGTGTGGCTTTGTTTTAAGGTATTTGAAGAACAGCTCATTCTTTCTTTGGACGACGAAGACGACGACGAAGAAGAAGAGTACCGATCCTCATTATCTGGTAATTCTCTTTCCCTTCCTTCTCTCCCTTTATCCACCTCAGGGATTTGGCAATGGCAACTCATCCAAACCCCCAAAATGCTGTTTCCATTATGGCAATAATAATACTCATCTGGTTTCAATCCCTGAAAGTAAGAGTTCCGTCCAGAAGTTGTTCTACGACTGCTTTTCCTGGTAGAATGAGGAGGGGGGCGTGTTCGTGTGTCGGGCAGCAACTTCTGCTTAAATGTTTCTGCACAGGCATTAACAAGGACTTCCATGTGGCCTGAATAATGAATGGGTAATTCATAAAAAAAAACACACACACACACAACATATTTGTGGCTGTACTGAAACAGCAGGGGAGTGGGAACACAACAAGCCTTTCTCTGGTGACGCTGGCACAATAAACGCTGCCGAGCTCTGTTTCTGTTTAGGAAATCAATAGACCGGCGAGCTTCACAGGCAAGTTTGTCTTTTCCTTTAAACGGATCCTCTTGAGGCTCCGCAGGTCCGTTCGTCTTCACCCCCGTCGTTCCACAATGACTCAGTCCGGGAGTCCAGAGGAATCTGCCCCGTCACGGGGACAAAGACAGGAATGGGGTCAGGCGTGTCCCACTCCAAACGCTCTGTCTGAGCTGGGAGATGCCCAACCCCCTGCTACCCCCCCCGACTCCCCTGGATCAGACAGTGGAGCTCTGTACTTGAATTCAGAGGGGGGGGAGGGGGGGTGTTAACGAGCTCAGATGTTGTCGGTTTACAAAAGCTGACATTTCAGGTTAACCTTGGATTCTCTTTAAACGCACACGTGCACGCCAGATTTGTACGAGCTCAGCTGCCGTGAAAAACACTCGTAAAGACTTGGAGGGAGGATGCTGGGATTCTTCAGGTGTTGCCACGGGTTACGGTGAATGCTAATTCCATGTGGAGGGGTGGGGGGCTGTTGTAAACTCTAGAGAGGCTGCTGAATGGAGAGAGACCCATCAACTTTTGGGGGGGAAGTGTGTGTGAGATGGAGGGTTTTTTGAGCTGCATATTTTTTTTGTATTGCGATGACAGCACCTCGAGGTCGTTCTGGTGCAAACTTGTCACCCAGAGTTATTGTTTTATTTTTCCAGAGGTTTCTCTGGTTTCGCTGACATAACTCAGCGGCGGCAGTTGTTGTTGGAGCGAGCCGACGTGACAATTAGTCTAGCGGCTGCTCCTTCAATCCTTCAAATCTGTCGTGTAACGCTGCACAAACAGACACACACGCACACGCCTGCCGGCCGGGTTTGAGATGGGGTGATAAAGGCGATGAATCGATATGTATGAGAAGAAGTCTTGTGTGTTTGAGCTCCGTGTTAATGTGTTCACTGTGCGAGAGCAGCGGAGAGGAAATGCCTCTGTGATGCCCAGGATTTCCCTTACATTAGTGCAGGCATGGCCGGCCCAGACATCAAAGTCGGGCTCCTCACCAACGCTGGTAACTTTCCACAGCAAATATCCCAAAACATGTCGGAGGTGCTTTAACTTTGCTTACTGCTACCTTTTAATATATACTAAATACGATTTTCTGTGCAAAATATCATATTTTTGGTGCATTCTTATGTATTAAAATACAGTAATTAAAGGAGTTCAAATGATCTCCACCTCAACGTGCTGTGAATGCATAGAAATAACTTAATAATTAAATTGCAATATAAACTTTACATAAATGTGTCAACTTTCTCATGTTAAGAAAGTAAGCGTGCTTACGGTAGACACAGCTAAATGCTAGCATCAGAATGCTAACATGCTAGCAGTGGCTATGCTAACATGCTGCTGTTTTAAGTTCACGTTACCATGGTCACCATCTTAGTTTAGCATATTTGCATGCTAAGATTAGTTAGCGCTAAACGGTTAAAGTACAGTTGAGGCTGATGGGAATGCCATTGTTTTGCAGGTCATAATATAATAAATATATATTTATAATATATACATATTGCACACATTTAAGCCTTGTCACTGTGACAAAAAATAAATTAAAAAAAATTAAGTTTCTGGACAGAGAAGTTTAAACCAGGCAGAATCCTTCCGAAAAGTGAAGCCAAATCTGAAGTGCCTCAAACTTGCATTCTCTCTACTGGCCATCAGGGCGACTCCGGAATTCTGGATATTTGTGAGAAAATGGTCCTACTTCTCACAGGTTTAATTATCTCAGTAAACCTTGTAAACGTGAGTTTATGTTCTCAATCTCTAGTTTCAGGTCTTCTTCAATCCAGCATGAAGTTCATTTAGAACATTATGGTCCATTTAGAGTCCAACAGATGATGAAACTGTTTTGTTTTGTGCGGCGAGTGATGTGGCGCCCGTAAATAAGAGAGAAAGTCAATAATCCAGTCAATCGTGCTGGCGGTTAGGATGATATATGGACCTTTTAAAGGTCAAACAGGGAGCAGGTATGCAGCATCACATTTTCCTTTCTTTTACTCCTAAGCCTTGGCATTTATATCAGTAATGAAAGATCAATAAATGATGTTCCCATAATCCCAAATCACAAGAATGGTCGTTTATTTTCTCTTTTCTGGCGTACCTGGAGGTGTTTTTCTTTAAAGCCGTTGTTGATGTTTCTGTTTAAGTCACGTTGTATCGGTTTAACTGATGGGGGATGAGTAACGGTGATGAAAAGCGGCGTCACGCCGGCGTGCGCCGCGACAGTTAATCATTCGGCGGGATGAAAAACAAATTCCGAGTAGACGTCTTTGTGATCCTTACTGGGAAAAAAAGGTGTGGAGGCTCAGAGGAGCAGAATCTAAAACGTGACTGTGTGTTTATCACAGTGAACGGGGATCCGGTCCAGATCCAGTCCATCCAGCTCACTACAGACCCTCTGATCTCCATGATAGACGGCACACAGGTGATCTTTAAACCCAGAGTCATTCTTTTCTGTCTTTTCCTTCTACGTTTTAAGAACTCTCTTTTTTTTTTTTTACCTCAGGAGGAGGATGGCGACAGGAAGTGCAGCGTCGGCGGCGTGACCCGGGACAGCACGGGGACCGACAGCGGCTTGTGGGACGCGGTGGACTCGGAGGATCTCCTGCCGGCCGACACCCCTCCGCCTGATTCTGAGGAGTTCTTCCCTCCCTCCCTCCCCTGCTCTCCCACACCCTCGCCCGCCGACCAGGCGCTCGCCAGGCTGAACCGTCCCGCCTCCTTTGAGCCGGGAGAAAGCCCCCCCATGGAGCCCTGCGACCTCAGGTATTCACCATCGTCCAATCAGAACGCAGCGTTTTCCCTCTGTGTGTATAACTGGACATGTCTCTCCAGTCTCGTGGCTCTGGAGGTCGACAGCGAGGAGGACGCCGCTGAGCCGGAAGTCCAGAAAACCGTTAGCCCCTCCCCCGACGTCACGTGCGCTCGCAGCCAGTCCGCCTCTTCAGAACCCGCCAAAGTAAAACACCATCTCTCATCAGATGTTTCTTTTTTTCTTACCTCACAAGAAAGTTTAACGTTTTTTGTTTTTTCTCCGAGGTGTCGGTTGACCACGGGATTCGAATGCGTTCGTATTCCTACTCCTCCCCCAAAATCAGCTTGCGTCCGGCTCGTGTTGCCCGGGACAACCACACCCCAGACGTCAGCCCCGGTCAGTGATGCCCGGGAATATTTACTCCATCGCCTAGTTAGCAAACTCCACATCACTAACAATGAACTAACTTCACTTGTTCGGTGATGCTAACTTTTGAACGTTCTGTTTTTCTCAGATAATCTCACTACTAAAATAAAGTGCGGTCAACTCCCAAGAAATGAATATGCTTAAAGCAGTAGTTTGTTCAATTTGGGAAATATATTTTACTTTTCTTGCCAGCAGTTAGGTGAGAAGATCCCTCTCTTGTCTGTCCATTAAATATGAAGCTACTGTTAGCTTAGCATAAAGACAGATAGCCTACCAGCACCTGTTTTATCCTGTTTGTTAAATCGACTATGAGGAGCTTTAATTTGTGTTGATTTTGGAGGTGGAGAAAAGTAGTTCCCAGCACCAGAGTCCCTTTAGAAAACCCCTCGTTTTAATGCGGTAGGGTCTGAGTCCTGGTTCTGGTTCTCCCATGCCTTCAGTCCCTCCAGTTCTGGCTCCCAGCAGGGAGACCCGAGTTAAAAGTTTCTCATGGTAACAAAAAAACATCAAGTTGAGGTTTTATGGGACTATTTCCTGCCCGGGAGCAGCGACTTCCCAGAGTTTTTGAGCCTGGAAAAACCACAACAGACAGACACGAGAGAGAGCTCTCCAACTGTTGGTACGAAAGCAAGTATTTCCCCAAAAATGTTAAAGCTACTCCTTTTTAACAGTTTTCTTGCAAGAAGTAGTAATAAATGAAGAGCTTCCCAGATGGAGTTGACTGTGCGATAGTGTTGATTGGTTTCTGTAGCTGATGTTTCCACTGTGCCCTGTAGATGGCGTTCTCCACAGTGTCAGCCACAGCCGATACCTCCTTCAGGCCCTCTCTCTGTCTAAATCTCTGTCTCTTCTCCACCCTGGTAGTAAGTACCGGACGCCTGCAGCGTAGCCAGCATGTCGGTGTCGGTGCTTGTGTGTGTGTGTGTGTGTGTGTGTGTGGGAGTCAAGGTTATTGCCGTAAACTGATTCAACTGCTGAAAAACACAGCATTTCCTTCTCGGCTCGACAGATTTCTAGCATGTTTTGAGCTCATGGTTTATGTTTTCGCTCTTGTATTATCTGAATGCAGGCAGCCGTTTTTCACAATAAAAGCCCTGATAAACCCGCTGTGTGGATATGCTGCCTCACAGCACCGGCAGACAGATTAAATCAGCGACTAGTTGGTGAACAAAATGGAGGATTTAAAAGCTAAAACGCCAGATATTCTCATAAAGGGTTGGTGGAGACCAAAACGGAGCTAAAATGAGAGGGAATATCACAGAAACATGACTCAGAGGAATGTTAATGCTGCTTTGTTGAAATACAACTTTAATAATAATATAGTGCCTGTGACCTGAAATAAAAATTACACCAACAAGTCTCATCCTGTGTGTGGAGAGAGAGAGAGAGAGAGAGCTGCTAGTTGCTATCCACATTTAAGGGGCATTTATCCATAACAACAGTAGTTATGTTTCCTGCTCGGCACAAATTAAATGTCATGAATCAGCGTTGAAAATCTGTGAATATTCTTTTTTCTCACGCTCAAGTAGGAAGTGCGAGTAAAAAAAAAAATTTTTTAAAAAGTTTTAATTTGAAAGTGGAATTATAGAATAATGGAAGTGAAAGGTCGATCTGAATCACGGTGCTGTAATGACCTTGGCGTGTGTGCACGTGTGCTGCTTGGCTTCCCTCATGGCTGATTGTGATCTGAGCGGCGGTGGAAATCACTTCTGCAGAAACAAAGTGAAAAGATATCTTTGATTGCTTGGATTGATGCTTAAATAAGACACGGCTCCTCCCGGCATGTGAAAGAAAAAACCTGACCGACCTGCTTTTTTTTTTATCAAATATTTACTCTGCAACAGAATGAAGCTAATCTCATCTATCTGTAGACCAAGATGTGCATTTCCTGTTTATTAAAAAGAAAAACAGCTTCTCATTGTTTGTGTTCACAGAGCAAAGAGCCTCCAGCATATCAGAGCAGTCCCATGAAAAAAGGTATTTATGCTTTTTTTAATGTCAACTTATGTCATGTTTGTATTTCTCTAACATGACTCAGCATTCACTCAATTAAAATGACATGCGTCGTGTGTCACAAACAAATATGTCATCCCCCGAGCGCCGACGTATGTGGGTAACCATGACGACCAGGTTGCTGGGCGACGGCGGGGGGTATTCTGTGATGTTTTTTTTCCCATCCAGCTCTTTTGTGCTGGTGGAGCTGGTTTGAAGTGCGTTACAGGTGTTGTTGATCCGAGGTGGAGTGACGTACGGATAGCAGCGTGACCCCGACTCCTACTTTTATTTATTTTATAATGCATAATGGGCTTTTTTCCATCCATAACGAACAGTGTCATCTTGCACCGGATGTGACCAGCTGAGTCGTGCGTGCTGTGTTTTCAAATGCACGGGCAGATTATGGTTTATTATGTGGAAAATGGACTGATTAAAAAGAGGACTTCCTTCACTCTTCCTTTTCCACTTTATTTTTTGTTTTTTTTACTGATGCCAACTGATATTTCCTCTGCAGCTCCGTGTATTCAATTCCCTAATTGCCACACTCCAGTAGCTCCCCCTGGTGGAAGATATCAGACGTAATCAGGAGTGTAAAAAGTTGCCCAATTATTGAAATGAACGATGAGATTTGCATCTTTTAGTTCGGCGTGTCTCCTCCGTATTAAACCCTCCGTGTGTGTTGTTTTCAGGGAGATTAGGTTTCGTAAGCGTGCCCAGTCTGCCGACGATGACGAGGGCGGCATGGAGCTGGCCGAGTCACTCCAGCATCTCACCCTGTCTGAGTTCCTCAAAGAGTATGTGTGTGTGTGGGGGGGGGGTCCTTTAACCGTCCAACTAACCCTGAAAACAGATTGCATGTACACACCGGCTGACAACGAACCAACAACCTCCTCGTTTCTCCTCCTCTCCTTCTTTATCTCCTCTCCTTGTTGTTCATCTCCTCTCCTTCTTTATCTCCTCTCCTTGTTTCATCTCCTCTCCTTCTTTATCTCCTCTCCTTCTTTATCTCCTCTCCTTGTTGTTCATCTCCTCTCCTTCTTTATCTCCTCTCCTTGTTTCATCTCCTCTCCTTCTTTATCTCCTCTCCTTGTTTCATCTCCTCTCCTTGTTGTTCATCTCCTCTCCTTCTTTATCTCCTCTCCTTGTTTCATCTCCTCTCCTTCTTTATCTCCTCTCCTTGTTTCATCTCCTCTCCTTCTTTATCTCCTCTCCTTCTTTATCTCCTCTCCTTGTTGTTCATCTCCTCTCCTTCTTTATCTCCTCTCCTTGTTTCATCTCCTCTCCTTCTTTATCTCCTCTCCTTGTTTCATCTCCTCTCCTTGTTGTTCATCTCCTCTCCTTCTTTATCTCCTCTCCTTGTTTCATCTCCTCTCCTTCTTTATCTCCTCTCCTTGTTTCATCTCCTCTCCTTCTTTATCTCCTCTCCTTGTTTCATCTCCTCTCCTTGTTGTTCATCTCCTCTCCTTGTTGTTCATCTCCTCTCCTTGTTTCATCTCCTCTCCTTCTTTATCTCCTCTCCTTGTTTCATCTCCTCTCCTTCTTTATCTCCTCTCCTTCTTTATCTCCGCTCCTTGTTGTTCATCTCCTCTCCTTCTTTATCTCCTCTCCTTGTTGTTCATCTCCTCTCCTTTATCTCCTCTCCTTGTTGTTCATCTCCTCTCCTTCTCTATCTCCTCTCCTTGTTGTTCATCTCCTCTCCTTCTTTATCTCCTCTCCTTGTTGTTCATCTCCTCTCCTTGTTTCCTCTCCTCTCCTTGTTTCCTCTCCTCTCCTTGTTTCCTCTCCTCTCCTTCTTTATCTCCTCTCCTCTCTTCTAACAGCAGAACAATAATTATATTGTTTTTTGTCTTTTAACAAAATGCACCAGAAGGCTGTCGTCGTTGTCTTGCATGGATCCAACCTCTTAACAACTCCACTATTTTATATTTTACCTTCACAGCACAGAGTTGCAGAAAAACTAGGGATTTTTTTGTGATCCAGATTTTATTTTCATCTGCTGTCTCTAACATTTATTGTTTGTGAAACTTTGAAACGACACAATGTGTAATATCTCAGTAAAATCCTGTTGTTCTTGTCGTTTCATGGCAGGTTTGAATCACAGTTAAATGTGTTGTATGCATGTCCACTATATAACAATACGCTGTGACTCTGGCTGCATCCACACTAACACGCTCGCTTGCTTCTGTCGTCCCGTAGACTCGGAGAGGAGACGGCCGGGACTTTACCAACTAACGCCTGCAAAGCGATCAATGAATTCACAATTAATTAATCATTAATCTGTCATTTTCTCCCGTCAGGATCGAAGAGGAGGAGTCGGATAAATACAACATCCCCACCAAGGTGGAGTCAGAGAAGTACAAAGTCATCCGCACCTTCAGCTTTCTGAAAAGCCGGATGTCCAGCACACGCAACAAGACCAAGGTAGACTCATAATAATAAATGCATCATATCATAATAAACACTTACATGCTTCACTATACTCAGCCTCGTTCTAAGAGCTTAAAAATCTAATTCTATGTGTTCTCTATCGCTGCTCATGAGTTATTCTGATATAGATACTTTATAAAGGCCAGGATCCCCGGTCTAGACTCAGGTATGCGACTCTCCGGGAGACGCTTTCAGGAAGCGTTTCTGGGAATAACTCGAGGTCAGAGTCCCAGACCAAACATGGTGTCCAGCGTCTTTCCTTTTAATGATTAATCCGCTGTTGTTGAGTCAGCAGCCTGGAAGCCCTTCCCAACATGCATCTGTCGTCCAATGCAACGCTCCATTTCCTCCTCGTCGGCGACGGCGGTTTCTTTCTTTTACGGTTTGGTTAAAAAAAAAAGAAAAGAAAGAGGCGGGCGGTCCTTCCCAGGCGTCCATGTGGGGGATTACTCAGAAACAGAAACTCAGCGGGTTCATATATGAATTAGAAGCCTGCTCCTGTTGTTTACGCTCATGTCTCCGTCGTGGTTGTCCAAGGGGAAGGGGAAGGAGCGAGAGGCCAAGGACAGGCAGCCGAACGGCCACCGCTTCAATGCCGGCTCCTGCCTGGGACCCACCGTGTGCGTGGTCTGTGACAAACCGGCGTCTGGGAAGGACCTGCTGCATTGCTCCAGTAAATAATCACCTAATTCCAACGTTTTTATTCTCTAAAACATAAAGTTTAAACATATCTTTCCCCCCCAGGTTGCACTGCTATCGTCCATAAGGGCTGTAAGGAATCGGCGCCCCCGTGTTTGAAGGTCAGCATCGCCCTGAATGATTACGCGACATGGTTTGAACTCCTTGTGTCGAGTGTTTACACGCTGCAACCAGCCTCTCTCATTTGTATTACTTAGAAACTTCAGGATAAGTATGCGGTTACCATGGTGAAGAACAGGACAGCATCCCTCCCACAGAGTGAGTTCACAACCGGCGTCCTCCACGACGTTAGTCCCGTGTGTGGTTTCATTTATTTGGTGTTGTTTTATTCAGATTTCACGGTGAGGGACAGTCCTCCTCAGGGTGTCGTCCCCACGTCTACCTCTCTCCCCGCCGTGAAGGACACCGGGACGCCGCCGTGTCTGCTCTCCAGCAGCGACAGGTCATTAAAGCTCTCAGACTTTAGGACGATGATGTGGTGATGTTGGTAAAACACGTGTTGGGTTATATTCCTGTCTGTTTCACAGTCGTCTCAGTGAGAGTTCAGAGACGGAGTCTGAGCTCCTGCCGACCCCGGCGTCCTCCACCTCCACGGACTCGTCCTTCGGAGAAGGTACGAGGAGATCTCTTGGTTTCAGTGTTTCCATGAAAGGAGATTTCATTTAATTTAGCAGGGAATTTATGTCCTCATGCACCCAAATGTCGTTTTTATTTCCTAAAAGCGGCTGCATGAAATATTGTTTGTTTAAAAATATGTCCATTTTCACACAGATTATATTATATTGTATAAACAAAAATAAAAAAACATAATTGGCATTTGTAAACATCTTAAATGTCATATATATGATGAGCAGTATTGAGACATTCTGAAGAAGTGAAGTGAGATGGGTAATCTGGCATTCTCTCCCCATAGACTGCGTGGACGGGTGCGTCCTCGGCGACGTCTCGGCGGACGCCGTGGACTACGAGGCCGAGTCGTGGAGTCACACCGTGGAGCTCAAGTTCTGCTCCAAGCAGGACAAGCGAGCCGTGAAGCGGCAGGACGTCATCTACGGTGAGCAGCCCCGCCCCTCACTTCCTGTCATCACGTTCATCCCCGTGCGGCGTGCTGAGTGTCTCCGTGCTCATCCTCAGAGCTGATGCAGACGGAGCTCCACCACCTGCAGACGCTGCACATCATGGCGGAGGTTTTCCGGCGGGGCATGAAGGAGGAGGTGCAGCTGGAGCCCGAGGCGCTGGAGCGGGTCTTCCCCTGTCTGGACCAGCTGCTGCTCTTCCACCACGCCTTCTTCGCCGCCATGAAGGAGCGGCGGCACAGCTCGGCCCGGCCGCAGGGACGCGGCAACTACCTCATCCAGCGGATCGGAGACGTGCTGCTCCAACAGGTGAGCGGCTCGTCTGCCGGGGACTACTTTTTCTCTCGGGGAGGGTGAATCACTTTGTTTTTCTGCAGTTTTCAGACGAGAACAGCGAGAAGATGAGGCAGGTGTACGGAGAGTTCTGCAGTCATCATAATGAAGCGGTCAGCTTCTTCAAAGAGCTGCAGCAGCACAACAAGAGGTTTCAGAGCTTCATCAAGGTACGTCATCGTCACAGAGCAGCTTCTTTTTATTTTTACAGATATATTCGCTTCTGATCAGACGCTCTTCATTTTAACTTTTCAAGCAACAAGGGAACAATTCTCTGGTGAGACGGAGGGAGATCCCAGAATGCATCTTGCTGGTAACCCAAAGGATTACAAAGTACCCGGTGCTGCTGGAGAGGATCCTACAATACACTCAAGGTCAGTCCTCTACTGCCCCCTGCTGGCTGTGTGGTCATGTGGTCGAAAACAATGTTCCAGTTTAACCCGAAGGTGCATAAGTGGGTTGAAAAATAATTTCAGATTCCAGGTATTCCTTTAAAAAACACATTTACAATTTTAATTTTGCCCTTTTTAAATTTTAAGAAATTATAGTTTTTGTATGACTACTACAGGCTTCCATACTTATGCATTATGTAGTATTAGAATCAATGTGTTTTTGTCATTTTTGTTAAGAATATTGGAGTTATTTTTATTTTTCACTTTTTAACATTTGGAACATATTCAAACATTTTGTACAATTATAATTAAAAACTAAGAAAATTGATTGCACAGAACAAAGCAATAGAAAAACATTACTTTTTTTTGGCACAAAAATACATTGATTCTAATACGGGTCATTTATGGAAGATTCCAGTCACTCCTAAGGGTTAAGAATATACACCAGATATCTCCCTCCATCCTCATGCTTGTCAACCTTCCTGTCCTTCAGAGGAGACGGAGGAGCACGCCGACCTCTCCAGAGCCCTGGCTCAGATCCGGGACGTGATAACGGCGGTGGACCTGAGCGTCAGCGAGTACGAGCGGCATCAGAGGCTGCAGGGAGTGTGGAACCGCATGGAGAACCGCAGCGCCGCCAAGCTGAAGAACGGCCTCACGTTCCGCAAGCAGGACATGATGGGGCCGGGCCAGACGCTGAAGTACCAGGGCCCGCTGCTGTGGAAGACCGCCACCGGCCGGCTCAAAGGTGCTTTTCCTTTAACATGTGCATCTATTTAATTATCTTTTAAGTTCCTGTCTATCAAAGAGGGAGTTAAAACAATGGTGGTTGATCATGTGACCCACTAATGTAGAAATAGGATCTCCGTGTCTGTGGCGACATTCCCGCCAGAAATTCAAAATGAGTTTTAGCTTTTTACGTCAGTCAGCAGCGGTTGGTCTGCAGGTGGAGCTACTCACAGAAGTATGCTGCGTTCAATGTAATCTGAAATCAGTAACTTCCATCTGCTGAGTCAGGCTCCCTCTAGTCTAAAGTGTTTTTACATGTCATTCCTGCTGACTCACAATGGAGGATCAGCAGGCAGAGAAAGAAGAAACGTCCAGTCCAAGAAAAAGAAACAACAAACTAATGGAAGTGAAGAAGGAAAGTCATCAAGAAGCAAAGTGACGCCAACGAGGGGAAACCACGGACCTCCTTTCAGTGTGGAGCATTTGAAGGCATCACGCAGATGATAGACGGTCCACACTGTTGGGTGAGGGAGATGAGTCCCAGAGGCTCGCCTGCAGTTCCATCTACCGCCAGAGAGGCCGCTAGAAGCATCTCAACTCTCACGGACTGCCACTTAAATAGGATGTAATGTGGGGTAAATGAACAGGCTGGTGATATCTTTTATTCTTTCCCTTCATAGACATCCTGGCGCTCCTCCTAACCGACACGCTCATCTTCCTGCAGGAAAAAGACCAGAAGTATTCATTCGCCGCGGTGGTACGCACACACACACGTCCTGTCGCAATAATCAGCCGTTTACACACTATTACCTGTTTGATATCACGGGCCATTATCCCATCACGTGAAAAAGAAACGACTCTCCCTCCAGGACCAGAAGCCTCCGGTGATCCCGCTGCAGAAGTTGATCGTGCGAGAAGTGGCGAACGAAGAGCGAGGGATGTTCCTGATCAGCGCGTCGGCCGCCGGGCCGGAGATGTACGAAGTGCACACGTCGTCCAAAGAGGAGCGAAACACCTGGATGAGGCTCGTTAGAGAGGCTGTGGAGAGGTCTGGGTCTGGTCTTTATATGTGTGTGTGTGTGTGTAAGGACGATATGGAGATGCATAAATGGGCCGATACAAAAGCTGCTAAACTGCACGGACTGAATACTTTTTGTTCTTTTGTACATATTTATATACGTTTATAACTCAAAAACAGGCCCTCAATTCATATTTGTATTGTTCTCAGTCTATATATATATTTTTTTTCTATGGTATTCTATTTTAAGGTCACTGTGTGAACTATGTTTCTACTGTCTGTATCTTGAATCTTGAGACTGAAGTCTAACCCTGACTTACTGTTTTGCTGCTCAGCTGTCCGGAGGAGGAGGAAGAATCCACGAGTGAATCTGAAGAGGAGAGGCGAGCCGCCGAGGCTCGTATCCAGAAGATCCACAAGTTACAAGGTCTTTATAAAACCTGTGGCATCATTTCTTTCATTGTTTTTATATTCTTGTTAACATTTCACACACACGTTGTGCATCAGAGAGTCTGCTGATCCAGGACCAGCGGATCTGCTCCAGCCTGGAGGAGAAGCTGCAGGTGTACGCCGGCCTCGCCGCCGTCAGCGGGAGGACGGACGCGGCGCTGCTGGAGCCGCGGCTGCTCGTCCAGCCGCAGTCGGAGGAGCCGCCGCAGGCCGGCGTGCTGCTGGCCGCCGCGCTGCACGAGGGTGAGGCGTTCAAAACACACCGAACACACAGAACTCCTCGTTTAGCATTCATTAGCATAAACCTTTAATACATGGGTGATATTACACTAAAATATGGTTTTAAGCTGATTTAAAATACTTATCAATATACAGTGTTTTTCAAAAATGTATTAACATATTTTATATTATTACAACTGTGTTTAACTGCGTTGTTATTTTCTGTCTGTTTAAACAACAGGAGGAATAAAGGTTGCGGACAAATAGATTAATAAACATTACAACTGCATTATAGTGAGTTATGTATCATTAATTAAATGTTTATGTCCGGCTTATGAATTCTAAACAGCAATAAGGAGTTAAGTTTGTTAGTTAGTAGGCGATGTCGGCCCATTTAATGAAGCAATGAGTCTAATTCTTCTTTTTTATTTTTATTTAGGTTTTATATGGCCAACATAACACGACTTATATTTATCTATATATGAATATAAATTTTTTCATTATCATTTTAAGAATCTCCAGAATGAAAAAAATCAAATGTTTCATTGTTTTGTCCCTTTTGTAGGATTCCGGGCTGCACACTTGTTTGACACTTGTTTTTCCTGTTTCCCAGCCGAGTACCTGAAGGCCACGCTGTCATCTCAGACCTGTTCTCCATCCAGTCCCAGCCCGGACTCCGACCCGGACTCTGCGTTTCCTGTCGGCCCCGCTGCCCTCACAGACCCCCCCTCGTACCCCGAGGCCTCGCCCGGAAACCCCGAGGCCTCGGAGGGGAGTTGGACCAACAACCTCGGGCTGCAGTCGCCGCCTCTCCCGCAGAAAACAGACACGGATGAGATCGACTTCAAGGTACGGCACAGTTTCTGTATGACCTTGTCTTAATAAAGATTTGATTTATTAGGCCGGTTTTTGAGTTAAATATTGATGCAGCGATATGATGTAATGTGTTTTCCCTCCCTCCAGCACGGCGGTTGTGATGTTGGAGGTATTTACAGAGGCATTATGGGTCATAATAGCCTCTCGCAGCCTGCATCTGAACCGAAGTGTGGCTGGAGATTGGCCACCCGTTGTTTTAATAATTCATCACATTCTATTAGAATTACATTTCAGGCTTAATGCGATGAATCATTGATAAGCACATAATAAAAAAGGAGGAGAAGGTATTGCACCATTAAAAATAGATATGGAGACTTATTCCAATTACCATTCCCACAGTTGTGCTAGCGGTTGTAGCTTTTTTTGTGACCTGTGAGGTAAATGACTCCGACAGAGAGAATAATTTGTATTATCCACTGCAGTGTTCGTTTTTTTTTTTTTTTTTTTTTTTACCTCAACAGCATTGTAGGACACCTCGCCGCCTCAAGGGGGCGCAAATATGTGATTTAGATTGTAAAGTGTAACACTTAGAAGATAAATACAGTGTGATCACATGTTCATCTGCATGTTATTTAGTGATTGTTTGTCCGTTAACAGGTGGCTCAGAGTGTCCAAAGCTTGACCCGGTTGCTCTACAGTCTGCAGGTGAGTGCATTCATCAGCACACCTGCTATTTTCTCACAGCCCTCATCCATATTATCATCCAATCAGCAAGCCATCAAACACCCTGTGCTCTTCTATGCGTGTAATATTTCTATATCATACGCTTTAATTTGCCGCGTACGCTCCGGTGAACACAGCCAACGCTGAGCTCAGCTGTCTGAAACCCACTGATCTTTTTTTTTTTTTTAATGCTGTGAGACACACACATGCACCGCCTTTAAGTATAAAATGTAAATTTGAAGCGAGAGGTCATCTGTATTTGCATGAGGTGATGTGTGTGTGTGTGCACCCTTGACTTTTGATTTTAATTATATTTTCATATTCAAAGTTCTGCACACCTTTGTATTATACCCCCGGAGGAGAAAAGTTCCAGTGGCAGTTGGGTCATTTCATCATGCAAAGAGATGCTGTTGCCCATCATGTCTGATCATTATTTCATTATTTTTACATTCAAATCTGCTTCTTGTGGTGAAACCGCTCGCGTATTGCATTTTCCTGAACTCTGGTTTCCCCTTGTCGTGTTCCAGGCCGCGGTGACCATCCAGGACAGCTGCTACGAGGTCCAGAGGCTCCTCCTCCAGGAGACCGGGCGCCCTTCCCCTCCCCGCGCCCCCCAACGCCCGCACCTCCCGAGCGTCCGGGGCAACACCCTGCAAGAGCAGGAGAAGCAGCGCAACCTGGAGAAGCGCAAGGAGGAGGTGGCGGCGGCTCAGCGGCTCCAGGACCAGCTGCGCCAGGAGAAGGAGCGCTGGGAGAGGGAGTGCCACGCCCGGGACGGCCAGCAGGGGGAGCAGGAGGGCAGGCTGCAGGAGAGGGAGAGGCACTGCCACCTGGAGACGGAGAGGCTGCGGCGTGAACGCGAAGAGCTGGATGAGCAGCTGGAGGAGTACCAGCAGAGCCTGGAGCGGCTCAGGGAGGGCCAGAGGAACGTGGAGAGGGAACGCCAGCGTCTGGAGAACCAGCAGACGCTGCTCCAGACCTGGAGGCACAGCCGGCAGAGGAGCCTGCCAGCCGTGATCCCCCACATGGTCATCCCTCTGGACGGGCAGCAGGTACCACAGCTTCCATCTATGGATTTTAGCTCGTTATGTGAGGCGTTTAAATCAAAGGAGCTCTCGACTCTGACCCGACGTGTGCAAGCACTTATGGAGTATTTCTCAGTGAAGTCATTCAGCTCTCAGCCTGAGTTACGCCTGTTGACTCATTTACACATTGCAGCTCAATCCCCCCCCCCTCCCCTACTTGATGTACGACCTGCGATAATGAGAGCAATTTCAGCGCCATTTGTCTTCCAGCAGCTCCACTCACCAATAAACATCTCAATGATTGATGATAATTAAACCATTGCAAATAAAAGCTCCGACAAAATAATTAAAACTGGAAGCCGCGCGGCCTCCGAGGAAGCCATCAATCGTGTCCGAAAGGACCTAAATGAATGCCCCCCCCCCCCCCCCCCCCAAAGCGTTGCCCTTTAGGTCTCAGTGTACCTCCGCTGAGATCCTGCAGCTCAGATCAGCAGGTGTGAGTGTTCAAAACCACGCTCACAGAGGGCACTCGTGTTTCAATGTTCCCTCTCTCTCTCCCTCATTCATTTACACACCACTGTTCTGAGGGGGGGGGGGTTATGTATTTCCATTAATTTATTTTGGTCGGCTGCTTTAACAGCAGTGGTGTGACAAAGAGGCGTGCAGAGACAGTGGAGGTCCTAATGTTCCCCCTGCTAATGTTTTTAGCCAGAGGCAGCGGTTCACAGGGTCAGACACGGATCGAATGACACACACACACACACACACACACACACACACACACACACACACACACACACACACACACACACACACACACACACACCAGCTCGGTTCTAATTAGCAGAGGAAAGGAGGCCATGGTGATGTGAAGATGGGTATTAGGAGAGCTGCAGCAGTGATACCTTTCACCATGAAGTAAAGGGTCAGTTCCACCAAATGACCATTTTCTTTCCACTTACTTGTAGTTATGTATTTTGCCTCGGCCCCAGGTGACCTTAACTTGCATTCTCTCTACTGGCCATTAGGTGGCGACTCCCCTTGAAGTCTATGAGAAAATGGTCCTACTTCTCTCTTGATGTATTATTCAGAAAACGCAAATCTCTACTTACTCAAGTCTTCTTCAATCCAGCATGATGTTCATTTAGTGAATCGGGATCCCATTTAGAGCTCAAAGTAGTATAAAAATTGCAAGCAACCACTTTCTCAGTACCCATAAAAATCTTCAAACACTGTATATTATCGAGACTTTGTCATTTTTCTATGCTATGAGCAAAAAAAGTGAAATTATATTCCATTCCTGAAGTTGAAATCTCGGACAGATATCGTAAAACCTGGAGTACCCACCTAGCTATCATACCAGATACCAGTAGAGGTACGTTTTTAGAGAAAGCCATCTAGAAGTCTCTTGACGGAGCCTTTACATGTTAAATTATAAAAGTATTTCATGCTCCCTCATGTTAATGCATCAGTGCATTTCAAATGTGTGTTGTTGCATGGTTCCAAACTATCCAATCAATGAACGTCTGACGTGACATTTGCCCCCCCAGGACTCGAGTCAGTCCCGAGACCTCGCCGGCAACGGCTCCGTGTTCGTGAACGAGGCTGCGTTCGCCGGCACCAGCGTCAACAACCGCCACATCCACCACAAAAGAAACGACCCCAGCGCGCACAACTGTCTCAACACCCTGCTGGCGAGGTCCAACAGCAGGCAGACCCCCGTAGCCAAGCCCCCCCACGGTCCACACTCCCAGGGCTGGGTGACGGGCGGGACGGGGAGCCTCTACAGCCCTGCAGGACGGCTGGGGCTGCAGCAAACGCCCAGTGGTAAGAAGTGCTAATGTTTTATTATCGGGTATAAAAGGAGTTTAAAGCAATTTACTGAATGGCCACTAGGGGGCTCATGTGGACTTATGCTTTCTTTTCGTAAGATATGGATGTTATATCATTGTTGTGATATAAAACTCTGGACAGTTTGGTGTATGTATACGCTGACGATTTGGTATGGTTCTTGCTTTCTGGAGTGTGAGAAACAGCCATGAAAGATACGTTATTTAAAATTCCACACATTTTGCGCGATACTACAGGTCAATAGGGTAAGAAAATAATTGCTATGACCATGAAACTTCCCCAGTTGACATTTTTTTTATGTTTAAATATGCAAATGAGGCACTTTCCCATCCCATTTTGGTGAATGTATGAGAGGCAAATAAGATAAAATAAACAATATATATATATATTGCCCAAAAACTACAGACGAAAGGATGTGCTGACCTTTTTGAGCATATTCATTTCCATATTAAAAAAAGATCCCATCTGTGAAGGGGACGCATAGTTGAGTTAGAAAAATCCACTAATGAACACATCAAGTAGCTCAATGACTGATTGAGATCACCGGTTATGTTTAATATCCTGCCTCTTACTCCGTTATCATCCCGTCTCCGCCGCTCGACACACGAAAACGAGGAATCTGCTTCCTGTGAGAAAGTAAACAAACCCTCCGCCTGCACCGCTTTCCCCCCGCGGATGAGAGAGCTCCATGTACACTCTCTCTCTCTGCTCTCAAGGCTTTATCCCTGGTGAGGCCTCGTCCGTCCTTCCTCTTAAGTTAATCAGTGTCTCCTGACAAAGAAGCCCCCCTCCCTCCCCCGATACCTCCACCTGCCCCGGCAGTGAGCCGGTGCCCCCCCCCCCCCTCCTCCCTCCACCTGCCACAGGAAAAAAGAAAATCAATGGTTCCTCTATCTATGGACGGGCAGCGGGGCAGACAACAGCATGTGAATCACAGTTCACAGGCGATGGCGGACTGATTGGGACATCGATCTCAAAAAAAAAAATCTTTACAAAACTCATTACAGCGTGACTTGTCATCGCATCGGGCGGGAGGGGGAGGAGGGGGGGGGGTGGAGGATGCAAACGTGGATTAATCTGCGTTTCAGTCGCTACATTCACACACTCCTCATCCATTCATGCACTCATTTGAATAGGTTACATGTGTCCTCCGCCTCCCCTTTCACAACAGACAGGGTCAGAGTTTCTGCCATTGTTTACCACAATCTCTTCCTCATTGATCAGCTTATTAACCTTTCCCTCGTTATTGAGCACACACACACACACACACACGCAGTGAAACCTGAGTCACTTGTTAACAAGCCCCGGGGTGAATACTTGGCTCGCAATCTACAATGCAGGGTGCGTTCCGGTTGACATCTACCCACAATGCATTCCTCAGTGGATCCCACGAGGGCTTTGTGATGAAACAGACACTGAACGACATTCACACGTTAGATTTATACCCTTATGAGGAGACATTTAGGTGTTTCCTATGCATTCTCAGGTTTTTAAGACCTCCTCGTGCACCATCACGTGCTCCGTGTGGACGAAGCTGGTATCACACGCTAATTCCGCATTGTTCCGTCTGTCGCGTGGATCAAAACACGATCTCACATCTGTCGCCATGTGAAGATTTCTTTTTTTTAATTCTCATGCACACCCTTTTTTTTCATTCAGCGTGAGATTTTCATAATTTGTTCCCTGCACAATGTAATCTGGGGGAACCAGTCGGGTGGAATTCTCTGAGGTGACGCGTCGGTGTGATGAGTCGCGTCAGGTTTTTTGTGTTGTTGCTCACCTTGTCGTGTGAATATTTAGTGCAGAAGAAAGGAGCCGAAACCGGTGCTCTGTGATCTGTGTCACAAAGCGTCAGGGTGTAATGGTTAAATCATACTGAATGAATGTGTGTGTGTGTGTGTATATATTTTATGACAGATTGCAAGGATTTTTATGATAACCATAATATCATCACGAGTGACTTGAAAAGCTGTCTCGATCGCAACATGGTGGAGAAGTGACAAATACAACCTGATTTAAAAAATACAAAAAAAGTCTATATATGTGTGTGATATTTATATATATGTGTTGATACCAGACCTGCTCTGTAGTGCCGTCAAGAAGGCCTTAAAGCAACTTCACAGCAGTATTTGATGATATTAACCCACTTTTTTAGGTTATTCTAACAACCCGAGCCAACTGGTTTCTGTTTGCCACTTAGGCTTCCATCCCAAACAATTAGACTTTTTGTTGCTTTCTTTAAACGGCACACTCTCGCTGTCTCCGGTGCAACACATTAATTATGCCTAAGTGGTATTACTTCATGGCCGAAGACAGAGATTGAGTGTTTTTGTCATCTGGCTGCACACTGATGTCTCATCTATCAGAGGCTGAGGCCTATATGGTGGCTAACAGAGACACTCTACCAGACTGTTCTATAATTAATCAAACAGAGACACACTTCCCTGCTGGGGGGGCGACACAATAAGGCAATTTATAGTTCACGCCATCTGTTACCATGACAGCACACCTGCCCTAATGCTCGATGGCACACGGCTGTGGGAGCAGTCTCAATGTCACCCATTCACGACTCCTTTTTTGGGAGATCTGGAGGAGAATGTTTGGGGTGTCTGTAACACAGCGGTAGAGCGGGGGTCGTCCTTTCCACCACAAGGTCGCCAGTTTGATCCCCGACTCCTTCTGTCCACGTCAGAGCGTCCTACGGAAGCCCCACAGCTCCTATATGCCCGAGTGAAAAGGTCAAATTTCACCTGTGTGTTTATGACGATTGTACGACGGCGTATTATTAACAAAATAAATAAAAAAGTGGCAGAGAGAGGTGGGCAATATTGAGAAAAAAAAGTGGCAAATTTGCGAGTTTATAAAGTCGCAAATTATCAACTTTATTAAGATGCTAACAACCAGAATTTATTCCTAGCTAACGCCCCATGAATGTACGCATTTATGTTTTCTTTAATTAATACATGACGACATGTGACAACGCCTCGTTAAGGTCCTTAGGGTGAGGATGCTGTTGATGCTTATTGTTGGTTTAAGTAAACAAGTTGCTTGACCGGATGTTTGCCGTTGCTGTGGCAACAAGTGATGATCCCCGTCTCCTTCTGTCCGCATGTCAGAGCGTCCTACGGAAGCCCCACTGCTCCTAAATGCAAAAAACAAATTTCACTTGATTGTAATAAAATAGTATTTATTTGTTAGTCGATTAATGCTATTGATCCTTGAAGGGAACTCAGCAGAAGCTGGGGGGGGGGGGGGGTAATGTGTTTTTCAAAAAGTCTGCCAAGTGGAGGGTTTTGAATCCTTGTTATCTGCATGAAAGCTGCTCTCACTCACGTATTTGTTCGCCCCTCCTCGTCTCCACTCCCCTCATCTCCTCGTCTCCTCTCGTTAGCTGTAAAGTGTGAGGAGGAGGAGGAGGGAGGGAGGGAGGTCGTCGAGAACCCACCATGACGACAGATTATGTTGACGGAGATAATGATAAAAGTGACACCGCGGAGAGCAGGCGGGGGAGTTAATTGATAGCTTGGAAATCTCTTCAAATCAGCCGGGGTTGATCTATATGCAGTTAGCGATTTGAGACGAGTGGGGACAAACAATTAGACTGAGCTCATTAAACAAGTGGAACATGTCCCCCGTCCTGGTGATTACGTATCAGTGGTTAGCGATGTGATTGATCTGGTCGCTGGACTATCAGTAGCAAGAGCTGCGTTTTCTTCTTATAATAGTGTTTTATTTTCTCCCTCTCAGATCTCAACAGTCCCAGCTACATCGCCGAGACCTGGTCGTCGACGGCGAGCGGCGCTGACCCGGTGAGTCCGCATCCAGGTGACCCTCAGCTGGACCTCAGCGAACTGCTTGCCTTGGAGACGGACAGCGGCGGGGAGGAGGAGGGCAGCGAGGAAACCATCGTGTACCTCTGAACGCTGATACATTTCAGACTCTTAAAAAAGTCAAGCAGGCACTCTCTTTAACTGTGTTTTTGTCATGCTTTTACAAATATATATAAAAATATTGTTGTTGTGTTTTTTTTGTAAGTGTAAAATTACTGGAAACAGATAAAGAGTCACTCTCACATGTGTCATGCACCTTAGCTCCAGGCACCCCTGGGTGTTCAATGTCTCATTTTTTTTTTTAACTGGGTCCCTGCGGCTACACCCCCCCTCCCTTTCTCAGATCCACACACATCTCGTCCCTTGAGCACTATATTTATTACATTTACCACAAAAAGCACATCTTCAATATAAGCAGAACATTAGGCCATGTCTCTCTAGCGGCTGATTGTGTGTTGCCACGGAGACGGGCTTTGTTTATGTCCTAGCTGAGGATAACGCAACAAAAAAAGGAAAATGTGTTAAACCATTTTTTCAACAATTCCCATCACAAATGTTTTTTTTTTTTCTTTTTAAAGCCGCTAA
Organism: Eutrigla gurnardus; assembly: GCF_963514095.1. Lineage (NCBI taxonomy): Eukaryota > Metazoa > Chordata > Actinopteri > Perciformes > Triglidae > Eutrigla > Eutrigla gurnardus. The sequence continues at coordinate 18,163,242 of NC_139930.1, forward strand.
AGCAGCTCGAGGGATGCTAACGCCTTCAAACATTCATGATCCCCAGAGGATAAATACCATAAAGATTTCAGCGATTTCACGACTTTTCCTCTACTACATTTAACATCAGTGGTGTTTAAGGAAACGCTTTGATGCCACGAAAATTCAATGGCGTTGCTCTCAGGGTGACTTTTACTAATTTAGTCATTTGTTTTGCTATAATACTTCGGTTTATGACCAAAAATACCTGAAAAACAAATAAAATTCCCATCAACCTCAGCTTTGTGCTCATGAGCAAATGATGGCATGCTAACACAAAGTACAAAGTAAGATAGTGAACATTATGCATAAGTATGTTAGCATGCTGCTGTTAGCATTTAGCTCAAAACACTACTGTTCCCCAGCACAGCATCTGCTAGCTGCTAGCATGACTGCACACTCTTTTTCTGTCTTATACATAAGTATGTTAGCATGCTGCCGTTAGCATTTAGCTCAAAGCACCACCGTTAGCACAGCCTCTGCTAGCTGCTAGCATGACTGGACACTTTCTGGTTTATGCATAAGTAGGTTAGCATGCTGACGTTAGCATTTAGCTCAAAGCACCACCGTTCCTTAGCACAGCCTCTACTAGCTGCTAGTTTGACTGTAGACCCTCTTTCCTCTTTACCTCTTTACTTTACAATAAAAACATCTTTATATCTTCGTAAGTACAATAACAATAACACGGTTGTCATACTAAACTCTATTACACTTGAATATTCATGTCGTATATTCACATATTATCTCTCGTGGGCGTTTTAATGTGTAAACAGGTCGCTGTGCCAAATGTCCCCTGATGGGTTTTTTTTGTTGTTGTTGTTTTTACACTACAAAAGATGAATCGTTGTAATTGCTGTTGTAGTTTTTTTTAAATGGGACAATAAGGCAGTGGCAGTATTTCCATGCGATTTAAATACCTTGTATATACATGTTTGTGCTATTTATTACAGTACACAAGAGTGTTGCAGTTCTTTGTTGTATTGTGCATAGAAGTGTACAACAGGTGTGTGTTGTGTGTTCAGACCCGCAGCCTTATTGATAAAAATAAGACTTTTATTGAACTTGAAACGGTGCTTTGTTTTTCCTTTAGGCTATGAAACGCGTGGGGAACTTGGCTGAACGTGTCAACACAATAAAACATTTTTTTTTTTTAAAGCGAGGCGGTTTGAAGAGCAAATACAATTTTCCAGTATCACTTCGTTTTTTTTTTTTTTTTACAGCCCTCAGCCTGAATGCGTTAACAGATGTGTGAGCCAGGTGGAGGACCAGGTGCACAATGACAATCACTTCCTGTCTCACTGCACCTCCCAAAATGCAATTGCAGAAAAAACCCACATCGCCATTTAATGAATACGATATTGTTGTTTGTGGGTCATAACAAGTTTCTGAATACGGTTATAAAGAGTCCGTCTTATCCAAAAAACAACAGGGATGCTTCCCGGCTTCCCCTGACTGCAGTCATGTGTCTCTGATGCTCTTCCTTTCAGCCAGAAGAGCAGATGTCTGAGATCATCAGGTCTTCTCCCCAAATTATTATTTCATCGAGGCGCTGCTTACAAAACGCCCACTCCTCGACCTATTTTCTGAGCTCATTAGAATCCGCTTTATTAAACGTTTGAATGGAGATCCGGTGTAATTCCTGCTTTAATCGCCACATATTGAGTTTTAATAATTGAACTCAAATTTGATTACCTTATTCCTATTGAGATAATGTCTAATGATGGTGGCTAAGCTGCTCTAATGAATATGTGCCTCATCTGCATATCTTTCTCTTCTATTACAGCCCACCAACATGTCCTGACAACTGCTGTCTATTATTTTTTTATTGATTTTTGACAGTCTGTTTCTCTGAGATTTAAATAATCATACTGATTTCTCCAGTAATTCTGAAGAAACTATGAATCGATTCACATCCGTGAACTTCAAATTATGGAGAATCACTAAATCTCTGCAGGCTGTTTTCATACACTATGAGAATAGTGAGTATGTAATCCATGTAATTATAAACCAGGACAGGACTTTCACCCAGGATACAGCTGTTCGAGTCCAAAGTGAAATCAGAATTATAATTTTTTTTCTCTTTTCAGAAACAGAACCAAGTATTTGGCCCAAACTTAACGAAGCATTTCAAACGTTCGTATTTTTAACCCGAATCACGATCTTCTCCTAAAGCTAACCACGTGTTGCCTAAACGTGCATTATCATTCATCGCTCATGACAAATTACAAAATTACTTTTCATAATAAAGATGCTTTTTCTTCTTCTTCTTCTTCTTCGGGTCTTCTGGGTCTGCTTTGCTTTCATGGGTGAAAAAAATGGTGAAATGTGAAAGAAAGCACGTCTGCTCTAAATCTAACCTCGTCTAAATCGATGTTATTCTGTTTACCACTGCTCGAAGTTTGGGGCTATTTTTTTTTTAACCACACCAGAACTTCTGTTCCTCAAGGCAATATTCTATTTTTATTTTAGATTATCTCCTGTTTTAATTCATTTTATTTGGATTTTTATAGACTTGTATGAGCACTTTGTGTTGCTTTGCCCCCGTTCCTATTTCTGATTTTCACACTTAAGGACCCTCTAGGACCCTTCGCTTTTAGCGATGATTTTTATGAGTATTATCATATTGTTCCCGCTCTTAATGTGCCTCTGCTGTCTTTCTGGTTAGAGAGGAAGCCATATAAAGTTGGAGTCCTCTGTTTATTCCTATTTAAACACACCAGTAATGTAACTGTTAACCAGGTGCAATGATTTACATTATGCGTTACAGGTTAAATTAATTCATGCATAACATTTGTTTTATGCAAGTTATTCCTATAAATATAAATGCTTTGTCTTGTGTTATTGCACACATTTATGCTCCTGCACCGTCATGTCAATGCTGATCAGCCATCTGCGTATTTCCAGTTCAGCTGGATATCATTTCCTTATGATAAACACAAAAGGATTTTATTCATTTCCTGATAACTTTTTTTAAAAAAAGTCACTGATTAAGATCTTTTTCCGGGTTCGACATCAATATTCCTTTTCACCACACGTTGCAACCGAAACAGCGTTAAATACAGCTCTTTAGTGTTTCCCTCAATCCGTGTGCAGTCATTAGTCAGAAGTAGTTCCTTCCTCATTACCCCCCCCCCCCCCCCCCCCCAGTACTGTATGTGGCCTCGTCCGTCTCCCCCTAGTTGTTTTTTAATGACCCCTGTGGAAGGTTCCCAATAACGCCCAAGGAGAAAACCGATAAAGTGGAAACATATTATCGCTGAGTCATCTGCCAGGGTGAAACATGCGTCGCTAAAGCCTGCGGGTGGGGGGGGTTCGGGGGGTGGGGGGTAATGATTTCTGTAGGGGTGTAGAATAAACCTGCCTTCCCGGGCCTCCAAATATAAATAACGGCCATTAAAGCTTATCCCCGGTGAGGAATGCTTTTTATGAGAAAGCCAGAACAATATACAGCATATATACAGGTTATTAGATTCCTCTGGGGGTGAAATATAGTGACAGGCCAGATTCGATATATAAACAGGCTGTACACAAGCACCGGCGAGGGGACAGAATCTACGGCGAGTGTAACAACTTACTGTAAATTTGTTTGACTTTCAATACCTTTCTCTTTTTTTTTTCTCCATTAGTGTATTCGGTGGAACTAAATATGTCAGAGCACATTTAACAAGCCTTATATAACACACGCCTCTGCAGTGTTACTTTAGAAGTGAACTTTTTAAAGTGACACACACACACACACACCCCCCACTCCACTTGATTTTAATTGGTCTCACTCATCGTGCCCCCCTTTAAAAGTCACCTCATCTCCTGCAGCTGTGTCAAAGCCAAGTGCTGTTTACCCCAAATAAATGCTAATTACAGCACTCAGACATTAGACGGTGGTATGCAGGTCACACTGGAGATGAACAGAGATGAATAGCTGAAAGGAGCTACAAAGGAAGGGTTAAAAACAAACAAAAATCAGGATTTATTTACCTTGTAAAGGTCGACGCAAGCATTATATGTTTCCTTTCTGATATTTCCACATTACGGTTATAGTCGGGTATATCAGAGGTCAGAGTTATGGACTTGGATGTTGGTTTTATAAACTGGAAAATGTAGATTTCTTCCTTCCATGTGACGTGAACGCAGCATTAATGTGTTTGCCAACGTTATTATGGGCTTTCTTTGCAAATTTCTAGTAGTCTATATAAGTCTCCAAGGACATAAAATTTTATTGTGCAATGTGTGTGTTTTTTTTCCCCCCTCTTCCCACATTTATCCAAGACAACCACGGAAATCCGAGTAAACAACTTCATGCACAGTATATCTGCGTTTGCACCAGCCGACCTTAAAGGAGGGTTATGGGAATAATTAGATGAAAAATCAACAGAAATACTGACACGGCGCTTATCTGCCACATCTAAGCTGCTTCTTGAAGTTGGAGGTTGGAGGCGTCGCCACGGATGAAAGGTGATGAGACCAAACACACAGGCAGCTTCACTGTATGTATGTGTGTGTATATATATATATATATATATATATATATATATATATATATATATATATATATAACTTAACACTAATTCATCATCTAACCTAAATTAATGGTAATTATCTTGTTAACAGAAATACTGAATAAGCAATTTTTCGGCCACATCTGAGGTGCATCTCCATCACATCACATCTTCTCCTTCATCACGAGCGAAACATTTCTCCTGGAGGTGAAGAAATCAGTTTGTATTGATTATTGATTAAGAAATGCCAAAAAAAAAAGGTTGGTATTGATAATCCACCGACTTCTAATAGCTTCCACACGCCTCCCGTTGCCAGAGGGTGAGTTCAAATCAATAGAAATAGATCCATATCCATCCACGTCGACATTCTGCTCTCCTTTCCTCTCGTCTACACCATCTCCAACCATCTCTGTACGCCTTTTAAATGTTTTTTATTTATGATTTTCTTCTTGCATCTGTCACGCCACCTGTTGGAGGCACCGTATCGTTTTTCACGCCTGCTGTCCTGTCAGCACGGCTCCATTCTTCCTGTCATCGCTGTCATCAGTCGTTCCTGTGATGATGTTGGCACAACAGCCTTACAGTGTGTGTGTGTGTGTGTGTGTGTGTGTGTGTGTGTGTGTGTGTGTGTGAAGCACAAAAATGTCTTTAATCATGGTCATGGGAGTGTGGTACCATTAGAGCATCAGCTGTCTGTGGCTTTTTCTTTAAAAAAAAAAGAAGAAAAGAAAATCACAAAGAAAGAGAGACAGAATGTTCCTTTTCATCTAATTGTGACTTGACAGGGTGCCACCATTTTTTAAATGCCTCCTGTAATTTGCGGTCATGGTGGTTTTGCACCTCAGGGGAGGGGGGAGGAGGGGAGGAGGGGGAGGGGGGGGCGCTCGCCAAAGGGCCCCGTACCTGTCAGCACTTGAGGAGGGTGTGACATCGGCGTGCGATGGCGTTCGTGAGAGCACCAGGATGAGCGGTTTCGCTGTGATCCGGCACCGTGACGGCTCGGTGAATCCTCAACAATAGGCTCACTCATTAGTTCAACCACACACACACACACACACACACTACGGGACCCTCTTTTTAGCGTCTTTGTCCTCCTAAACCTCAGAGGCCCATCAGGTGGGTGTGGGGGTAAGTGTGGGGTAAAGGGTAATGGATAGGTAAGGGTGTTTTTAAGATGTTTTTAAGGTCACTGAACACAGTCTCAGTATGTAAGGCTGGATCTATGAGCAAATTAAGGATTATTAGATTAGAAAGAGTGTGATTTTGCACCCAAAATAACATTATTCCCATGAGGATATTAATAAAGTGACTCCTGCTCACCCTACTTCCATCGTACTCATCCTATTATTCTGGTTTTGGTCAACATTTCTAACATTTACCTGCTTCTCTACTGCTAGACTGAGAATCCTCATTTTCATTCATACTTGTTTTTTATCTGTGCTCTCGGAGTTGGGAATGGGAATGTCACAATCCTTATTTATCCTTTCTGAATGACACACTTGGAGAAAGTTGCATTTTGTTGTTTAAGACTGTGAAAATACATATTTAGAAAGATTTCACATGCAAAAGTAACATAAGTGCTAACATAAGGCTTTCCTTGTTTGCTCATCTGAATGCATAGACGCAGTTTCTTCCATCTCTTAATGAGCATCCCTTTGTGCTCATTGGACCGTGAGCTCTTTAATGTCAGCCTCGCTCTCTCTCTGCTTCCCTTTGGTAATATCCTTCCCCCACATCAGAGGGGAAGCAGCGGTTAGCGGTTGGCCGGCCCTCCTGGATGATCGTTAAAACAGGTGAAAACAAGGTCAGTCCACACCTCCATCCGCCTGCCTGCACAAAGAGGAACCGGCATTTATGGCTCTCAGCAGTCATTTGCTGTTAGTCACGGACGGAGCCTTGTGATCAGACCAAGAAAGGCTTGGAATTAGTGATGTACACACCGGATATTTAGTCGTCCAGGACGATTAAACCAGTTAGACACCCGGGGCTGAAATGGGTCATCGTGCATTTCCTTTTTTTTTTTTGTGACCCACCAGTCAGAAGTAGAAACTCATCCTCAGTTTGAGAAGAGGCAGAAGGAAGTAACGGCTGACAGAACTTTAAAGATTTATGTGAAGAAGGTCATTTTTTTTTATCAGTAAGCATTAATCATCTCACATATTAACATAGGAGCAATAAAAGATGATGGTTGCTCTAACAAAGGATTGTAATATAATAAAGAATGTCATTAAGGGAAGCATTATTGTAAACAGGGTGTATCTGCATCAATTTAAGTTACTGGGAGGGACTTTTAGCTGCTTATGATGTAATACTGATGCCTCTATGACCTACATAAGTGAATGAGATCATCATCTTTCATATAGATTATTCTGAAGGTTTATGATCAATGCCACCTGGTTGGATTCTGCATGAAATCATGCAGGTTCACCACTAACTTGGGCTCCAGCAGGGGCCTCCGGATGGATCCAGTCCCCTTTGGGAGCCAAAACCAGCACCACGATGCTGAAGACCCATGCCGTATTTCTGGGTCCGCTAGAGGGAAGGGGATCACGGGAGAACCAGAACCAGGACTGCGCAGGGAAGTCCGTGAGACTGTGCTGAATTTAAAATTAGACGTTTTCTAAAGGGAGTCTGGTGTTCTGGAACACTACCGCGTTTCTCCACAGGGGTCGCCAAAATCAACACAAAATGAAAGTAGTCGCTTCAATCAATCAGGGGGTTTAATACACCACGTGACGCGCAATAAGTGACGCAAATCAACGAGGTGGAGGTGCACCGGCCTACCGAACTTGCTAGCTAAAAACTGTACTTTTTTTTTTACCCGCAGAGAAGCGCGTGGAGGCCTTTCTGCTGTTTATCCGCGTCACGGTGGGAAGCATTGGGTGGTTTTATGTTTGCATTGAGAATGAACGAGCAAACACGTGGACTTCAGACAGACAGACCGGAGATCAGCGAGACAGGTGAGTCCCAACAACAACAACAACAAACACGGTGTTTCTGCTCACTTCCTATCTGTGTGTGTGTTTGTGGCTGCAGCACATGTGTGTTGTTTTTCTGGATTGGAGATGTTTCTATTGTTGTTGATTCTATGTGGCGAGTTGTTTGATTTAGTTGTGAGTTTTGTGCTGTTTTCTGGTACAGCAAGGCTGCTGAGAGGGAGGCTTCTGTGTTTATTATTATAATAATAATATATTCTAGTCCTTGTTGTTGGCTTGGACATGCATGCATTGTTTTGCTGACGTCTATTTTGGAGCCTAAGTTTTCTTAATTTATTATCATAGAAACCCCTTTCCCTATTTTTTAAACATGTAATACACTCAGTACATGCTGATTACTTTTATCTAAGAAGTACATTTTTACTCGACTAAAACTTGCAGTACTTTTTACTTGAGTTATGCTGCCTTGACGTGCTACTCGGAAGATGCTACTTCCGGTGTACATTTACGAGAATGTCACGTTCAAGTGCTTTGAAAATCTCTCTTTTTTAAATCCTGCCATGATAAAAAAGAAATTCAGTGAATGTAATAACTTTAAGTAGACTGTAGTCCATTTGTTTTGGATGTAACGATAAACAGCATTGGTCTATAGATCTATAGATTATGTTAATAATACTTGTTTACTGTTAAAAATCAAGAATTAGGGGACTGAATTTGTCCTCTTCTCCGCCATGTTGAAAGGTTGAATTGAGGGAACTTGTGTATCAAAATGATCTCCCACTCGTTATTACGACTCGGTTTCGTGATTTCCGACTCGTATTACCCATAATTCCGACAACACATGAAGGCAGCGTTTGATATTCTAGTAGTCCCACTCTTCCATCCCCACCTGTTAGTTTACACGTCTCCATACAAAACTCCAAGTCAATGCATCAACTTGCATCCGGCGCTTGAGATGCAACAGCGCGTTGCCTCGGCAACCCGGATCGCCACGTGTCACCTTCATCATGGCGGCGCCAAACAAAACGACTAATAAGCAGACGAGCGAGCTAATGTTGATGGATGTTAAATTAAAAGCTTTGAGGGAAGCGAGGCAGAGAAATCACTGCATTTTTTTTTTTAATTTTTAATTTCCAACAACATTATCCTGTCACTTAAGGTTAAAGGATGCTTCTAGGATTCTAAACAGACAGTTTGCATATTGTTTGGATTGCAAAGCGAATTGGAAATGATGTAATGTTTTAAGCAAATGGCTTTCCGTCCTCTCTCCGTCTTTCCTCGTCTGCTGGAAGAAGGACGACTTTGAACTGTTAAATTATGATCGGCCTTCTTTACGGCACGTCAGCCTGGAGGAGGGATGGAAACACAAGTATATGGAGATACGCTAGCAGCTCTCTGTGTGTGTGCGTGTGTGTGTGTGCGTGTGTGTGTGTGTGTGTGTGTGTGTGTGTGTGTGTGTGTGTGTGTGTGTGTGTGTGTGTGTGTGTGTGTGTGTGTGTGTGTGTGTGTGTGTGTGTGTGTGTGTGTTCGTATTAAAGGTGAACAGATGCCTCCGATAGAATTAGATTTTGGATATTTTTTCCTTGGGCTGATTATTTTAAGTTGCCGTGACATTAAATAGCCCCGCTATTAACGAAGATAACCAACACTGGAAACTAAGCATATAAAAATGCAGATTTAGAAGTAATTAACATTTTTACATCCTGGTACTTTTACATTCAAGGCTACAGTAGTAAAAGCTCCGAGTCTGTCATGTGCAATATATGTCGGACACAAAGATTCCCCTCATTTATAGTTCAGCTGCAGTTCAGCCTTAATAGTCTCTGAGGTGTGTGTGTGTGTGTGTGTGTGTGTGTGTGTGTGTGTGTGTGTGTGTGTGTGTGTGTGTGTGTGTGTGTGTGTGTGTGTGTGTGTGAGATGCGGTTCACAGACTCTGGGTTCGGGTCTTCGGAGATGATACTCATTCGGCCTGATATTGACGCTTGCATGTTTTTCGGGTCTTTTGATGTGATTTCTCCTCCAGAGGAAACTGCTGCTCTTCCGTTTTCCACCCATGACACACACACACACACACACACACACACACACACACAGTTATATTCATAACTCTGACAGTTAGGGTTCGAGTTAAAAAGGATTTGGTCTCATTAAAAGATGGGGGGGTAGATGAGGACGGATCAGACTTTATTTGATAGCCGGGAGCCCGAGTGCTTCAATCACGGAACAATTGCTTCCAAATCTTTTCCCGTATTATCTTCCCCTCGACTCCGCTCGCCTCCCTGTTTGTTTGTCGTTCACACGCTGATGATTTGTGATTGATCTGCACTTTGAGGCAATAATCAAATGTTTTATTTCCCTTAAATAAAAAAAAAAAAAACAATCTCACAGCTTCATTTGAAAGGGAAATCATTTCTAGCAGCAGTTGTTTGGATGCACTCCACAATAATGACTGACATCATCAATCATTTAGTGTTATTGCCAGACTTCATATTGCACATCGACATGGATTTCAGTTTATTGATATTTCAGGGGTGTTGAAAGTGATTTAATCGATTTTTTTTCTTTTCTTTCAAATCATCATATTTATTTGGTTCTGTTTTTTTAACCTTTAGATGCATGTCATCTAAACCTGCACTCTGCTCACTTAATACCAATGCTTGGCGTCTCCAGGTTAAACCCACCTGCTTCATTAACACTCGCTAAGCAACGGAGGCTGTAAGAGCAGGAAGTTGGCTAAGGGCAATGAGCGGTGGTGGATGGGACAAACTTACGAACAACTTTCACTCAGGAGACGGGTGTAACTGTCCAAATGGAACCAAAGTTGAGTGCTTTTAAAAAAAAGAGTATAAAAATCTTTAAATTAATGTTTATTGTCACTAGAAATTCATTTACGAATGCAAAGCCTGGCAGAAATAAAAATGCAAAATTATTTTTTTAAATTGTATTATACATATTGAAGAACAAAGAAATGTAGGCAGGAATAAAAATGACAAATATTTGTAAAAATTGTTAAAAAAAATATGGAAAAAGAATTGCAAAGTTTTAACATTATTATCAGAATCTTAAATGGTGATTAAATAAGCGTTTTTTTTAAATGAATTCTGCAAAAGTGAAACCTTGTTTAGCAAGGCCGACGGTTTAGATCAGCGGGTTAAGATTGACGATCTCAGGTGTTAAAAAAACAAAAGCACACAATGTTCTAGTTGTGCACACGCCCAATCAGGATCCAATCAGGAAAAAAAACGTATCTTATAATCATAACAAAATGTTGTGTTACGGGCCCGTGAATCAGACGCTGGCAAGACCTCGCAACAGTTAGAGAGAATGAACGAGTTAAATGGAAAGTAGACCCGGCCCTTTTATTTGCCAACAGGTTGCAGATGCCAAAATATACAAAACAAGCAACCTGAGAGTTTGGCTTGAGAAGGATGTGAGCAAGAGCTGTGAAAATCCTTCTCTGTAGACAGGGCCGGCTCTACCTAATTTTGTGCCCTAGGCGAGATTGCTCTCCGGTGCCCCCCCCCCACACACACACACACACACACACACACACACACACGAATTACACCAGCCAAATGAACAATCACACATGTTTAATTTGAACAACAACAGCAAACAGCAAAAAATAGGGTTAGGGTTAGGGTCATTTTTATTTTCATTGTTTTAAAATTTTTATTTTTATTTTTTTTGCTGGAGGGGCGCCTCGCGGCGCCCCTCCAGCAGATGGCGCTCTAGGCGACCGCCTATATCGCCTATGCCAAGAGCCGGCCCTGTCTGTAGACAAACAGTGGGTGTTTCTGTGGGAAATTAGCCGCTTAGCTAAAAACCTGAAGAGAGAATGCAATATTCAATATATCTTTAATAATTAGTGCTCTAGAAAACGGTCCAAATATGCAAACGCTTGCACGTAGAAAAATGTCATTATTCGGATCCAAGTGAAATATTGTAACGTCTATAATAAAAGTTAGACTTGCAGATTGTGAAACCACCTACATGATCGTTTTATTCAATAGCATATTGGCAGAGAGATTCATGTAAATGAGCAGCGTCAGACAGCAGGCGATGTTAACGCTCCCCTCCTTCTCCACTGGACGGAAAAACCACCAACACCCACAAACATCTGGCTTTTGTCTGGAGTTTGTTACAATCAGACAAATGGCTGCAGTAGTTTACGGCTGTTTTATATAATATATATATATATAATATATCGATATCGGCTCCAGCGGCGGAGATGGAAACATGACACCCAGGTGGAGAGGCTAGCCTTCGCTGTGCTACGTGACAGAAGTGGATTTATGATCATATCAAGAGAGATTTGGACCATAATTATAATTTATTAACATGCAAAAAAAAAAACCATGCAGTGTACATTCTCTCTTTAAAGCCTCCAAACAGCAGTTTTACCTCACTGATCAATGTGAAACACGCTTCATTCAGCAGAAACACAGTAAAAGTCATCAAAACTTTATTTTACTATTGATGAATGTGTTGCTTTTATTTATATTTTTATAAATGTTCTGTCTATCTAAGTTCTATCTAAGTGTCCTTGGGTGTTTTGAAAGATGCCAACAAATATAATAACTTGTTCTTCTTATTAAAACCATCTTTGTTTGTCTGTTGGGACAAGTGGGAGTCTATCGACTGTTTTCCAGTGTTAAAACAAAAGAAATTGCAAATACTATGATAATTTTAATGGAAAAAAGGGGCTTACTTTTGGTTATAATGCATTAACGTTCTCATTATGTATATTAGGTTTGGTTTATACTCCACATTAACTCACCATCGCTTTATTTCTGAGAGTGAAAAAAGGACAGAGAGAGAAATAAAAAGCTATTTCCACAGTTTTTTGCTCCATAATCAAACCCAGAGGCGCAACACTCCCACGCATGGGCGCGTGTCACACCACCAACCCTGAGCGCCCGGTGTGCATTTTAATCACAGGAGGGTAAAGCAGTGAAGTGCAAATTCAGACACAATGCCACAATTACCAACCCGCCGGCAGTTTCAGGGGCCCAATTAGCAACGGAAAGACCGGCCCGCAAGAGATGCACGGCAAAGGTCAAACAGCTTGCTGTAGTCTGGTACGGATAATTAATTCCACTGTTTTTAAAATGTGTGATACAATTAAATGTTATATCTCATCCTCGCTTTAATTCATTTAAAATGGCAATGAGCTAAGAGTCTTAATACACGTGTTTTCCACCAGAAGGCCAAACATGCTTTCAGCTCCCACATGATGCAGACCGTCCCAGCGTGACTCATGGACACCCTTAAGTTAGTGACATTTAATGAGGGAAAAGCATTAACCCCTCGAAATGCCATAAAAGACAACTTTTGATGTGCAAAGCTGTGGCTTATTAAGTTTTCTTGTATAAGGATTCTCATTTAATAACAAATAGACAGCCGCTTGGTCACGGGTGGGTGACTTCGGGCTGTTTCTATTATTAAATTATTAAATAAACATGAAAGGGGGGGAAACTCACTCAGCCAAGATAGACAATGGAAACTTTGATGGAAACGTGGATTTTTATTTATTTTTTAATTTGGCAGAAGTGACCATTAAAATCTTTCTCAGAGCTATTATCATCAGCAGGTGATGATGCATTAACCTTGCATTCTTTCTTCTGACCAGCAGGGGGCGACGACTCTGGTTGCAAAAAAGAAGTCTTTGAGAAAACGTCTCACTTTATTCCCTCAGTAAACATCGTAAACATGACTTTATGATCTCAATCTGTAGTTTCAAGTCTTCTTCAATCCAGCATGATGTTCGTTTCCTAAAATATGATAGAGTGAAACAGACAATTGAGCTTGAGGGCGGGGCTAACTCGTGATTGACAGGCATTGTCTGGTCTGGGAGTTGTCTCTTGTTTATTTCTTGCAACCATTTAATCCTTTCATTGTGTTGTTTGTAGCTCACGAACGTTAATTGTGACGAGTCGGTTGCGTTTAAAAATGTCGAGGGCGGTCAGGATGACGACTCGAGGCTCCCGAGCTGTCTGCAAGTGGCCATCGCCACGGCGACTGCTGCTTCTAATTACGTCCGCCTCGTGGCCCGTGAGTCACAGACGAGTCGGCATCGCTGTGCAGTTCTTGGTAGTCGTGTGATTGCAGGCGTTGTCTGGAGGACACATAAGAGCATCTGCATTTCATTATGTACCGAAAGAAGGTATGGAAATCCAATATGTGTGTGTGTGTGTGTGTGTGTGCACATACACACCCATATTACATATTCTGCTTGTTAAGAAAAACAGCCAAACAGACAATTGTTTGCCGGCATGGAAAACCAATTCCTGTGCGTTCCTCGGGTCGTATTAAAGATGAATGGAAATGCATTCATGTAGAAGGTAATCTACAGTAGACAGGGGATGGGGGGTGGCTACTACCTGGATGTTGATGGGCTGTAGACACTGACTCCCACTGACTGACAGACCCTCTCTCTCTATCTGTCTGTGTTTTTTAATTTCCACGCCGGGCCTCGTCTCGCACCGATGCCCTCGGTGATGCAGCTGTAACCGTGGCGACAGAGGAGAGGTTTAATTGTGATCCATCTGGTGGTCGCTCATCAGTCGGAAAAAAGGCTCCACGCTTTCTGCCGCTTTTGCAGGAGAACGGGTTGGGCCGCTGATGGATCGTGGGTAATGAGAGCGCGAGGAGTTCATGTGTCGTACGAGTCATCAGTTCCCCTGGAGTTGGTGAATCACCTCCTCTTATGTGGAGGGGAGCGCCGGAGAGAGAAATGCACCTCCCATTTAATTTGCAGGAGAGCAGCGTTGCCTGTGATCTATCAGCTGGTGGTGGGGGGGGGGGGGGGGGGGGGGGGGGGGGTCTTCCTGAGAGTCAGATGTCAGACAGCAGAGACGTCACGTCTCGGGGAAATCCTCAGTCTACACAATTAAGCCTCAATCTTTAAACTCACGTTTGCATCAGTTTTATTTACGTTCTCCACACACACTCTGTGGTCGTCACACACACACACACACACTCTGATTGTCACACACACACACACACACACACACACTCTGTGGTCGTCACACACACACTCTGATTGTCACACACACACACACTCTGTGGTCGTCACACACACCCGGAGGAGATGGACGAGGTGCTGCAGCGGAGTCGGGGTGATGAGGGGGGTTTAGATGATAAATCACGTCGGGGTGCAGAGATGAGAGAGAGGTGCCATCCATCAGACTCTGCTGTTTCATAGCGGCGCGTTTTAATGAGGAAATCTGGGCAGACAAGGGGGCGGAGCCAGCAGTCTGTCACCGGTGGGCGGCTCTCAATCAAAGTAGGATTCAAGCAAACGCGGTAATACCGGGCAGTTTAGTGCCATGCAAAATAAATTAGTTTCGGCGAATGCAGTTTTGTTGAATCAGCTGATCATAAATCTGCATAACTAATGTGATAAAATGATATTTCTTTTATTAATAGTCTCTAGTTTTTCAAGTCACTTGTGATGATATTAACGATTTCCCCCATATTAGAAATTCACCACAATTCACTTATTGTACGTTTTTTTTTTATCCACCCATCACTCCTCTACAGTATTTTGGATAAACTGAAATGAAAATGGAGAAAAATGTCACTCTTGTGGCTCTTAAATATTTTTTTCCAACAACGGTGCTCTATGGAAGAAACTATATCAGGCTTTGGAAACTCCATATTTAGATAGGAGGATCATTTTATAATTTTTATTCAATGTTTATAGAATTTGTAAAAATGCATGTTTTAGGTTCGACCTTTGCTATTTTGTTCTTTTGTGATTGTAATAGCTCACATTGTGTTACATTGCGATTAAAAAAGAGTAATTTCCGACCTGCGATGCTCAGCTTGTGTTTATAAACTATGTTTTACTCTTTTTAATGAGCTTATTAGCATCACAGCCTGGAGATGTGATGTCAAGCTCTTTGCCTCGGGGAGAGTCTGTGTGTTGAAGAGCTTTCTGTCCAAACACAGTGAGGAGAAAGAGTAATAGCACATAACGTAGATGATGGTGTGGATCCAGGTAACCGGATCTCACACACCTGTGTGCACGTGGAAGATGGGTTTAACAAGAGCTGCTCTGTGTTTTTTTTTACCGTCATACATGACAGCAGTGACACGGGGTAAAGCGGTAATTGCATGTCCTCTCCCCTCGCGGTTCATATTGCAGCAGGAATATGAGAGCGCTGCTTGTGTGAAGGGTCGTCAGCTCTGACAGCCAATTTAGTCCTGCAGAAACGGGCCTGGGGGTGGGGCTGGGGGGGGGTCCTCTCTCCTCTATGTTTTAACCCCTCACACATCAACATTTGAAGTCACGTCTTGATTCGAAGATTCACATCGGCCGGAAACTACCGTCTGCTCGAGCGAGAGGAAAAAAAAGAGTTTCTGTTATGAATTTATGAAGATTAAAACCGTCCCTGTGGACAGAGATGGATGGTTTCATATTTTGGGGATTAACTGGTTGTTGGTTTGTTTTTTGCAACACATTAATTTCCCCCAGTTAAAGGAGAGTTTGGCCAATATGAAACCTCTCTTCTGATCATTAAAATCACATTCCTCACACAGTAATAATTGTTTTGCATTGTCCTATCCTTGCATATATTTTTAATTAGCCCTGAATATATAATGCTGCATTGTGGGAAATATGCATATTAGTTTGGTTTTGCCTGAGGAGAAGGTTGTGATGCCGCTCTCGTGGAGGCGTGGGAGTATTTCATATTATCCTGATAAAAATAATATTTAAACCTAAACATGCCGGTATCACTTTAAATTTTGTTGAGAAAAAAAAAACATATTTTTCCGTCGTCGGCACGCTCTACCTCATTAAATGAGCTCTAGCTCATCTAAACCAATCAGAGCGTCCTGCTGCATGCAACCTGTGTGAAACTCCAGACACGGACTCAAACCTTCTCATTAAACACGAGAGCAGAATAAATGCATTTTCCTTCAAACATGTCAAACTATTCCTTTTTAAATGTTTGATTTAAGTTTCAACCAAAGAGGCTAATCTCGTCCTTCTGGGGGAGGCGGCGTGTGAACGTGTGGCGGATGAGCCGGAGATACTTTGGGCTCGGGTCGGATATGTATGTATATGTATGTATATATGTATGTGTATATATATATATATATATATATATCGTCGCCGTGAGATACGGGAGTTTTATCACGCTGCTACGCGCCGTAAATCAACAGGGAGAAAAATCACAGCGCAGCATCAGATAGCACCCACAGTCCTTGGGTAACCTTCACTGTGTGTGTGTGTGTGTGTGTGTGTGTGTGTGTGTGTGTGTGTGTGTGTGTGTGTGTGTGTGTGTGTGTGTGTGTGTGTGTGTGTGTGTGTGTGTGTGTGTGAGAGAGTGTGAGTGTGTCAGATCAGCACATAAGTATGCAGCATCAGTCACTTGTAGCAGGCTTTGAAAAAAAGGCTAAATGAGCAAGCGGTGCCTTTGAGAGGACGATTTCATTGACCTTTGACCTGCAGCAGCGAGTGTGTGTTACAGTTAATTAGTGTATTACACACCGAGGGGTTAGAACGAGCGGTGAACTATCTTGAAAACAAGAAAGTTTCATATTCATCTTGCACAGAATACACTAGCGCACACACACACACACACACACACACACACACACACATCGATACATCACAACCTCCGTTTGGCTTATCTGCCTTTTTGTTTTTGTGTTGTTTGGATGGTGCACACGCATCAAAAACCGCCCGTGATGTCAACAAACGCAGCTTTACAACACAGGCTGCATCCAAATGCACCCTGGGTACAGGTCAGAGGTCAGATTTGACACTTTCACATGGAGCTCCGTGGTTTTACTGCAATGCTCTCTTTTCTTCCTGACAATACACCTGACTGTTATAATAAATCATAAAAGGCTTTCTTTGGTGACTCTCCGGAAGGTTACAGCCAACTAACTCACTTCTACACCGCTTTGCATGTTGGGAAACGGCTGAAAGGAAACCTGTCCGTCTGGCCAGGCCTCTCTGCCCCGAGCAGGAATGTACTGAAGGAAAGGTTACGACGGTGTAACCCTCGTTCTACAACAGTTCTTCTGACGCTACAAGAATGACTGCAAGCTGACCAGAGATCAGTTGGTACAGGATATCATGTTCCCAGATGTTCGGTTACAGCAATCCTAATGGAAGAGTTCTCTCCTCCAATCACAAGCATGCGTTCGCCCCTTCAAAAAGTGCATACACTGATCCGACCAATCAGGACGCAGCTACCTGAACATACTGACTCAAGTGACATCACGTCAGGCAATTTATTGGCTTTCGACAGACAGACAGACACTTTCTTTATTGATCCCGAGGGAAATTGACTCTGGAGATTTGTCCAACATATGCAGTAGATCTTCTCAACGTCTAATTTGCTCATTAAAGATTTGCATAATCACCCACTCAGGACGCGCCTATCTGAATACACTTCACCTCAGGCAATTAGCTTTTTTGTAGTTGTTTTTATTGATTTGCAGCTTCTTCTGGAGCCAAAATAAAGCTTTATACACATTTTTTTTTCACTGCAGCAGTTCTTCCTAAGATCTGTAACCAGACCTTGATTTTTAGATCACATCCCCGGTCATATTGTGCGTTTATTTGCCAGTATATGATGAGAAATCGAGCGACCTTGTCATCGCAAAGTTCAACAGCTTTTGAATAAAGGAGCACCGAGCTGTTGAATCCCTCGCTGGTATGAAACTGTACAATACAACACAATACATACATAGAATACAACAGAAAGATCTGATTCACAAAAGGGAAGGTTGAGGGGAAAAAAATCAGTAAGCATTCAGCAGAATTGTTGAATGTGTATTATCTACCGTCGGCGTGATCGCTCAATGTCACTCTAAAAAAAACAACAACAAACGCTCCGGTTATTGTTTGGAGGAATAAATCCATATTCAAATTAGCTCCATCAAACACAACAGTAACCGCCCACACATGTCTGCACTTCAGCTACAAGGACAAGAGAGACGGGGGGAGTCTGTTTTTTTATTGTTTCTGAGGAAGAAAGAGTCGTGGAGGTTTCGATGGCACGTTCACAAACATCTGAGGGTTTTTCAGAAAGAGATCTGGGCAGCAGTTCAAGAAGCCATTATCGACCTCCGAACAGCTCGGAGCATCTGAGACTATCGGTTAACGGCTGGAGAGATTTATCTATTTAATTCTGCTTTTGTATTAGCTCCTGACAACTCCATCCAGCTGTGTGGCCAGAGGTCTGGAGGAGTCATCCTCTCGTTCTCCTGCTGAAGGTCCACATGCAGCGAGGGAGGGGGGGTTACTTGTATTTATCATGGTTGTCACTGCGGTTCGACCAATAAAAAAAAAACCTTCTTGTGTGAAGTTCACACGAGGAATGTATTTCAGAGCGAGCGCTGAGAAACTGCTGAAATAACACGTATAAATCCTCCCAAACCGCATTTACAGCTTTTGGAGAAATGTTTAAAAAAATAATGCTTTTGACTCCTAATTAGAAGTTTTGTAAATTACATAAAAAAAAAAACTTTTATGTAATTTATATGGAAAAATGTGTGCAACGCCGACCGCAAGGCCCCCCTTTAATTGATGATGTCATGTTTTTGTTCTTTTAACGGTCACGCTCTTTAAAAAAACTCCTCTGAACCATGACTTCATTAGATTCCAGCAATGCGGGTGGCTGGAGTCAATTTGCTGTTGCTGCAATATGTTTTTTTTTTTAATTTGCTGTTGAATTATTAACGGGCGAGCCGTGGAAGCCTCTGAGCGAACGCCGCCGACAGGTCGTGATGTCACCAGATGGGTCGGCTCTCTCCCAGCGCGGTGACTCAGTCGAGGCCGCCAGCAGATCGAAAAGCTGCATCAGTGAAGTGACTCATCCCTCCTGAGCTTCTTCACACTTTTTTTCTTTTTATTTCTCAGAAACCGTCTTGATAAAAAAAAAAATGGATGGATGACGGCGTTTCTTTTTGTCACGGACTCCAAGGGGGTCAAAGGTCGAGCTGGTTGTAATTAGAACGCAGCGAGGAGCGTTTTAATGGATTGTCATTTCATGAAAAGGCAGAGAGGGGGGAGGGAGGCGAGGACGCCAGATAAGGAAGCTCAGGCGGCCGCTTCGTCGTGACCTTCAAGCTGCGTTTGTCTCTTTCTGGTTGTTGTCGTGGTTTCATTGTGGAGGTGGATTCTTTGTATGACAGGCGAGATGAATAAATACACCTTTAGTGTGGAGGAAGAAGGCTTCAAGGACCTGCAGCTATATTCACTCCATGACATCATCTCACTGATACAAAAGGGCAGTCGGGTTTTTTCGAAATGAAAATCAATTTTCCAACGCTTCCAATTGATGCTTTTCCCCCCCGTTGGGTATTCTCTCAATGAAATTGATTGATACACATTTTATGGAATGGAAGGAAGTAAATGGAGTGTTTTCCATGTTTATACCCAATCAGAGCTTCCAACAAGTTCTTCAAATGAAACAACAGTAAACTTGAGTTAAAATAACTATAAAATAACTCAAAAGTTTATAAAAAAGGTTTCTAAGCAATCATTCCTGGCTTTATTAAAGTTTAAAAGATCGTTTACTAGTGCATTATAGATCATAGAGAAGCCATTGATGATAATAACCTTTGGGTTGCCAGGTTGTGGAACATCCTCCATCATCAAACTTGCCTTGTGTTTTCACTCAGACCCTCCAGCGGTTTGTTTGTTTGGAGGATTTTGCACGATCGTGCAACTCAAATGTTCCGATTCATGCTAAGCTGATTCCTCGTAAATGATCTGTAAACATTAGTGAACAGGAAGTAAACTTGTGTTATTGCCTATAAAGGGAGACTTCTCAGGAAGTGGTACCGATGACTCCTCGGAGAAGCATTGTGGTCCGGGTTTAAAAGAAACCAGGAGGTGAACAGTGATCTCCCGTTTCAAAGTCATATATATATATATATATATATATATATATATATATATATATATATATATATATAAGGACGTCTCACTATTTCCTTCTTTGTTCTTTCGAAGGACAAGAGTCATAATTCCAGCGGCCGCCAAAAGGCTTTGTTACTTAAATGAAAACACATGTTAAAGTTTTTGGGTATTTGCTGAAAGTTTTCTTGGGAGGAGACTTTTTTTTTTTTTGGATATCCCTGCTCTCTAGCTGCCTTTGAACAGCATTAGTCATGTAATTAAACCGTTTTACGGTCGTAATAATGATACTTGAGGTCACTATTGCAGCATATCTACTTTTTTGCCCCCGCCGAGTACCTTTTTTGAACTTGTTAACATTCAGGGTTTCTCACCAAATCCTATAGTGTGTCGTCTAAAGACAGAATGAATCTAAATTTGTATCTGAATCACGATATTTCAAATCACAGGAGGCAAACTATTTATTTGAAGACTAAAAGTGAGTTAAAATCCAATTATACACCCCCTGACGTACATTCACTGGGGTCCAGGAAAGTATTCAACATTCTCAAAAAAAAAACATCATAATTAGTTGTTGTTTCATGGGAATGATGTAGGAATGATCATCCCCTCTATAATTGCAATATCAGTTCAAATAATCCCAGCTGGATGTCTTTTTCAGAATCCTTGTCGTCTAATAAATATGCTATATTCATTTCCTTTCTCAATGTTATGAATATTTCTAATCGTCTTGCGAGCTTGCAGTCTTCTTCACTGCCATTATCGTGGGTTTAAGTATTATTATTATTAAGCTCTAATTTGGATTTTCAGAACATAATTACAACTCTGATGTCGACGTGAGTGAAGTTGGAACCCGGTAACCACGGTAACAGCCCTCCGTGTCCATTTCCTTCCTTCTGAAGCAGACAGGAAGAGACGATGCCGTCGCCGTTGATCAGGGTCTCACCCTCGTGACCTCCGGGGTCACGGAGAAGTGGTCCGACGTGCAGCAGCTATTTATCAGTCTGCTCTCGCTCGCCCTCGTTGCTATGCACTCGCCGTGTGTGTGTGTGTGTGTGTGTGTGTGTGTGTGTGTGTGTGTGTGTGTGTGTGTGTGTGTGTGTGTGTGTGTGTGTGTGTGTGTGTGTGTGTGTGTGTGTGTGTGATGCTGACAGGGCGGCAGCCTCCGTGTATAACCGAACAGATGATCCTCAAAGACGTGCCGTGAATAATAATTTGATTATTATCTATCTAAGTTTGAAGTTTAGGTGACAGAGTTTTAAATATCGATGCCATTGAATTTATTTATTTAACATCAAATCAATATGTGCCAGCAGAATACAGTGTTACAGAACATAACTAGCCACGTATCTCCCGTTTTAGTTACTTTGGGCGAAATGTTTTTTGGTTTTGGTTCGATGAATGAGCTCAGTGCACAATTAATAATATTTTTTTATCCCTATTGCTTATTTTGCCATGAATATTTAATATTATAGAGACAAACTTAAGATGTGAAGTTTTCAGGCGCTTTAAATGATGTTTGTGTGACTTTATCGCCTGATATTTCACAGTGAAGATCCTCTTCCTCCTCCATCGCTGCAGCAGCATGAAGCATGAAAAGGTTACACTCTGTTTGTGGAACAAATAGTCTTGACTAGTGAGGAAACTAAAATCAGGAACCCACAATGCACCATCATAACCCATCACACCGATATCTATCTCATGTTAGCGTCCGGACCGACAGTTCAAACGCTGGTTTGTCTGATCCGGATTCTCAAACTTGAAACCGACGTCACTCTGGTCTCTTTAACTGTAACCAAACTTTAATCATTAAACCGAAGCAAAGTTGTTTTCACTGCCTTCACTTAATTGCTAAACTCTAAATCCGTTCTCTCGTCTTTTCTCTCTTGTGGTGTCCGTTTGTGTGAAAACACAAATTAAAGATATTTTGGAGAGGTGCTGCAGTGTTTTTGGGCATCTTTCAAACCAAAACCCCGGCCGGCTCGAGACAACGGCTTAAAAGAGCACTTTTTCTGCCTTTCAAGTCGAGGTAATTACATTTTTTGACAAACACGCCATCTTTCTGGCTTCAGTGCAGGAGAGGAGTCCACTGATGTGTCCGTTGATTGGGTTCACAGTCAAACTAAAAGCTTTTATGAGGCCGCTAGCCGTGTTTTTGGGGTTGGCTAATAAAGGGACATTCTGTATGAACGCTCGCCTTCAAGACTCCCACCGACTCCTCATTATGAGGACGCCTCTCTCTCTCTACTACTTTACGACTTTAATTCCAGCACAGTTTCTAGGAATTAGGTTCATATGATGCAGGATCCTGTATTCTGGTTGGCTGGCAACTAATCTGAACCAAGAAATAACCTGGAACATCATCCACAGAAAACTTTAAATTAGATTTTTGATCGACTTTTGGATGGATAAAAGAAAATAACGGCATTGTCAGATGTCTCCGCATGCAGCCGCGTGTATATTTGTGCTCGCCCTTGAGTCCGCCTCGTTCCTGCCTCCAACAGCTCGCTGTGACCTTGCAGTCTCCCGGCAGCAGGTTGAGTAAGTGCTTCATTATGAAAACCAGCAGCAGCGGGTCCCTCAGTGCCACGCACTCCGTCCACCCAGGAGTCTAAATCACCTGGGCGTATAGGGAAAGCGTTTAAGTCGTCTTTAATAATGATTAATACACCTCCGCCCGCAGCACAAAATAGGCCTCCGTCCACCGTCATCCATCACCAATATGAACCGCTGCTAACGCTTAAATTACATTCATTAACAGCACGCCGGCTGCTGCTCGGGTGCTAGCCTGGGCGGAGGGAATTGTTCGTATATCAATCAGTTGTGTGATTGGAAAAATAAAACAAAATAAATTGGCATAAATGAGAGTGGGAATTGGTTTCACTACAACACTCGTACAGTAAAGACTCATGTTTCCCAACACAGTCATGACGGATCCTTTTACACTGTATCTAATTGATCTAATTGACTATTTTGTTTTTTTAAGTATATAGTACTTTAAGTATAAGTGTGACCTCGGGTTAGCTCTGCATGCACTTTAATTACGCTCCTAACCTGTTCACTTAGTGTAAAGATCGTCATTGATCACACACAAACATACCCGAGGCTGTGTTTTCCCTTGAAGAAGAAGAAGAAGAAGAAGCTGCATTTGGTGAATCATAAACATGAATCAGTGTTTATGTCATTCTGGGGGTTAAGTTGAGTTATGGCAGCTCGTTAGTACAATCAGACTCTGCTGATGCAAACGTGGACAGAAAGGCGGCTGCATGCTTTTTCATTTATGTTACGATGACCAGACGTCCCGGTTTGTCGGGGGTTGTCATGGTTTTCAAAACGAGCACCAAGAGTCCCGACAAATATCTTCAAAACACTGAAATGTCCTGTTTCTTTTAGTCAAATGAACCATATTTTTCACAATTTAAATAGAATCCATAGATGTTTATCTTGTTTCATCCCACTCATTATTACCTAACCCAATATACTCCCAACGCCTGTCAGCAGCCTGTGTTTTAAATCAATCAGAATGTCTCATCAAGGCTGTTGCCATGACGCCCGCGGCTCTGTCTGACAGAACCTGTCATTAAGCAACGGTTAGCTGTCAAGCCAAATAGACGGAAGTAGGTCTTTTCTAAAGAGATCCTTCCCCTTGTAGTTCTGCTCATGCTGCAAGAAAAAGGTGGTAAACGTTATTAAGTTGAGCCGGATAGCGATGTACAATAACTGGCTAGTTTTTAGGGGGGTTGAATCTGCGATCACCCGCTCTTTTGTGCTTCTGGTTTGGGGCTAAAAATGCAGTTGACATGGCAACGAAAAACGGCGGTAAAGAGGTGGAAAAGTGGAAGCAAAGACACACAGTTTTCCATTTATGAAGTACTTGTATGATTGACTACTCATTGATCATTACCTCGGTCGTGTTTGTGCATTAAGCAGGATGCTAAGGATTAGCTTAGCGTAAAGATGGAAGACTCCGCCGTTAAAATTGTTGTAACAGAAATGTAAAAAAATATCACAATTTGAGGTTCAGACAATTCACTGAACTGTATTTGTTTGGATTTAACAAACAATATTCGTTATGAGAGGGATTTAAATTCAAATAATTAACATATGATTGCTTTAAAAGTTGGCGGACTTTCCAGAGTTGCAGATTGATTGATGGCTGTCATGATATTATTGGTTTATCAAGAGCTGACATTAGCACACTTCATTATTTTGTACAGGAAGAAAAGATGATTGGATTTTGATATAAAAAGTATGAATAAAAAGATTTTTCTGTTTGTTTTTTTCTTAAATAAAATGTGTGAGTGTGAGTGAGGATGTGATCTAAAAGTCATCTTGAATTTAACAACATTTTTGGGTTTAATCCAGAAATACATTTGTTTTTAGAAATCTTTGGATCTAAAATATTGGGATGTGGACGTCTGCTTATGTCACTGTCTAAAGACATTTTCAAACATGTTGTTTTTTTTTTAAACATTTGACTAAATGTCCAGACATACCAGCAGCCCTGTGGAATTAAACACACCCTCTCGTCGCTGTTACGGGAATCGCTTTGTACTGGTTTTAACACAGCCGGGCTAAATATCACACCCCGCTCCGGAATTCCTTCACTTCATCTTGAAACGAGTTGGAAGCACACGATAATGATCCCGAGCATCTCGCAGACGGAAGGTACAAACACCCAGGGATTGCAGAGTGCACTTCTTTTTGTTTTGTTTTATTTTTTAACAAAATGCTGAGGAATTCAGGAAGTGTTTTTAATGATTCTCCTCTTCCTTCTTCCTTTTCGTCGTAATCCAACAACGTGAATTCCTTGGAGGTGTTTGGGTAGAATGCTGCAGCTGTGTGACGCCGTCGGCCCTGGGTGGTTCGACACCTCCGACAAACCAACAAACACTGGCCAATGCACACAAACAGGACACCACATTCACTCTCTTCCTCCTTCTTCTTCCCACGACAACACACACACACACACACACACACACACACACACACACACACACACACACACACACACACACTAGCCAGGATGCCACAACTAAAAGATGAGATTCACTCACACAAACAGTGAAGGACACTTGTAAGAACATGTGTATAAACATGCCAACACACACACACACACACACACACACACACACACACACACACACACACACACACACACACACACACACACACTCATAGTTTGGTCCTCAGGAATGTCTCGGGCCTGTGAGGTTTGACGAGGCGGCACCCTCCAATTCCAAGGAGTGCAGCCAATGTAGCCTGAGTGCCTCAGACTCGCATTCTTTCTCATCGCCGTCAAGTCTACGAGAAAATAACTTCTACTTCTTACTTGATTTATTGTCTCAGTAAACATTGTAAACATGAGTTTATGGTCTTCCTCAATCCAGCATGATGTTCATTTAGTAAATTATGGTCACGTTTAGAGTCAAAAAGATGGTAAAGCAGGCGATGTTTTAGCTGCGGGGCTACCTTGTGATTGGCAGGTTGCTGCCTAACTACCCCTACCGCCTCTACCACACCTACAACCCCCTACAAACTCTACCACCCCTACAACCCCCTACCACCCCTACAACTCCCTACCACCTTACAACCCCCTACCACCCCTACAACTCCCTACTCCCCCTACAACTCCCTACCACCCCTACAACTCCCTACCACCCTACAACCCCCTACCACCCCTACAACTCCCTACTCCCCCTAACACTCCCTACCACCCCTACAACTCCCTACCAACTTACAACCCCCTACCACCCCTACAACTCCCTACTCCCTGTACAACTCCCTACCACCTTACAACCCCCTACCACCCCTACAACTCCCTACTCCCCCTACAACTCCCTACTCCCCCTACAACTCCCTACCACCCCTACAACCCCCTACCACCTTACAACCTCCTACCGCCTCTACCACACCTACAACCCCCTACAAACTCTACCACCCCTACAACTCCCTACCACCTTACAACCCCCTACCACCCCTACAACCCCCTACTACCCCTACCACCTTACAACCCCCTACCACCCCTACTGCTCCACCGCTAAGATGACGTTAATATTTAGCTGTAAAGCTCACCTTGAATCATGAACTTCAGATCCATCTGTTGCTCCTCCACAGTCCAAATATGGTCACTTCCGTTCACGGGTTGCAAAATCGAAGATAACGATTTCAAGGCCTTAAACCGTTATCCACAAACCAGTGGGCGATATCACGATGATCAGTTTAACCCTCTAACACATGCACGGTTAGCTCGGCGTTTTTAAAAGTCTTAGAGTGGAAGAGTCTGGAATGTATGGAAGTGTAACTTTTAGAAACGCTCCCTCGTGTTTGTTAATTGTCTGTAACTGGATGAAGCTGTTATGTGGTTCAGCCCAACTAGTCGGGCATGTTCCGGTTTGTGCCAGTCGGCCATAAAATGGCTTTCATGCGAGGTTTTAGCGCAGCGCTCCGTAATGTGCGTGTTTCTGCGGCCCATAAAGGGAGCGGGCTGGCCTCCCTTGTCATTACCTCAGACGTGTTATGTGACGTTTCCCCGATGTAAACATGGGAGTGTCTCTTCTGGAGTGATGAAAAAAAATCTCATCATCTGACCACCAAGAATGGCTGATGTTGCCGTGGGAACAAACGTTTGTTTTCAGGGCAGGCAGAAGCCACAAGCTTCAGTTACTGTGAGAAAGAAACGACGAAAGGAAACAAGGAGGCGACGATGCTGATCAGATATGAATCATGTTTATCATCCTCTGATGCTGCGGTCCGGCTTCTCATCCAGCCGATCGGGGGCCCTCCGTCAGCAGAAAGTGAAGCTGAAAGTGAAATATCGATTTAGAAATAAAAAGGGGGAAGGGAAGCATCATTGTGTTTGAATTGCAAATGCCAGGCAACGTTTTACGACTCCAATATGCAGAACTTGATCTGCTGTTTGCCGCTGTGCATCTTATTTCCTTTTACTCGGGAGGGGAATCAGCCGGAAGGTGGCTGTGGTTTCTAATGAGAGAGTAAATAAGGGGAACTTGAAATTTGATGACTTTTCCTAGAAGAGGAATATTGCCTTTATTCTTATTTATATGTCAGCTGTACAAAAAAAGGTGCTGATATTGTCTTTGGGTTAACTGGCAAAAAAAAAAAAAAAAAAATAACCTGACTTATCGGGATGACTAAAAATGCCTTTAAAACTACTTTTTTTTGCACATTTCTGCTACTTTCTTTGGCTATAAAAATCCAAATATAACTCAATAATATACAGTGAATAATAATCCAAAATAATAGATTTGGTGTTTCAAATTGAAATAAGCTGCTATATTTTGGGGGGTTTAGTGAAGGCGGGTCATCTTGACCCAGAGGACCCGGGTGGATACAGAATCTGAGGACATCACGAGGGGATAAAACCCGACGGCGACAGCTCTTAAAGGGGGAAGCCGATACGGGGATCTTTATATCACAAGTAAGTTTCTCTGATTATTCGAGATCATAAGTCTGTTTTTGAAGGCTGTGTTACAGAGGATCATATTTTTTTGTACATAATCCCCGTTTTTCGTGCCCAGTTGTCTGTGGTTACATCCACAACAATGCACACATGGTCCTTCTTTTCCATTCTGAGCCTTCATGCCCACAGAGCTGGCATTTTCCATCCCTCTTCTTTTTTAAAAGATGCATCCCGAGGGCGCATCCATTTAAAAAAACGCTCACACTGACTTATGATTGCCAATCTTCCACAGACGCCATCATATATATATTCACACACAGCAGCGACGTCGGGAAGCCCGTATTCTATCATATCTTTATGTTCATGCTGTCGGCGTGTTTATCGATCGAGGGGGTGTGGCCGCCCAGGAATTACTGTTAAACCCGGGTTTGCAGGAAGCATTTACGACCCTCAATCGAATGATTATTTAATGCCGGTGGAAGTGTTACATATAAAACGGGAACCATGTTATTTTACAATAAGCGTGTCGGACTTCTAAGAAATCCATGTGAAGGATGTGAAGTGTGGACAGAAGCTCATTTCAAATGTGAGCGCATGAGTGTGGACGAGGCTTATAGGGTGAAAAACAACATCCGCAGAGCGAGGTAATCCCTCACAATAAACACAAAGCCATCATTTGGTTTCCGACTTCCGTTCTTTTCTTGTAATTTCATTGCACCCGTATGTCCATCACCTGACGCTCACAGACAGGAAGTGAGACTTATCCCTCATAACACCTGACAACCAAAAAGAGTAACATGAAAACAATTCACTCATTATGAATGTTGCCAGTGTTATCGTTCACTTCCCCCTCCACATTATTATCTGCAGATGAGCACCCTGAACGCGTCGGGTGGGAACTCGAAGTGGAAAAGACAACAACAAAAAAAATCAAGAATCCCTCTCTGACCTCCCACGCAGCGCAGGTCACCGCGAGCAGCTGTTTATTGATGTGAGATTTACTGGTCGGGTTGGAAATTCGAGCCCATTTTTCCTCCCAACATGATTTAAAAGCATCACGGAACATCCCCACATGGAACCGGCATGAGCGAAGAGAAACAAATGTAGGCTTTGTCTCCATCCCAGCAGTATCCATATCCACTAATTCTGTCCAGACATACACGTGTTTGGAACTTTTTCTTTTAAATTAAATATCAGAAGACCTGGGAACCTATAGTGTATCTCCATTCACGGTTGATTGACACATTTCATATTACCTTTTTTTGGGAAACTTGACTGGGCGTCGTGCCCGAGTTTTCCAACGTTCAGTCCGGAAATCCGTTCCATAATCTCCCCAAAAGAACTGTGAAAACAAGAAGACGTCCTGTCATTTCCTGCTTCCATGTTTCTATAAATGTGACGTGACAGCGGACAAATAAACGTGTGTCCGACTTCTTCTCGAATGTTTTCCTCCCACATCTGGATCCACTGCTGCTGTGAAAAAGGAGATTGAAGAGACTGAAGTCCGAAATAGAAATGACACATAAAGACTTACCTCCCAGTGTTACGGACTACGTTTAATAACATTAAGAAGCAAAAAGAAAAACTCCCATCAGTGCGAATTATTTAGGAGCGATGCTTTATTGAAACAAAGAGCTCTCACTCCCTCGAGCCAATTACTTTCTGCGCTTGTGAGCAGTTTTCAAAGTGTTTAATCGCTGCGTTCGGAAAAGGCAATTTATATTGTGTTGAGAGTGATAGTGATATATATTAGCTGGAGTGTAACCCAATATTTAGCAAAAAACCCTTCAGTGGCTCAAGGCCTTCATTTATTGTGATAAATTTTATTACCGCATCCAAAGCTCAATGATGGTATTTTAAATGAATTAAGAATGAATCAATGTGGTCTGGATATTAAGGAACTATAATACGTTTGTGAAGTGAATCGCATTAAAAGTGTATGAAGGTTTGGACCGATATATTTGTAGATATCACAAAGTCAGACATGGTACCATTTTGATTAAATTCTGAGGCTTGTGATCGAGATGAGACTAAATCACTTTTTAGTAAAAATAATATTGTTGGAGGGCCGTTTTTGTCGCTTACTTCACTTCACTTCAATCAGCAGGTGGCAAGCAAGACACAACAAGTTGGCCTCTAGGAGTTGTAGCACTGCGTCCACAGCTTAATGTATGTTTCTAATGACCAGCAGGGGGCGACTCAAAAATATGTCTCATTGCATAGAAGTCTCTTAGGAAATTTACGATTTATGATTATTATGATGTTCATTTCGTCAATTATGATCTGTTTAGAGTCCAACAGCCCAGAAACCAACGTGCGTTGTCATGGTGACCGTGTTATTCATGAGGCTAAACATATTACAGGTTGTGTAACATTCTTTCAAATTCACTTCATAAGTAATACAGGTGTGTACAAATCAATACCAAGATATGCCGATACCATCTATGTATTTTTTTAATCCGAGACAGATCGTCATTTGTTTTTCTCTGAGCTTCCTCCCTTTTGTATGAAAAACATGATGTAGCCTATGACCAATTTAATTTCTGATTGTTTGTTTTTCCCATTTCCACACAGACGATAAACCAGTTTTTCATCAGAAAAGCTTTTATTTAGACTCAATTTAGAGTCGTTTATTTATTTATTTTTTGTGAAAGTGGATAAATTGATGCACTTGGCTGAAATATTGTGTGATTTAAAAGGAATTATAAATATTTGTAGAAATGGCAGAAGAAAAGAAAATTAAAGCACAACTAGAAGCAAATGAGATTTTTTTTCTTATAACTTAACATAAAGTAAAGATATTTTTGTGTCAAACTTTAGATCCCTTAAAAGCTCCTCAGCCAATTACTGTAATTGCCTTCCTTTGTGCCCCGGCCTTTTGAAACAAATTGGAGCAGGGAGGTTGGAAAAGATTAATAAAGTTATATTTATTAGAAAGAGATCAATATAAGTGGCCCTGGGTTTATGGGGGTCACTGGGCCGGCCCTTTAGGAGCTCTCTGGGCCGGTTGTTGTTGTTTACACCGTGCTGGATGACCCTGGTTCAGATGTGTGGTGTTGCCGGGTCGTACCAACTAAACCCTGCAGGTCTAAGAACCTCCGCTGAGCGGGCAGAGGTCCAATTTCACTCGAGAGAAAATGAAACCTTCGGAGCAGAACGGCTCTGAACCCCTGAGAGACGAGACGGGAGGAAAGATCCGGCTCCCGACTGTAACAGCAACTCACAAAACGCCATTTAGTGTGAAATATCCACGGAGCTGCTGGTGGCAAGACCGGCTCATTATTCATAATTAACAACACGGCAGTCATTTATGTGAATTTTATACACTACTCATAATTTCTGTAGTCTTTTTTTAAGTGCTTGGAGTGCAGATTTTCATCTGGCTGAATAGCTTCGCTCCGTTCGACCGTTCCCAGGCTTCACAGTCACTATATTTACATCTATTCAAATTTCAGCTCAGTATAATAACGAGCTTCTCGGCGGACGCGGAGGCTGCGGTTATTGGTGAGGCAGAGGGAAAAGTGCTTCTGGGAAAACAAACTAATAACCAGCATGTCGTCTCTGGGCTCCCACCACCATTTTATTTACTACAACAATTTCTGCTCCCTCGTGAAAGCAGCTTTACGTAGCGCGGCGCTATTTCATTTTTAATGGTTACCTTTGGGGTCAGGATTGAGTAGTCTTCACATAATCGTTCGTGGGTGTGTTTGTTATTGTTTATAGATTTTATTTTTTATTTTTTTCAAACCGGCAGTAGTCGCTGAGATCATCTTCTGTATATACATGCTGCATCTATGCAGCCTCCTTTTGAGAACTATCGATTGGTGAGAGCTGCATCACTGAATCAATGCCCGACTCTGAACTGTACAAATGAGCCACTGAGATGGTTATATTATAAAAAAAATAATAAAAACCTACCAACCATTAAACAGTCACTCGGAGAGCAGATGGAGGACGCTATTTAGTGGTCTTTCATTTCCAGTGCTGGAAGAAGAACGGAAGAATGAGTAAAAAGAAAAATATTTGAATTTGCTGAGTGCACACACAAAGAAAAAGTGGGTTTTGCAAATATGAAGAGGCATCGTGTTTGACTCGAGTCACCAATGCATGCAGCCGTACCCCCATACCACCACATCTTTGCAAACCCGTACCCCCACATCCCCATTACCCTGCAGCTTTGCACCCCTGTACCCCAAACCCCTGCAGTTTTGCAAACCTGTACCCCCACACCCCTGTACCCCCATACCCCTGCAGCTTTGCACCCACGTACCCCCATACCCCCACATGTTTGTACCCCCACACCTCTGTACCCCCGCACCTTTGCAAACCCGTACCACCAAACCCCTCTACCCCCAAACTCCCACACCTTTGCAAGGGTTAGCATCCCCGTACCCCCACATCTTTGCACCCCCGTGCCCACATACCCCCACATCTTTGCACCCCCATGCCCACATACCCCCACATCTTTGCACCCCCGTGCCCACATACCCCCACATCTTTGCACCACCGTACCCCCACACCTCTGTACGCCAACACCTCTGTAACCCCACACCTCTGTAATCCCACATTTTTGTACCCCCGTACCCCCACACATCTGTAACCCCACACCTTTGTAATCCCACATCTTTGCACCCCCGTACCCCCACACATCTGTAACCCCACACCTCTGTAATCCCACATTTTTGTACCCCCGTACCCCCACACATCTGTAACCCCACACCTTTGTAATCCCACATCTTTGTACCCCCGTACCCCCCACCTCTGTACCCCCACACCTCTGTAATCCCACATCTTTGCACCCCCGTACCCTCACATCTTTGCACCCCCGTACCCCCACCTTAAAGTACATTGTTGGTAGTAAGTTAAGCACAGAAGAACGTATTTGCTTGCGATACTAAGCGTTGATTTCTTGTGTTTGAGGACCGTTTTAACGGACTGACCTGGAATGACACGGTGGTGTGCTGGATGTTGTTTCATAGCACCTAACACAGTCCGGCTCTACCATCAGCCAGTTAGCCAGAACATTCTTTATGAGGGCAGATTAAATAAATTACAATATAATAAAAGTGTAAATCCAAGCGCCATGAATGCATCTTTCAACACAAAAATTAAATAACTCTCATAACAATGTTTTCCATATACATCAATCCCCCCCCCCCAACCTTTTTCCTGCATGATGGAAATGGGTGGTCAGAGGGTTCAGTTATGCAGCAAAGTAGTTATCTTCCGCCTGTGTTTGCATTTCTCTCTCAGCGTTTGAAGTGGGTAATGTGCTTTTGGTTGAGGCCCAAAGTCTTGATGGTAATTACCTTGCTCTCTCTGACTCATAATTTCATGCCTCGGGGGGGCTATTACAGAAGCCTCTACGTCTAATTCTGCTGAATTAAAGAAGAGAGAGAGAGAGAGGGGGGAAATAAGGCAGATAAATATGCTGGAAGCGCTACAGCTCGTATTTAATGTCAAGAGGAGAAAGAAATGAAATATTTACTTTTTGATTGCTTTTGGAGGAAAACAAATTATGTGTGCGCTTCTTGAGACTTCTTCGCACTTTTTTTGTTCATCCTTAAAAGTAGAGAAGTGGCTTTAAATTTGATTTGAATGGGATCATACCAGTGGCTTTTTTTTTTAACCGTGATTTTAAAAAATAGCTTGGCAAGTTTTGTTACTGTTGGACAGAGCCAGGCTTCTCTGGTTCCCCCGTCGTCATGCCAACCAGCTGCTTGCTTTGTTATATTTAACAGATATGAGATTTGTCTTCTCATCTACGTCTTCGGTAATAAACACGTGTCTAGTTTCTTTTTATACTTTTTGACCTAATGTCTTTAAATTAAAGCCACAGGTATCATAGGAAACTAGAAAAATCGATTGATACCAACCATGGTATGCTTATCAGTTACTAGTGAAACTTTTTACAGTTCAGATAATACGATCATCAGTTCATCATCATACAAGTCTCATAAATCCATGAGTCGACACTCAGAATGACACAAAGTATTGTTTATGAAGTAGCACGACATGGCAGTGATGAACTAATGAAATGAATATTCCTGCTTCATCAACACTTCGGGCTCGGTTGTTACCTGAGGCTTTGAATGATTTCCCAGGATGACTGACGAGCTTTCATGTGGGCGAGCGTACTTCACTCTGCCAAGGCCCATTTCAATTTAAAAGTTTCGCCTTGAAGTTGACGTGTCAGAAAAAAAAAGAAGAAACGAAGCTCATAACATGAAGGTTGATCTCGGTGCGTCGAAGTGTCAAAATAAAACGGGCCGGACACATTCCTCTACGTCTCCCTATGCATGCTTTTAAAGTGAAGGGGAATTATAATAATGCAGAGTTTGGCCTCGGGACATTTTATCAATCATGGCTATAATTACTGTCTATATGACAAACATAAGGATGGGAATAGCCAGATATTTTGCAACATTCTGCACTAATTGCAAAATCGGAAATTTTATTAAAGTGCATATGTATATAGTTTTTCATGCAGTTTATGTTTTTCTCTAAAATAAAGTTTTCACTCAGTTCATCATAATTAAATTGTTTTTTCCCTTTTTCTTTTTCCTTCTCTTTTTTTTCTTTATTTTTTTGAATTTACTATTATTACGTTTTTTCTGTCATTTCTCTGTTATTTGTCGTGATTGTCTTATATGTTGGGACCTGCTTGAAAATGAAATGATACATCTCACGGCGTTTATCCTAAATAAAACAAACAAACTTCCTGCTGAATGTTTTGTTTAGTCTGCCGCATCGAGGGGGGAAAAAGCACGAAAAAAACTGGGAAAGTTAGTTTTTATAAATGTCGAACCATTCGATTAAATTCAACATTCATTATTATCTACAATGTATCCGCAGGCGGAGAAGGATT
This sequence comes from Eutrigla gurnardus, assembly GCF_963514095.1. Taxonomy (NCBI): domain Eukaryota; kingdom Metazoa; phylum Chordata; class Actinopteri; order Perciformes; family Triglidae; genus Eutrigla; species Eutrigla gurnardus. The sequence continues at coordinate 18,197,872 of NC_139930.1, forward strand.
TCAAATAATTTCCCAGTTCGTAGAGAATCCAGACCTCCCAAACTTCACCTCCCTGACCTCATGTTGCATGACTCAGCGTGAGTCATCAGCAGAACGGCTCCTCAGCTGTACGGAGTCTGTTTAAATATTGTATCATTATATCTGACAGCTTTCAGAGCCGGGCTGAACTGTGATGTAACCCCGATCGTATCTACATCGTGTCCCGCTGCTGAGACTCGACGTTTCAGCCACATTCTTGTCTCGTGACATTAGGGGGGAAACGTTTGATGCTGTCATCGTATAAACAGCCGAGGCATCTGGGTAAAAAACAAACGATGTCTCTGTATGTTTCTGCAAACAGATATGTTGAAATGTTTGCAGTCTAGTTTATCGAGTAACCGTAATTAAAAGTTACATTGTATAATAATGAGTATAACTAGGAGGTTGGTGTTAAACAAACACAGGACTTTCACCCAGGAGATCGCTGTTCGTGTCCCATGTGAAACAAAGATGGTGTTTCTCCTAATCTTAACACGTTTTGTAGCCTAAACATTAACATTCATTACGTGGCATTGTGCAAGCGGATATAAGAGGCCGACATGAAACCTGTTCACGAATATTGGTTCAGAAATGTGGAGTCCCATATCCATAACTAGGCTGATAAAAGTGTGTTTAAACTGTGATCTCAACCGTCTTTGTTCTAGTTGAAGGTCTACCGCCATAAAATACAAAACATTAACTCCAAAAGGACATCATGCCTCACAGCTGTAATTTATTCATCATGCATATTCATAGCCACGTTAATGACAGGCAGGGGAGAGATTTCATCCTGTGATCAAGGTTGTTTCCCCGAATGTTGATAATTTCACAGATCAACTGGTGAAACTGCAGCGGGAGGCTGTGTCGGTTTGGACTTGCCTTGCGTGTGAAATACATTTTACAATCATTTCACTGTGTAATTGCCGGTGTACCTGCGTGGGTGTATTAATGGTCTTCATGGTTTCGGCCCGGATGAGCTTCCCTCAGCCTGAAACCGAGGAAGGCGGATGGTCTGACCTGGGGAGACTTTTCTGAAATTACTACATTATGTCAAACTCATATCGGAATAAGTCATTTTACAGCAAGCTGCAATATTCATGCAATATAATTTCTGCCCAGGCCTTTGGAAAGCCTATCTCTTCCAACATATGCTTTCCTACTAATTTAACTTTGCCAAATGCATTTCTGGAGAGAACATAGTTGCTGGATGCATTTCATCCACGGACATTTCTTTTAAATGAAGGAAGTGTTAAATTCAAATATCGCCCATGAGTCCGAGGAGGAGACCTGGTGTGTCGTTGGGTTTGAGAAACTCAAACATTTGGCCAGGCTTATTGAGTTTTGAGTGAAATACTGAAGCAGTCAAAGTGTCTTTCGAGCTTCAAGTGAGCGTTTGCTTTTTTTAAATATTGGATCAAGCTCCAGGGATGGCGCTGTCAGGTGATTGGTCCACACAGCTTCACAACGAGTGAATATATCGAAGTAAAAGTTTGTACATCTTCGGTTTCAAGACGACGTGAAGATACGACTTCTGACTTTTCCTCTTAAGAGGTCGGCATCCGAGGTTTTAAGTGAATTAATAACTGTTACAGCTACGGACGTTCATGGCTCCCAGAGGATATACATGAGGCATTCAGGGTTCCATCACCCTCCTACTGCGCTTTGTCACGAGTGCTAGTTAGTCGAGGTTAGCATGCTAACTGGCTAAACTACGACGGTAAACATTACCACACACTGTGGCATGTCGCCATTAGCATTTAGCTCAAACTGCCAAAGTACAGCCTCACAGACCTGCTAGCATGGCTGAAGTCTTTTTAGTTGCCAGGAGATGATAAATGAAGAAAATATATACAAGACTTTAGGAAAACCCATTTTGCACATTGAAGTAAATATCAATATTTCCTCATTATATTGATTCTAAGGCATGAAATCGGTCGTGCATTGCCTTCCCTTCCGTTTCTTTTAAGGACACGGGGCTGCTCGGCCGTGAGGGAACTTTCAGCCCGATAATGAATACGAAATGAAGTAGCGGTGCATTCTGGGGAATAAGCTACCGGGGCTCATTTAGTCCAAAATGAACAACGCTGGCGGGGATTGTCGAGTGGACATCAATCCAGCTCTCATGGTCTCTCCTGGTTCCTCTCTATAGTGACAACTACTGACCGGTCTGACAACAGTACTCTCCCAAGACCTCATTAGCCTGACCATGAAGCCCAGAGGATGACTGAAGGAGTCGAAGACACCGACAGTATGATATTGGCGAGGGAGAAGAAGGTAGTTTGGTTCATTAGAAAGATGGACGTGTTATCCTGCTGGATCTCAATATTCACATTTTAATCTACTTTAATGAATTATCTTGTCTGGTTTTTTTATCGTGTTGTCCTAATAACCTCTCCTCATCCTCACCGGAAGGCAGAAGCATGTTAACAAGTGTGTGTGTGTGTGTGTGTGTGTGTGTGTGTGTGTGTGTGTGTGTGTGTGTGTGTGTGTGTGTGTGTGTGTGTGTGTGTTTCAGGGAGTCGTCGCTAGATTCCTTTGAGGTGAACAACGAGGGGAATTCAGGAAAGGAAGAGATGTAATCCCTGAAACACGCGAGTGCTTGACATAAACAAACACGCCGGGAGGATTTCAAAGGGGGGCGGCTGCTCGCCGGGAATCCTCTCATCTACTGGAGATAAGGAAGCAGGGAGAGAGGTATGAACTCACACTGTCTGCACACACACACACTTTCATGCGTTATCCAGATTTAGTTTGTTTGTTTGTTGACCTGCAACATGCCCCGTCACGAGGCTGCATCTGCACCGGAGCCCAACCAGGAATGTAACCGTGCAACGGGGGGGGATTACCGAGACGCTCCGGCCACGCTTGCCTCGTCTTGCTTTTGGGGAAAAGAAACATCTGTTGATGAGTTGAGCTAACTGCTGCGGAAGTGCTGCAAATACCTGTTTACAGACAATGCAATGCAATGCATTACGCAATCCAACACTGCAGCCCTGTGCTGTCACATGCAGGGGATTATTATAGACTTTTAGGAGCATCTATAGATTATAATGTATAAATATATTCGCATAGTTTCACATGTATGCAATGGCCCAAAACGTGCTCCTTAACCTTATTTGAACAGTTATTGGTTTCATTACACCTCCAATTTGATGATGATCCAGCTCACTGTACTTCCCGTCCTGCAGGAAAAATCTGCAATATGTATTTCTAAAGCAGACATGCGATGATGAGCGATCCAGAGAAGTGGAGGTGGACGGTTCACGGGAGGAGAACTTTGACTGCTCCCATCACTCTCACCGTTGACTGGCAGAGTTTCCTCACAACAGCAAAGCAGAATCAGTCTAAATCAATACAAACGCTCTCTGAATGAAGCCTGACGCCTCCTGATGGTTGGATTCTGCCTTCGGCGGTCAGTCTTCCATCACTGTGCACCGGAGACGCAAGAACCCAACAGTTTTCACTAAACTTTTATGATTATTCCCAAACACTGACTGTGAGTGCTGTCATTTTTATTATTTATTTAAATTTTGGCAGGGCAGCTGCTCAGGTTGTCAAATATGTTTTGGGTGTTGAAACCTTCAGAAAATAGTTAATTCCACAGCCTAAGAACACCTTGAACTCACACCTCAACTAATAACCGTATTGTGAAATTCAGGCCCATTTTTTAAATTGGGGATTTTGAAAAATGCAATCGTTTTTTTGGAGAATAATGACAAGCATTCACTTTGGATGACCTCAGACTTGTTTGCAGAAAAGAAAATTGTGTTTTGAAAAGCAGCGATGATAAAACTCTGCAGGAGCTCCAATCAAACCAGAAGATGAGCTGCGAATCGCAATAACACGTGTTTGGATGTAGAAAGAAATACAAAAATAAGGATGGATGCATGTGAACTCACTGTTATATTCTGACAAAAATATAACTAGTGTAGCTCTTTAAAAGCATTTGTTGATTTTATTGGATTTTGCATCATTTTACTTTTGTTTATTCATTTTCACCTTTTTTTGAATCGTTTGAAATGAAGAAAGAAAGAAAAGAAACATTTACAAGGATAATAAGAAACTTGCAGGTTTCAAATTCAAATTTAGACATTTAAATTCACTGAACATTCGGTGTTACTGATGATAACCAGATCTATAAGAGCAATAGATTAGCAGTAGTCGGCTCTGCACCTCATTTGCTCAGATTGGTTTTTCTGCTTTCCGACTTTGAATTACGCTTCAAACGTGGAATCAAGTGGAGAGAGAGAGAGAAAGAAAGCAGCTTTCATGTGCAAATTCAGCGATCTCTTTGTCCACCTCGGCTGACTTTGACAGGAAGAGCTTTGTCATCTCTTGCCAATACCTTTGGACTTCCGTTGCCCTCTGCAGCAGCAGCAGCAGCAGCAGCAGTTGTGTTGTGTTGGAGGAAGCGTCCCCACTTCATTCCCTTGTGCTCTGCAGGCACAGATGTTAGACAGAACTTCATGGCTCCTTCCTCGGTATTTCAAAATGTTGAGGAGATTTCCGTTCTTTCCTCCTGAACCGCAGACGTTTATCTTTCTCCTCCTGCCAGCTGATCTCTTCCTTCCCTCGCTCGGCCTGACCTCTCCTTCTTTTCTTTTTCAGTTTTTTTTTGTGATTTGTTACCTGTCGCTCATATTTAATCATCTGAATTAAGATATTTTACATCCCAGGATGCCGTTTTCTCATCAGTTATGATCAGTGCAGACTGTCAGTGACGGGACTACTAATGCCTTCCCAGTAAAATCCAATTAAGGGAAGTGATTCTAAAAAAAGAAACCCCCCAAAACACGTTCACTCTCTACATGAAGATACATAGATCTGATTTATTGTTGCTATAAATATTGCATCATGGTGCTCAGTGATCACCAAAGTCTCGTTGTTTACGATAGAAAAGAAAATGAAACCTTTGCAGAGCAAATCATGACACAGTCATCATCAGACGATTAATCTTCATATCTGCTGTTTATGTGGGTGGACTGTTAACGTCGTTGTGAAGTAGACGGTAACAAATTGCTGAGTCGTCCTCTCTGGAAACCAAACGAATAGAGATGGAAGTTCCACGTCACTTTAATTGAAATAAAACAAGACAAATGGGGACAAATAGAAGGAGTCCATCAATGTGGCGGGCAGTAATTAACAGAACATACGGGGGGAAATGTGTTATTAGATTTGAACCTGACGAACGTAAATAAGGAAATATTACTTTTAGGCTGCTTTTAGGAATGTTTTGCATGATTTCAGATGGCTGGATGCTCCGGAAAACAGCTTTTAGCTGCTTATTGACTGACTCCAGGGCCCCTGGGGACATGCCTTCTTTACCTCATGAGGTCTATGCATCCCTTTCATACCAACGACTGGGTGCGTCCACTGAAAATATGTTTCTGGCTTCCTCTGGGCTCACATGTTCGGGCCCATCGAGCTTCAGAGTCGCCCTGCAGGCAAGAACTCTCACAGAAATGTACTGCTCCAGCTCTTTGAGCATTTTTTAAATGTTATTGGGTCTAATGACTCCAATTATGATAAAATAAAGAGTGTGAAGTGTCTTTTGCAATTTCGGAGGCTCAGTAAACATTGTAAACATGAGTTTATGGTCTCAAGCTCTAGTTTCAAGCCTTCTTCAATCCAGCATGATGTTAATTTAGTACATCTTCATCCCATTGAGAGTGAAGAGGGTGATGGACTGCCATAGCGTCGCATGATGCAGATCAGAATGAAGGTTGAGGTTTAAAGATGGCGACGGTCCTCTTGTTCTTTCCGGGCTGCTGCCGTCCGATCGTGCTGGATGTTTTGCAGATAAACAGAACAGTGTGTTTTTTTTCCTTTTTTTTAAAATCTGGCATCTTTTTTTAATTCCCCACATCCTGCCGTTCCATGTCCGCTGTGTGTGATGTCATCATCCTGATTAAACTCCGTATCAGCAGGCCGCTCCCTCCCTTCCCCCCCGCTCCTCATCTCCAGCTGGATGTCTGCCCTCCACCTCAAACTCTTGTCTCAAATCTTGACAAGACGGAGCAGCGATTCCTCCGCAGAGAAGCCCCGTCCCCTGCCTTTCAGTCGCCGTTCGTATCGGCACAACGCCGCCCTGTCAACACTAACGAGGCGTCTGAGCTGTCAGGGACCAAGAAATCAGGCTTGAGGAGTTTCTGCTGGGATCAAGTAGTCTGTGCTTTTTACCCAGGATTGTCAGAAATTCATTTCACTGTGGAAAAGCTTGTTGTAAATATATGTAAGAATGTGACATTTTCCCGTTCACTAAAGGATTGCAAGAAAACAACAGAAATGTAGTCTTAAAATCTACGTTTCCCCCTAAACGCTCCTCAAACACGCCTTCCTGTGTACGCGCCACGGGTTTCGATGCGCCGTCGGTCCTGTTGAACACTGACCCAATGTACTCTGTGTGAATTGGCCATTTCTCCAGGCCCTGACAGCTGGGGGGTGGGGGGTTACGCTGCCTGGCCGGGCAGACAGCTGCCCCCACCCCAACAGTCCTACCTCTAACAGTGGACCCTTGTCCTGCATCCACCTCTCCACTCATGCAGACCTCCCCATCACACACCCCTGTGTACGTTTCTTACCCTCCGTCTGTCAGCCCGCCCATCGTTCCTCCCGGAGGACCGACTCTGTTTATCCCTCACACATTTGCACCTCTCCTTTTCGTTGTTTACGCTCCCCGTCGTCTCCACTTTCTGGCAGGTTAGAAACCTCACGGCTGCTGAAGTGAGAACTTGCCTGTATAGTAAACATTCCCACAGACATGACTCAGAATTCCTCACCTCGCGTACCAGAATATCCCCCCAGAAAAACCCACTTCTTTTTGTGCACAGCTTCATTTAAGTGCACTCGTAACATATTGTGATATTGAGTGGGTGTCATATTCCAACCCCGTGTGTGTATTTTTGCGTTTATGAAAGGAAAACAATGATCTCGTGGGTGAAAATAAGCACCTTGGACGCGGTTGAACTCGCGTTTGGCAGCGAGACGCCGTGTCAAGTCCGGCCCCGAGGAATGCTTAATGCAGGAGCGGGGTCGGGCTTCCTGTCGGCTCGTCTTCCAGCTGACAGGAGGATCGGTCACACTCCGCCCGGCAACATGACGGATCACAGAGGGCGGCGGTAGAGAGGCTCCCGCTGGAATGAAGACGCAGCAGCGTGATTTATCCTTTATCATAAATATAGAAGAGGGAGGAAGAAAAGAATCAGGCATAATGGAAACAAATGAATCCCGTCACACTCAATGTGTTTTTGTTTTTTTTTCAATTATGGCAAATGATCAATTAATTCCCTGATGAACACCTTTCCTCTGTAACCTTGATAGCAAACATGTCTGATGCCACTGTGGTACAACGCCAACGCTCATCCAATTAAACACATTTCCTTTTATGGATACGTCTTTCATCTTTCATCTTGTCATTTTCCAAACGTCTCGTTGTCACAGAAGTGTGCTCAGAGGGAACCGTTCACCGCATTGATTCGTTTTTGATGAAAAAATATCTCCGTCAATCAGAACAGGTTTACGTTGCATATTAAAAAAGATGATGCATCCAATCCTGCGTGTATCTCATCAAATGAGTGTTGCTTTAACGCGTGAGAGCGACATATGTTTCCACAAATAATTCATTTAAAACACACATGAAGCGTAGCGGGGATTACGGACCATGTGACATCACTGGTGGTTAGCATTTAGCTCAAAGCATCACTCTGGAAAATAATCTGAAATATGTAGATCAGCCTGCAAGTAAGTGCAGTAACATTTCTCATGAATAATCATAATTAATATTTCATATTTCATGTATATAGCCCATATATATTTGTTTTATTTTTTGTGGTTGTAGCACTTTTCTCCCCTTGAACTCATCCTTTCCTTAAGCTCTGCCCACACACACACACACACACACACACACACACACACACACACACACGCCGCACAGTGTGACGCAAATTATTAGAGAAGAATGAGCTGGAAAAAAAATGCTTGTATGTCAGTTCACGTCTTGCAAACCTTGATCTTTCTTAAATGCAAATCCTCCCCGGAGGTCATGTGACTTCCACACATGTGAGAGCTTGTTTCCTTAATTATAACGACGTTGAATGCTTCCAATGAAGATGCATCTTGTGTGTGTGTGTGTGTGTAGTTGTTGTTCTTTGTGTGTGACAGTTTGGTGATTTGTGTTGATTCCATAGCTTCAACTGGTTGATCCAGCTTTTTTCCAAATTTCTCATTTAGAGGAAACGTCTTCTGGTTTCACCATCTTCGTTCTCACAAACTAAAACCTCATAACTGTGATTCCCAGGATGATTTATCGTCTCTTTAATTTCCATTCCTGCGACTCTTCACTGTCTCTCGTCCTTTGGAATGTAAACCCTGAGGTTCAGTGTGGGAAAGGTCACCCAAATTTTCATTCGATGCTCAATATGCAAATTTTAAGGCAAATACGTTGCTAACAGGACCTCCCCTAAATAAATAGCCAGCATTAGAGGCCAGAAAAATACCTGGCAGCTGATTGGAGGATTCACACAAACTCATACTGGTGGTAAAAAAACACACGATCCCTTTGATTTCTGAGAACGCGTTTGTTAAAAACCAGAGCTAAGAGTTAATGGAGCACATAATGTGTTTTTATCGGTTTGTCGCCTCAGATCTGATTTCACTCACTTCTTTATTTTTTTTGTTGCCTCCGAAGCTGAAGGAGTAAAAAAAGAAGTCACTCTTGTTCATGTGAAGAGACTCAGTGTAGATCTCAGGTGCAGGGAGGTATGTAGTTGTGTGTTTATGGAGCTTCCTGCAGAGTAGATTAGGGGTAATTACACATCTGAAGCCCCCTCGTAAAAAACAACACTGTCTTTGTTCCACCGACGGGAGGGGGGGGGGCGGCTGGGGACGGGGTCGTAGAGTGCGTTCCCGAGGATCGGATTTTTTAAAAAATGTTGGATTCAAAGTGAGCTCGCAAACACGAATACGTGCTTTTTTTTCATTATTGTTGTTGAACATAAATGCAAACTTTACCCAAATAACTGTATTTTGTATGGATTTATTCTGTAGTTATTCCAGCAAAATGGGGATGAAAAAAAAACATTGGCATTACAGAAATGCTTCTTTCTAAAGTATATACTTTCTGCAGATTTTAATGCTATAATCCTAAAACTATGTATACCCTTTAATCAGTATGATATTCTGAAAAAAACAAAAACAAAGCCAAATGATTTGGGGGGGCTTGGGAACAATTTATGGTAGCTCCAGCCCCCCTAAACTAGCCCTAACAACGCCCCTGCGATGAAGTCTCTCCTCCACAGGGAAACATAAAGCAACCAGTAAAGAGCATAAAAATCTGGTTTGCATTCTGCCGTCGGAGTTCGTCGGTGGGTGGCATTCAAAGAGCAAATGTCAGAGACGGGGGTGTAATCACAACAGCAAGAGTGAAAATATTGGGAAAAAAATGAATCTAGATAACATTCCCCCCACAGATGTAACATTTATTTATTTTTTAAAGGTCAGGTTAATAAAAAAAAGTAGCACGGCTTAGAAAGCCAGTGTCACTGCTTCGTGAAGGCAGACAGACTCTCCAGCCTACATCCTGACATCATCTCTGCGCCCACGTCCTCCAGAGCCGAGGCTCAGACCGACATCACGACGTCCCTGAGAGTCTCATCATTAGCATTTTGTGGATTCTTCAATGCGCAGCAAATATGACGGAGGTGACTCACCGCTGACGTCTTCTGCAGTCTTGCAAGGACGCGAGTCACTTTTTTTGGTCGTGTTTCCGAGCACCAGAGTCCCTTTTAGAAAACCTCTCATTTTTTGCAGCAGGTCTGCAAAAGCCTGATCTGTCCGAGGTGAGAATAACTATGAAGAAATGGGCAATCGTCTTGCTGATGGTCTCGTTTACTTATGTAGGTCTTACAGACGCATTAGTATTAAATTGGGACTTTATCATTTCCCGTTAAAGGTTCCTCAGAGTGACTTTAAACAACAACTTCTTTCAAGCTCAACTACACAGATTAGTTAAAAAGAGTTCAATCAGATCAACCAGAGTAAACTGCTAAAGGCGACCGTGTAATACCATTTAGGAAAAGTGCTATACACCATTTAGGAAAAGTGCTACATACCATTTAGGAAAAGTGCTATACACCATTTAGGAAAAGTGCTATATACCATTTAGGAAAAGTGCTACATACCATTTAGGAAAAGTGCTATACACCATTTAGGAAAAGTGCTATATACCATTTAGGAAAAGTGCTATATACCATTTAGGAAAAGTGCTACATACCATTTAGGAAAAGTGCTATACACCATTTAGGAAAAGTGCTATATACCATTTAGGAAAAGTGCTACATACCATTTAGGAAAAGTGCTATACACCATTTAGGAAAAGTGCTATATACCATTTAGGAAAAGTGCTACATACCATTTAGGAAAAGTGCTATACACCATTTAGGAAAAGTGCTATATACCATTTAGGGTCAAGCTATATTTTCTTTTCTTGCATCCCAGACTTGGAATACAATACCAAGTACAAAACCCAACTCTTACCTCTTTAAATCTTAAAACAAGGCTATTGGACGGCCAGAGGTGTTATCATTATGCTTACTTTGTCTTTGGTTTATTGTAGGTTTATTCTTAACGTTGCTTCCGATGCGTTGAACACCAACCTGCCAATGGACTAGAGATGGAAATTAGCCACCTAGCTAGAATCTCATGTATTTACATGTAAATAAATAAATCATACTGGAGAGGGGTCACTGGACTGGCAGGAGGTTGGAGATCTTCCCTCTGTGAAGAATCTGAGGTTTGGAGAGAAAATGCTGTCTCGTAGACCTCTGCCAATAAGGGGGCTCTAACCCAGTCTGGATCTGGCACGACCCCTCTTAAACTATCATAACAGTGAGCTGATGCAGCTTTAACGCACCTTCAGCCTCCACATCATCTCCCGAAATGCAACACAGAGGGTTAGGAGCTTTTTCTTTGTGCTTCCTGTCCAGAAAGCTTGTACCCTGGAGAGTCCAGTCAGTCCAATCTCTCCCGGACTGACTCATTTTGTCTCATGACAGGATCTGCAGGAAGGCAGTAGACGAGGAAAAGAAGAAAAGCCGTTTCTATTCAACAAAAAAGGATTTTGATTCCTGCAGATGGAGACATGAAGCGAGTGCCTGTGAAAATGTGACTCCAATTTTGGTGATTTTCATGTTTTCACTTCAATCGGAGCATTAAACGCTCCTCTGGGGCTTCGAGGAAAACCTCGACCACATTTGGTCTTATGAAAAGCCTTTGAAAATCCCACTGGGTAAACAAAAAAACATGCACGGTGGTCACGCTTAAAACAAGACAGCCTTTTCTTTACCCCGAAAAGTCGAGTTCTCACTCGACGGCGGTGATAGTGCTTTTTCAGTCTCTTTGAAATTGGATAAAACGTATTATACGGAGCAAAAAATTGTCAATTTGAGTTGGGTTGTCTGGTAGTTTCTGTCGGAACATATCTTTTTGTGAGTTTAATACGATACTAACAACTGGCATTTATGCTAGCTAACGCCCCATGAATGTACGTTAATTTATGTTTCTAATGAATCCATCCCAACGTGTGACAACGCCTCGTTAAGGTCCTTAGGGTGATGATGTTGATGGTTATTGTTGGTTTTATTTATATGAGGACAAATTGTCATCTTATGAGTGTTTATTGATCGGGCGGTTGGGTTAAGATGCTAGCTGTAGCTTTCACTTGTTGTCAACAGCAAATTTGCGAGTTTATAAAGTTGCAAATTTGCGAGTTTAATAAGGGACACATTTGTAATGTTTTTTTCCCTCTCGTGGCTCCATTTTTTAATTAATAAAAACATTTTCTACAGTGGCCCGGATATGTAGATTTAAGAATGGAGGGGAAAAAGCAGTCTGGGCTATATGTTTAATGATCACAGGTATCCTGTTTCGCCGCCCTCCCAGCTGTCCAGGGAAACGGACTGTTATGACAGGAAACATTGCAGAGTTACATCAGCTGTTCAAACTCTCCATACACATCAGGGAACGGCTTCTCCTGCTCCAAGGTCTCAGGGGTCAGGGGTCAGGGGGTGAAAATGATCACGTTTTTTTAATATATTTAATAGAAATATAAAAGCAAGTAGATTTAAAAATGAAACGGTGGCTGCTGATGTGGATGAAGCTTCGTATCCCCCCCCCCCCCCCCCCCCCCCCCCCACACTTCTGCACAGGTGGCTCGCACAATAAGGCTCGCTGAGTGAAGTACTTGTGTGAGATTAATAGTTGTGATAAGGCTGAAACGAGAGACGGCAAACGGGGGAGAAAGAGAGGGGGACGCTCCGCGAGAGAGAGGAAATAAAAAAGAGGGGGCAGAGAGAGGGAAACCCACCTGGCCGCTCGCCAGCGGGACGTCAGCAGCCCTCCACATCAGTGGCTATACGTTACCCCCGGCCTATTAAAATATCACCCTCCCTGATTGATGCTGACAGCCCGACCAGTGGCTGGTGCGACCGTGTGTGCAAATGTGTCTGTCTTCATTTACGGCGCCCCGCAGCATCCGAATCCCATTTTGTAACGCTGAAGAAGAACAAACACGACTGCGGATCGTGGATTTCTCCAAAGCCTTTCGGAGACGGACTCGAGTCATCGGCGTGCTTCCTCGACTTCCTTCACGTAAAAATCAATTAGTGAGCATGTCGTCCTGCTTAATTGCCGCCGTTCCTCTTGAGTGGAAGTCACGGGGGGGAGGGATGAACAATGACACGTGCCCTTGTAATAACCCCCCCCCCCCCCTCCACGCCTCACACATTTGAACTTGAAAGCTCCGTCGGCCAGATCAGTAAATAATTACAGGCAGGCAGCGCGGTAATTGAATGTACAGCGTGTTGAGATACGGTGATGGACACATTCCCATTAAGCAAATCCACTTCTCCCCCGAGGGCAAGTTTATGTTCAAACAAGAGTCTAATCCACCTACAGACTCGTCCGCTGACGCCCCCGCGCCGCCAAAGTAAACCAAGACATTGACAGTGCCGTTCAGAGCCGGTTTACCTGCAGGAAGCCGTCCCCTCCGTTAAACACGTCTTCGCTGCAGCGCCGCTCGTTTGAACTCCCGACCTCGTCCCGGCGGACACCCGTTCCAGCTGAGCGAGCGCCGCTTCGAGGCTCGGTGGTTCAAGTGCGTCTCGTTTGGAGCTCCGCCGTGGATTAAACTCGGGAGCCTGTCATGTACAATGGCTGTATTATGAGCTGGACAGGAAGTTGATGGAGAAAGAAAGCCGGGCTTTGTTCAAGAATTAGGGGGAAAAAGGAACTTCAAAATAAAGCGCGAAGCTCGTGATTCCTCGGAGGGAATTTTTTTTGCACATGTTGATCTATAGGTGCACAGGGATGTGATCTAGGAGAGTTAAAAAGGTGTTTCATCTTTACTTTAAGTCAAACGATCAAAATGACAAAGGAGAAAACGTTCATATTAATCATTTTATCAAAGTTTATATGGAAGATCAACAGGTGCAGGATCAGAAGTCTCACATTGAGAACCACCACCTGTTTGGTTGTTGATGTTGGAGGACTTTTTAGTTTCTGAAAAATCATTCAGAAACACTTATAAGTGGTACAAATCAGCAATTTACATACATTGACCTTCCATATCGTCACCCTCTTAAAATAATGGCCATCTATTTTCATTACCTTATTGTTAAATGATGAATACATTTAAAAAAAACTTGAAAATATGACCATTATTTCAAGAGGGTGACGATATACAAAGTGTTGACTGTCCAATTTGTATTTATGTATCTATAGCCGACATGTTTCTGATTGACTTCCTGCCTGATTATATGTCTAACGGGGTTTGTGGGGACGTTTGGCGGTTTATTTATGTTCTAACTTCATACGTGTAAATGAGTGCTGAGGTTAAATATTTAAACACGTCTAGACCTTTTGTTGAAACCCGCCTGCGTAGCCTCGCTGAAACCGTATTCCAGCGTGCGACAAAGTAAGCCGATAGTCGCGAGTCTCTCCGGTTTCCCTACGGGACCCGATAAAGCCACGGCGCTAAACTCTCCAGGAGACTCAACAAAACTTCACCCGAACAAAAACATTCAGGAATTTGACTGGTCGTGTGTGGAGATTCATGGGTAGCAGCAGAAGTTGGTGTTTTAATGTATTTCCGTGAACAGATGCTGTTTCTTCCTCCTCAGACTGGCTGGCGTGTCCCGTGGGAGTCCTTCATGTTTATTTCATCAGGTCTAGCATTGCAGGAGTATCACCTCTCCCAGATGTAAGGACACCGCAGCAGGGTCACGCACCGGCACCGTTTGCTTGTGTGGACACACAAACACGCAGCGTTCAAAGCGGGGAATTAAATGACATACAGAATATGTATATGAAGGTCATTTGACCCAAATTTCAAAAAGACGTAATATTCATCTTGCCACCTCGTTCATCCGGGATTCATAGAACCGTAGTTACATTAACAACGTTTAAAAATGACATTAATCTAGTGTCGGTGTCGATTCACAAAAGGAGTGAATATGTGCGTGAATGAAAATTCCTGCATCAGCTTGTATTATCTTGAACTATTAAACCTCCATTTAGAAGAGACATGCAGTTGATAAATCGCAACTTAAAACAAAAAATCATATTAATTATAGATGGTAATTCATTTAGGCGTAATTAACAGGATTCCTCATTCTTTTCAAATGTGTCCTGCAGATATACATTTTAAATAATAATCATAATGTGGAAGAAATGCTGCAAATTCTATCTCAATCCAAATATATCATAAAAAGTCTGCAGGGATAGATTCCCTGAGGTCAAGTGTATGTAGAGTCTTGTAATTTAGATGAACTGACCCTTTAATAACTGTTCTCACACCAATTTCTCTGGTGTGAGTCTGCTAAACCACGTGGAGCGTGTACACTTCAGAGTCAATCCGAGCTCCCAGTGCTTAAGTGTCAGATGTTATTTCTGGCTCCTGTGATGGAAAGGTGTCGGCGGTGGGTCTTTCCTGAATGGTGAGATGCTTTTCTTTTAATCGTTGTTAGCCGGCACTCAGGTGGACCTGTGGGAAGAAAGCGCTCCGAACAAAACCACAAATGAAAACCGAAATTCCAGGCATAGCTGAGTCATGTGAGCATGAGTCACTGCAAACGGGTTCCCAGACATTAAAGCCTATAGTTAAATCCCCACACGCCATTCTGGGCGCCTGAGCTACCGGCACAGCTCGCAGAAGAAAAGGAGTGTAGGAAGTGTGCTTTAATTCAGAATAATAAGTGCGTCTCATCGGCTTAAATCCTAATGTAGAGGCCGTGAAGAAGTTCCCCCGCCTGAGACGTTCATTTCTATTGTTCCGTACTGACGTTAGAAGGGAATCTGCCAAATTTAAAGGGCCATGCTGGTGGATTTGCATGTTAAAGCTGTTAAAATGACTTTTTTTATTTCTATTATTTATTTACACATACATTTGAAATCTCTTCACATTTGTAAGGAAATATAAGCAGCTATTTTGCATAGTTTTCCCCCTTTTTTCCAAGAGTGGATCAAGCTTAATTTAGATGTATTTAATTAGAACAAGGATTAATACAATACTATATTATAATTTCAGGTCTACACACACACACACACACACACACACACACACACACACACACACACACACACACACACACACACACACACACACAAAACTGTGTTGTATATCCTGTTCTACTTTAAGATGACTTGATCAACTTCACAGTATTTTTGTCTCAGCGTCCTGGTTTGGCTTCTGGGTGTTTTTTGAGGAAAAATCTCATGAATTTCCTACTTTTTTTTTTTTACAGCCTGCTTTGTAAATCTGTCCTTGAGCACATCAGCAAGGAGAGAGAGTTTCAAATGGTCCCTGTTTGCAGCTGCATTAAAAAAAGGAAAAGAAGGACAACAAAATGATGACAGTGATAAATTAGGGTTCAAAGGGGCCGCAGGTTGATTTGAAAAGTTGAAATACTATAATTTGGAAGTTGTGTGGTAATTTGCGTTCCTTGAACTGTTTATGCGATGTCCTGTCATTTGTGGCAGCACAGGTTAACTACATGATAAACTGGTGGAGCTTTATTTAGTCTTAAAATCTTAGAAAGGACAGTTTTAGTCCTTGAGAATTCAAGAAATGACACTTTCAAGATTTTTTGTAAAACGAGTTCCCGCTGCGTAA
Source organism: Eutrigla gurnardus (assembly GCF_963514095.1). Taxonomy (NCBI): domain Eukaryota; kingdom Metazoa; phylum Chordata; class Actinopteri; order Perciformes; family Triglidae; genus Eutrigla; species Eutrigla gurnardus. The sequence goes on from NC_139930.1 coordinate 18,214,055, forward strand.
ATGTGGGCTATGAGGCCTGATTGCATCGGCTTGGATCCACTTCAATTCCAGTCGGTGTTGGAACTGCGTCCGCGGGGGCCATGCGGGGATCTGCTCCGTCTTGTGTTTGCCCAGATAGAGAGGAGAGGTAAATACGGTCAGCCATCTGGAGACGTCTGCTCCACTTCCAGCCAACACAATCAGGTCAGGAGGAGTCCAGAGTCCAGACCTGCAGGGGGTCCCACAGATAGTGGATCGACCTGAGGGACAGATAGGAGGAATTCACACGACTCTAATTATAGGTTGTTTTATCTCTGAGTGGAATGTGGATGAGCTAACCGAGTGCTGCTATACGTATAGTTTCGGTGGCAGGAAATGAAGGAGGGACTAAAGTTGACGGAGACAAATGTGGGAAGTTTCCATTTATCTCGGAGGAATGGAGAAAGAAAGAAAAAGCACTGCATCTGTTTTTCATTATGATATCAATATATGATGATGATTTATTTTATTTTATTCGTGCACTTAAAAATACAAAACAACTGGTGGGACTTTGACGCTAGAATATGTTTATTTCACCTTAAATTGAGAGTTTTTCTTTTGCCCATGGTTACGGACTCTCCTCAATTTGAACCAAATCTGCCGGAATTTAACCAAACCAAAGAGGTGACAGATCTGATTTCTAAAAATCAATGTTAAGTCTATCTTAATATAATGTTTCGTATGCATTTAAAGAGACTACGGCGGCCCTTTATCGTGAAATAAATGGGGCATGTAAGTGTGAACAAGCTGTGAACGCAACATTCTCCATGTCATCACTTTTTTAAATTGATGTGACAAGCTTGTTAGCAAACAGTGGTCGACACATCCAGCAGTGACAGAGCAACTTTTGTTATTAATTTGGGGTTAATAATAATAATAATAATATTCACTATTAGCTCCGTGTTTGGTCTCCTCCTCCAACTCTTTGACTGCTTAATGCTTCTCTGTGTTCACCAGTTAGCTGTGAACTGGTTTGGTGGTAAACAGGGAGTGTACAGAGCTTGTTTACTAGAAATAGGTGCCGATACAAGAACCGGAGAGCTAAAATGTGCTAAATACTCACGATGCAAAGCTTTCCGAGGAATTGTTCATATGCAGCTTCTGTGAGATCGACTTGAAAAGCGTGAACCTGTTGTTGGCTCGGTATTTCCCTGTGGTCGAGGGAGGGCATGGGAATGAATTTAAAGGAGCGGCTGGTTTCTTTTGTCTCTTTCCGAAGCGTGCAGACATGAAAGAGAATGTTTTTCTTACTTCCTGCCAGCTTGTTTACCGATGGTGAGATGTTGTTACAGAGAACATTGTTGTGTCTCTTTTCAGCCACCTCTGGGCCTCGTTAGTATTCTAGCCAACCGGCTGGCTGTGGAGGTGCAGACTGAGAGGATTACGTTCCAGTTTATTGGATTGAATCAGATTTAACAGGTTGTGGGTTTTTTTCGGCCATCTTCGAACCTCAAAGTTTTTATTTTCAATAACCATTCATATATTATCTGTATGCAAAAAAACGATTAGGTTAAAAAAAAAAAAAAAAATAGAAAACGGAGCCGAGAGAGGGGTTACGATTCAGAGAAAATATATTTTTTATTACTGTACTCACAACCGGCATTTAACTTCCCATGAATATACACATTTATTTTTCCAATTAATACATCGCAACGTGATGGTTGTTGAGCTTTATTTTTCACTGAATGTTTGCCGTTGCTATGACAACAAGTGAGCGCAACCACCCCGATCAATAAACACCCATAAGATGACAATTTGTCCTCATATGAATAAAACCAACAATAAGCATCAACATCATCACCCTAAGGACCTTAACGAGGCGTTGTCACACGTTGGGATGGGATTAATTAGAAAAATAAATGCGTACATTCATGGGACGTTAGCTAGCATAGATTGACGGTTGTTAGCATCGTAATAAAAACTCGGCTCCATTTTTTTCCTACAGTGCGCCTCTGCATTTCACAACTTACACATCTTTAAAAAAAAAAAGCATTCCTACCTACCGAACCGACCTCCCATCAATAAGAAAGTATTTTTTCTTGTGTTCCTCCTCTCTCTCTCTGTCTCTCTCTTTCTCTCTCTCCCTCTCTCTCTCTCTCTGTCTCTCTCTCTCCCTGTGGGCGAGTGAATCGCTTGTGGTAATGCTTTATAGGTGTCGGCTAAATGATATGAGGCCTGCCTTCTCCGGGAGAGGCAGATAAGAGCTCTGAAGCATTCCCCTGCAGAGCAGCGTCCAGCGCCGGGCCCATAAATCACATTGTGGTTGTACTTGAGTGAGTGTGTGTGTGTGTGTGTGTGTGTGTGTGTGTGTGTGTGTGTGTGTGTGTGTGTGTGTGTGTGTGAGTGTGAGAGAGAGAGATCACAAAACATTGCATTCATGTGCTTGATGATTCATCACAAGCACCCTATTATAACATTATAACACTGTTTGTTGATGTTAGATAGATTTTTTTTCTTTGATTGAGCGGCTGAGAAATTAAAACAAAACATAACCTTGCGTATTAATGGCCACCATGAAAGTCGGACCTCCATCTTTCATCACAGTTTTCGACTGAGACAAAAACACTTCTGTGTGGCTAAGCGGCAGCAGAATCCATAGGAGACGGAGGCGAACAAGGCCAGAATGGAAATGAGGAGCCGACCAGCCGCCGAGGGACCCGACAAGAATCACCCCTGTCTTTGCCTAAAGATTTGTAAAAAGCAAAATGTCGTTCTGAAAACATGAGGGCACTTTATCCCCGAGGCCACGTTCGGACGGCCTGTTCGTTTTAATAAAGCCGGTCTGGCGACGCGGCGTGGTTGCCAACGCAGAGGTCGCCGGGTAAAAAAGTTAACTTGGAAAAAGTGAAAAAAGAAAGTCATTCATGAATGTTCTGTAACGTGGCAGGCAGATCGCGTAAACTGTTCGTACGTAAAGTAATGCTAATTCGTACATTACCTACGTGATCGTGAGCCGGGAACGACAACAAATTTTGCTTCGGGAGGACTTTCACCCGGGAGACCTTTGTTAATGTCACATGTGAAACCAAGTCTACGTTGACTTATTTGACCTTGCTTTTGTGACATCATTTACGTTTTTGAAAAACGGCAACCTACGCAAGATTTGTAGCAAACGTTGTAATAACCAAGTGCTGTTGTTGCCTTAACAGGTTCGTAAAATATCGTACGACAATGTTTCCTTTGAATCTTTCAAACCCATTCCTATTTGTATGATACAGTTGATGTGCTACATTACTTATATAACGTGGAAAGGTTGAGAAATTGGTCGTCATGAAGAAAGATTCAATTATTCTGAGGATTTTCCAGAAGTAGAAAATCTGGTGATTTGTTTTGGCAAAAAGGTTCAAACATATGGAACTGTTCTTGAACTTGCCTGTATATCATGTCCCTACTATCATAGCTGATTGCTGTTTATTCAGTATTTCCTCAGTACTGTCTTGCAGACGGCTGACGGATGTCGATGAATCATTTAAAAGCGCTTTAAATCAGTTCTAACCCATTTAAGAGAAGCAGACGTTGGGTCGGTATGTCTGCTCTGCTGATGCTTTGTCTTTTCAGCTGGTTATCAGTACGGACTCTTTGAACCTCGCTCCATCTGGAAAAACACTTCCAACCTAGACAGCATATATATTCATTATTTAGAGTATTTATAGCTGCAGACTTGTTGGCTGATTGCAAAGTCTGGGTCTCTGCTTTAAAGTCCTGCATGTTGTTACTTCCTCTATAAAACTGTAGTTCCAAACAAGCCTTGATGTCCCGTCTAATCAATGTATTATTACGATTTTGGCCCTTTTTGTGTCCCGTAGTCCCGTTTAATGAAATGCTTCGTGCGAGTTGTTGTGATTAACCTTTCGTGGCCCCGAGAACGTTCCAGATGGAGATGCACTGCAGCAGTACTTTCACGGCGGTGTGACGGATGAGGAAGTGACTCAATCTGTTTTCTCTAGCGGTCTAGAAAACCCCCGTCCCGTCCAATAAGACTCAGCGACCCCATCGAGGCAGACGTCATTGTCCGGGATTGTTTTTAGTCGCCGCCGTTTCCGTCGAGCCGGAGTCCGCCGCGACCCGGGGGTCGCCTCGCCGCTTCCATCACGTCGGATTAAGTCAAGTGTCTCCGCCTTGGCTGGGTGCCAGCGGAGGTCAGGCTGGGCGGCCCTCCTATGAAAACACCACCACGGTCTCCCTTCCTCTCTCGGTTACACTCGGAGCTCCGCAGGGAGAGAGGGAGGTTTAACTAGCATGTGGATTTCTCAGAGATAAGTATCTCTGGAAGAGGCCCCGCTCAGTTCAAGTAGGATTGGCTAACCGCTTCCATGTATGTGTGTGTGTTTCTGTGTGTGTGTGTGTGTGTGTGTGAGAGAATTATGACTTAAGTGTGTCAAAGTTGTTATAGTGTTGTCAGTCTGGGTTAAATCCATCTGCAATCCCGATCAGCGGCTCCACCCCGTCTTTAAGGAGGTGATCTCACCTTCCAGATGGCTCTTTGTTCTCACTCCCAACACACACACACTTCCAGAGAGGGAATTCACCGCGTTTACATCTGCACTCATAATTGAACGATAGAAGACGCCGTCATGTTGTCGTCTTCGTCAGATTATTTTGTGAAAGTAGTAGAAGCGTAGCCCAAATAAGCTCAGTGCGTTAAGGTTTTTGTTCCATGCCTTTTGTTCCATGTTTGTGTCTCTGATTGACTGATAGGGACAACCATTTCTGAAATAGCGCTGTTAACGGCAGCTGCTAAATGGAAGCAATTTAGCACCGTCGATGTACATCCACTGAATGTTCCATAATAACCATCATTACAAGTGTCTGATATCGTAAAATGAGTCTCATTCTGAGATCATTTCGACGAGGTCGAGGTCTTTGAATTTAATGGCCACCCATGTTTGTTTGCTACCAAATGTAAGAGTGGGGTCAAAAGGTTGTGAAGCTCAGGAGACCGGTGGGGTTCCTGTGGATCCTCCGACCCCCCCGAAGCTCTCAGAAGAGGAATGCTGTGAAGAGTTGGGGGATCGGCTGCCCTGCATTCAGACACAGTAACAATAGAGAAATGTTCCTTTTCATAATGTTGTCAGACACTTACAATAACAGTCTGAGCCGGAAACAAGTATGTGCAATTCCCTGAGCAATACTGGACCAACTTTAGAAATTGCCACCCCCGTTGCCCCCGGATGAAAAGCACCAAAGTTTTCCTTTAAGTTGGTGTTTCTATCCGGCTTAAAAAAAAACAAACAAAAAGTCCCTCTTGTTGCTTCATGCATTTGCTGATAATCAGAATGAGATATTTCCAGTAAGCTAAGCTGACGCCCTAAGATGTTAATTGCGGTTAGCGTTGAAATCACATTGCTGTACTCTGAAGCGTGTGAATACTTTTCTCACGAATCACCAACGTTCGGGAATTTCATTCAGTGTTGCTCATTTTGCAAACTGATGAGGAGATATTCATCTGGAGCTTTTTTATTTTCAAAGGCGTGATTGTCACCTGTTTGCAGTTCCTGTGAAGAACGCCTTGAAGACAATTCCCACCTATACCTCCCAAAAAAATCCTCCTTTAATGCTAACTGGTGCATGAGGAGGACGAGGAGGAGGAGGAGGAAGAGGAGGAGGAGGAGGGCGAAATATTCATTCATCATTCCATTTAAACCTGGAAGTATAAAGCAAACACAGCTTGCAACCATGCAGTGTTTCCACAGACGTGATGAGGAGTGTGTGTGTGTTTCGAACACACACACCGTTGCCTGGCAACCTCGCGATGTGTCTGTGTTTGTGCGAGAGAAAAAAAAGTTCTTATCAGTCCACATTTCCATTACTGGCAGGTGTGTGTGTTGATGTATGTTAATGGAAAAAAGTACTAACATAATCAGTGTTGCATAGGAGAGTCAACAATGTAGGCACACACACACACACACACACACACACACCCACCCACACACACCTCTATTATCTCCTGCATCCATTAAGCAGGTTTAAGCTCTTGTCACGCGGTCAATTTCTAATGAATTTCTCGGCGTGAGAAATGGAGGCAATAAATAAAAAAGATGGAAGTAGATGAGAAGACGGAGAGGAAGGCGTGCAGTCTCCTTGTTATAATGTATATTCCTCCGGACGTGGCCAGAGTCCTCCACTCTGTATCATTTTTATGGCACGATCCCTCTCCGACGCCACCGCTCGATTCCATTCAAGTCCAAGAAAACAGCCGAGCTGAGGGATTACACGGGTTCACTTTCCCTCCCGCCATAGATTTCCATCTCCTCTCTTTTCCCTTCACCCTGCAGGAGTCACACCTTTTCTATTCCCTCGCCCTCTCTCTGCTTTGATTCGGCTGATGTAATCCATTCATCCTTTTCTTTTTGTACTCTCGCAGGGCTTTAACAGAGGGATCACGGACATAGTGGGAAGAATTCACAAATAGTATTTTTTTTAAAACCCTCTATAGAAGACCAGAGGGTCTGAATGTGGACCCTCACGTCTGGTCTCTCCGCCAATTGGAAGGGAAAAAGGTTCCCCACAGATGTCACTTTGCTTTTCTGCTGCAAATGTATCAAATTAAATAGGCTGTTGCTTTTAGAAAATGCTATTAGTGGAATAAAAATCCCAAGAAAGACATACAAAGAGAAGGCAGAAGAAAAACACGCAATCCTCCAAGGTCTGTACATGAAAAGTAAAGAGTAGAAAGTATAGAGAGTGCCATATATTTTCATTATGTTGGAGGACTATGGAAGATATTGAAAAACTAGACAGGTCAGACGACTGGTATGTATTTTTATTTCTTTTTTTATTTCTTTTGTAGTGTACGACGGCGTATTAGAGCAACTGTAGAAATAAAAATGGAGCTGAGTGAGGGGGGCAATATTCAGAGAAAAAAAGGAGCAAATTTGTGAGTTTATTACGATGCATTTATGCTAGCTAACGTCCCATGAATGTACGCATTTATTTTTCTAATAAATACATCACAACGTATGACAATGCCTCGTTAAGGCATAGGGTGATAATGTTGATGGTTTTATTTATAAGAGGCTAAATTGTCATCTTATGGGTGTTTATTGATACGGGGGGCTAAGATGCTAGCGGTAGCTTTCACTTGTTGTCATAGCAACGGCAAACATCCAGTCAAACAACTTTGCAAGCTACCGCTAGCATACTTGCAAATTTGAGACTTTTTTTTTTTTTTTTTCTACAGTTCATTTAAATGCATCATGTAGAACACCATGACTTCACACAGTCATTTGTCCCGTGCAGCTGATTTCTTCAGGGATCTCTTTTTTTCTTTCACTCATTAAATGCATCTCATTCATGCACACAGACAGAATTATATGTATATATATATATATATATGTATAGATATCCCTGTGAGGTTTGAAAATCATGTGTATTCTCTCTTCTCTCCAATCTTGAGATGTGTTAACGCTGCGACATCACACCTTGCTACGAGCCGAGAGCTCCTGTCTGTAATAAAGCGGGTCTGACAGATAACGTCTCTGTGAAACCTGAAATCTGTGCCGATTTACTGAATGGCGGGGGGGGAGCAGAGCTCATATCATAGCAAATAATAGACTTGGAGTGTTTGCAGAATTAATTTTCCTTATTGATATTTACATTTTCGATAAGAAGTGTGTGACGAGGATAACCCGATGATATACAGTGACGTTTTTCAGGCTTCGGGTAATAAAATGTTCTTTAAGCGTTGTCTGGGGAGGAGTCTCAGCCTCCGGCGAGGTGATTTTCTGTCACGTCATGTGGTTGATTTATGAAGTGGCAGACCTCGGTCCCTCCAATCAAATCCCCCCCAGTAGGCCCACTACTAAATCACCCTGGCTGCCCCCCCCCCCCCGGCCCAGAAGCCGGATTGAATGCTGCAGGTTCATCAAACATCTGCTCTCCTCGTCCCCGACTGCAGTTTCTATCTGGGATTTCACTGCCGTCTGGTCTGACGTGAACATTCAAACCGAGTCCCAACGTCGCCGGTTTACAGTTTTTGCATGTAAGGAGCGTCTTCATCTGCTGGTTGTGTTCAGGCTCTTGAAACGAGTGTTAACGGTCTCATGTTCCACCATCTATAGCATTCAGCAACAAAAAGCTCCCGGCGACTGAAATCATATCTGTAAACTTAGTCAGGATTAAGATCAAGCTGCATTATCTGATCTTTCAGAAGAACTGAGTCATGGAATGTGAAATCAACTTCCTCATACATGACGTTTTATTGCCTATTGCACCATAAACAAGCCTCAGTGAGGTGGTCAGGGTCGATATTTGGTAGGTAAAAAGTGCTTTGATACCGGAAATGGAGAGGAAAAGCACTTTGGTTAAAGGTGCAATGCAAAGAAAACGTGGGGCAGCATTTCAGCTCCACCCCAAACAAACATTCACAGTCATCACTTATTTAAAACTATTTCTGCTGCTTTTAATTTAATCCCATAAACAAACCATCAAAACGCACACAGACCACGGACGTCTTATTGACAAACCCTCGGGTCGACGTGACTCATAGTGAAAGCACCTCGCTGGTTTAAAGCCAATATAAACACATTAACATCACAACGTCTTCACACTTTTCATAAGGTTTAATACTTCCTTTTAATCCTCGATTAAAATGTTTTCTTCCCGTGTTGTTAATCCTGTTTCCTTCGGATGTGTTGAACTCCGGATCCAGCTCGTCTGTTGGGGGACGAAGGCCGGGCGGCGATCAAACGACGACAGCAAACGGGTCCGAGCGGCGTGACTTCCAAGGCAAGCGTGAATCCCAGTGTTTCTCTCCGGGGAGTCGGGCTCGGATGATGAATTAGCGGGGCTTAATTGGAATGTGCTATCACGTTAATGAGAGCAAACACGTAACGGAGCTCTCTCTTTCTTTGCTATTTTATTATAATATGAAGATAAATCTGTATTTCTAGGTTCAACTCGACAGACAAAAATACAAAATATGAAACTTTAAATCTCATAAGTGCTGCTGTATTTCTCTGACCATAAAATAGTTTAACTGAAGTATAGCTTTTTTTCTTCTTCTCTTGTTTTTATAAGCTCAAAACAAAAGAGTGTTTCACCCGAGGCTTTAATCCTGCAGAGAACACAACAGTGTAAAGCAAACACGAGTGTGGGAAGCTGAAAGTTCCTGCAGGGCTTTGTAAATAATGATAAAACTGTCATTTTACTTCCTTATAACAAGTCTAGACCGCAACCACACTCTTAGTTCACTCTTACTGACTGAACCGATCAGTTTCACTGAGATGATACTGATTTTTCCTCCCATTCAATTAAAATATAAAATAATTTCCATCACCATGCATTATTCCTTCTGATGATTTCAAGTATGTTGAAAGCAAACCTTTGACTTCCAGCAGGTACAGTAAATCAGACAAGCAGCTTGTTTTGGGATTCTCATTGTCGTCGTCGTGGCAACGGTGCTGCTTGTGAGGATCTGCAGTCAATTACGTTCATTTTGCTGCGTAGGAAAGTCAAATATGCAAAATGTGATGTCAGCAGGCCTCATTATTTTTTACCAGCAGCAACAGTGTGAGCGAGTTTTTGTTTGTGTCACCATCGCAAAAATGTGGTGCTGTGGCCACACACACACACACACACACACACACACACACACACACACACACACACACACACACACACACACACACACATGAGTGGGAACTACCACAGAAGCTGCTGAGCACTTTCCCAGATGTTTATACGTCTGGACAGATTTTGGTCACCACAGTTGGCGTCACAAACGAGAGTTGGAAGATGGGTGTAGTTGAAGTCGTGACACAGCAGCTGCTTATCTTTTCATTTTTAGGGTGATTTAACATTTTCATGGTTATCGTTGCTGGTCTGATAGCTGGAGGGAAATAAGCGGAGTGATGATGTTTTTCCAGGCAGACGGACAGTTTGGGGATTGGTGGGTTTTTTTTTTTTTCTTCTTCCTGTGAGAAACATCACAGCCAGCTCAGAGCAGGAAGCCAGCAGACTTTGTCTAAATACTCGTGTTATTATTAAGCCACGGCTGCACACACACACCCACACTAACACACACATGGACAGGCTGTTTTGCACGCTCTCATTTGGACAAGTATGTGATCTTATTCTGGAGCTGCCTTGATTAGTTTGATTCACTTCACTTCACTCGTCTGTTTTTCTTACATGTTTAGAAATCAGCTTTAAGCCCAAAGAGGTAAATTAAATATATGAATAAATTTGATGAATGAACATATATATTTGTAGAAACAGTCATCTACATTTTTTTTAAGAATAGGTGCACTTACAGCTGTTAACTGTGTGTGTGTGTGTGGGGGGGTTTCTTGCCTATAAGAAGCCTCAGCTCTACGTATTGAAACCATTGCAACACCAGAGGATCACAAGTTACTGTGTGAAGCCGATGTGATGAAACACTGCGCTTTTACATTTTTTCATGTTTTTTTAATTAAAAGTTTCTATTTTTAGTTTTTTTTTAATGGTGAAAATTATAGATGGTTTCAGGGAAGCTTCACCACAATTTATGAAAAGATGTAATACTGTTATTCTAGTATTTTCCTCCAAAGATGCAGAAAAGATTTCTCTACTTTTTTTTTTTTTAACTCATTCTGTGTGGAACTAATCTAAGCTGTGTTAAATAGAAAATCTAAACTGGGTTAAATAGAAATCTAAACTGGGTTAAATAGAAATCTAAACTGGGTTAAATAGAAAATCTAAACTGGGTTAAATAGAAAATCTAAACTGTGTTAAATAGAAAATCTAAACTGGGTTAAATAGAAAATCTAAACTGGGTTAAATAGAATATCTAGACTGGGTTAAATAGAAAATCTAAACTGGGTTAAATAGAAATCTAAACTGGGTTAAATAGAAATCTAAACTGGGTTAAATTGAAATCTAAACTGGGTTAAATAGAGCAGAGTGACTCCAGCAGTTCATGCCAGTTCAGGGTGAAATGCGAGCCTCTATCATGTGATACTGCAGACTTTTACAGGCCTATAGTTGCAGTTTTAGGAGCAACAGATCATCCAGAGCTGTTGCCTGAAACATAATGTGAAATGTAGATCATCTCAATGCAGAGGCAACGTAGAAAAAACACAATTCTGGGCCCCGAATCGACCCTGATCCTGATCCTGATCCCGATCCTGACAGTATACTGTATTCTGCTGTAGGGTAAAGCTTCACACTGTCACCATGGGAACATGAAAGTTTTATCCCATGTGTTATTCGTTGTGTTTTTATCCATTGTTTCCACTTACGAGCTGCTAGTGATGGATGAGGCCGTACAGGTGAAAAGTTTACAATAAGTTATTCATGATTCCTCCGTATGGCATCGGCGGAACGCTGAAGGAAAGAGAAAATGTGAGAAAAACTTGTTTGACCTCCGACTTTCTTTCCTTCCCTCCCTCATATTAGTTTGATCAATAACTCTGGGGGTCGGTCCATCAGCTTCACACCGGCAGAAAGAAGGGCATCAAATATTAACGCCCACAACTCCTCCTTCCACACAGCAGAACTCTTGACGCGTGCGGTGCAGTGAATAATTGAAACTCCTCAGCGAACCGTGCATTTAAAACCACATTGCTGCAGCAGCTGATGGGCAGGTTGGGTTATCGGATCTCACGTCCACCGGGGGAATCCATCATGAAGTACAGTAAAAACTAAAGAAATAAAAAGAAGTTGAGCAGAAGTCAGGAAATCTTCCCACCAAAAAGTGGTTTCAGTGGTGATTTAAGTATAACTTGTAGTTTTGACCATCTTTCCTCTCCGTAATAAAAACATTGTGTGTGATAAATGGAGCGAGAAACACGAGCGGTCAGATGATCAGACGATTGTAAATAAAGTGACTTGTTTTAGGCAGATTATTGCGACCGCTTTGTTTTTTTTTTGTTTTTTTGAGGAACAGTAAAACCAGAAATGAACACACCAGAAAGTGTCTTGTCAGCTGACAAACCACCAGAACAGTGCAGGACTGTTGTTGTGACAAGTCACATGACCACTCTGGTTAAAAATAAAAATGTTTTCCACACAAAAAATAATTCCAAGAAACTGGCTCTGAAATGATGAGTGTTTTTTTTCGACCGCCACAAACTTCACAATTACCACTTTGTATGAGCCATTACATCCAAAAATATTATTAAAATGTCTCATAAACAAGGTTTCAAAAAGTACAGATAGTCTTTAAAGTAGAAATACTTATTCAGCTTCTTAACTCAAGTAAATGTGACAAATTACAGGCTCTGAAATGTACTTTAATACAAAAAAATATCCCCATGAAGGACATTTCTACTTTTTTTTTGCATTTTTAACTGAATCTCATATTAATAATAAATAGAATATAATATGATTCCCCTCAAATGCATTTAAACTGAAGTAACAAGCCTGTTTTAGAGATTTGTTTTAAATGTAGGCATTAAAAGTAAAAAGTTATCAGAAGAAGAAATACTCACGTGAAGTACAGATACATGAAAAAGTACAGTAACTAAGTATTTGTACTGCGGTTTTCAGTCTATTTAAAACAAAGTAAAGCTAAACTTATTTGCAAAAAAAATAAAAAACAGAAGTGAACAAATAAATTGTAATCCAAACTGTTCCTCGTAAACTTCCATCACAGTTTCCAACTTCCTGGTTCTTATTATTTGGATTATTACAGACATTTCTCTGCACTTATTTTCAATCTGACCTTTAAAACAATGTCACTATTATTTGATGATCCCTTAACTTCTCCTTTAAAGTCATCCAAAACGAATAAATCATATAATATCCATAAACTAATGACAGTCCTTTTAGCTTCCGCTGTAATTTGTTTTAGTGCTAACTAGACAATGTCGGCATGGTAACAACAACAGTTATCTATAATTATTGGTGCATGGGAAGCTTTTCTATATGTAACAGCATTTTATCTGCATCACATTGTTTGGAACCAGCCCGGCCGGATTTCCCACACCGTTCTGTTCATATGCATGAAGATGATTAACAGAGATAATCAGGAACAATGGCCGCATTCCAACACATTACAGACACAGGAAAGAACGGGCAGGTCCAAAACCACAAGTATGAATGTACAGCTACACCCACACGCTATGCTTTTATTGTGAAACCCAGAACTCATGTTTATACCTAGCTTCCACACGACTCAGACGTTTTAAAACCTAAAACGGAGACTTTTGAAAACGCTGCTTACTCCGCCTTTAATCCCAGATGGAAAAGTTTTGTCCTGATTTGACTTCCCAGTCATGTGTCTTGTCCTGATTTGCCATTCCTAACCCTATCACGTAACCTTTTACTGGAAGAAAGAAGATTGTTGTTTATTCTAGCAGCTGTGGTTTTTTTTAATTGTTTTTTTAGTTTTCTGTATTTTTTAGTAACCAACCACATAGAAGAAACTCTGCTTGTGTGCATGAAGATTTATTTCCGTTTTAACACCGTTTCTTTTAAAAATGAGTGCTGAAATTGCTAAAGCTACACAGCGTCCCATCCCCCCCTCAAATCCCTCCAAATGGTAGCACCCAGTAGTCTGCCCCAGCAGGAGAAACCAGCAGCAACAAAGCCAATGGGTTGAATATGTGAGAAGCTCCACCTCTTCCAATTAACAGAAGGTGTCTCATTCATTGAGTCTCCTCAGAACATGAAGCCGGTGGTGATGTTAGCTCCTCATTCTTTAGCACACATCATGTGTCGGTGCATTTTCTCACATGCTCAGTTTTTTTTATGAATGAGCCATATGGTTGTGGGTGAGGGGTCTGTTTCCTCCGTCTGAAGGGCCAATCAGACGTGTTATGGCAGAGTGTGTGTCAAGCATCCTGAACTGTGATTAATCAGGGTATGTTTGGGTGCCTTTTATTTTTTTTTTTTTTTAGAAGGATGGCCCCAGGGCCTTTTCCCAAAACATATGTGAGTTATTATGACAGATGGGGCCCTGGACAGGGGGGGGCTGTGATGTCAGGTTTGCTTCCAATGACTCTTCATGTTTTTTAACTGATGTATTGGTGTGACTAATGCAGTTCGGAGGGAGCCGCCCCCATGCAATCCTTTTCTTTCTGACTCTTATGGTCTCGTACATCTGGGCATGCACACAAGAGACAGGGAGAGGTGTTTTTCCCAACGATATTACCACATGCAACCGTAATCCCACTTAAATACTGAATCATCAATCAACCATCTCGTTATCTGCACTGTCCAGTCCAAACCACGACCGCCCCAGTTGTACTCCCCACTCCCCCCGCCCCATTTTGCTTTGAGAAAGTGGTTCTCCAGTCAGCCCTGGACCCTCACAGCCAAGAGATGGATGCAATCACCCAAAAATAACAACACCTTCATCAGCCCGGCATTCAAAACAATCTCTCCCTCGTGAAACCGATAAACGTATCACTGTTCGGCTCCGCAGCTGGTTATTAGACTTCCTCTCAAACAGACCCAAGGCGTAACTCCTCCACTCTAGTGTGGAAACACTGGAGTCCCCCAGGGCCATGTGCTCAGCCCCCGCTTGTTCCCGCTGCACACCACCCACGACTGCTGAGTAAAATCATCTTGAAGAGAAGTGCTCGGAGAACAAAACCTACTGCTCAAAGGTCAACGAAAACAAGGAGGTGATTGTCGATTTTAGGGGAAAAAAAGGAGGTGAAGACAGTTTGAAAAGTTTAAATTCCTGCAATAGAAAACATCCTGACGGGAAGAACAAATTGGACTTTGGATGTCCTCCAGCAGATGATTAAAACCAGCCAGAACATCATTAGGTACCCATCAACTGAGCGTCTGTGATATTGGTGACAAGAGGTGCCTGCGAAGAGCTCAAAGGATATTAAAAGACGATACCCAGCCAGTCACAGCCTGTTCACCCTGCTGCCGTCTGGCAGGAGATTCAGAATTATCAGCCGCCGCCCCACCAGACTTCAGAGCAGCTTCTTTCCTCCAAAATTCATCCTGCATGTTCCATAAATATATATATATAGTTAGGGGTTTTTAGGGGGTATTTTCTTACGTAGCAAAATGAGCAAATATCTATACAGAAACTTGCTCATTGCAATATGATGTGCAAATTATATTCCTAATATACTTTTAATGATCAGTATTACTATTAATCGTGCAAATTATATTTTCTGTTGAAATCAAATGGCAAATCTTCAGCAAAAAGAAAAGGATTTTAAGCACTTACCGGATTACTTTTAAGTCAAAATCAACATTTTGTAGTTTGTGATGTTGCTTCATACTCTTTCATACTCTTCGGTTTAGAAATGTACTTATTTGTTGCTACACCAATATATGTTTCTCTTCTCATACTGAGCTTCGTCCCAGCAGCGGTATCTTTTATTCTGCCGTCAGTTTGATGAATGTGTGGATGCTGCGTTATCTTCAGGTATATTTGCACACTTTTCATAATAATACCATTTAATCATTTTTTCCTTCCTATTACTGCTCCTTTCCTACTGAGGCTTTGCACTCCATCCTGTTTGTCTTTCATGACGGATGATTGATTTGTTCCATTTATTTTTACATCCCCTCCTTTTCAACTGTGTGCAGGAATTAGCAATAGTTTTGAGAACCAAACAAGTCCAATAAACAACAAACGGCAATAAGCTGCCCGGCCCACAGCGCTGCTGCAGTGTGACTCATTTTATCCCATTATTTCTCCTCGGCAGAAGACGAGCACTAATGAGTAAACAAGGCATTATGTTACCGAGTTTTTTCTTTTTTTCTTGCTTTCTCAGAGGCTTCGAGGCCCAGACACAGTGGAATGATGCAAAACCAACAAGACAACCAACGGGTACTTATTGTTATTCACCATACATTTTTATTTCTGGGGGGGAATTGCAGCAGTTTCTCTCTATTCAAATGTGGTGAGAATGGTTTCACAGCTCAGAGGAATGTAGTGGAAATCCCATTACAGTGAACACACATGCTGGGGAGAAGAAGAAAAAAATGTTAGCTCCGGGGCAAATTAAACGCCTTCTCCTGAATCGCAATAGGCTTGTTTTTTTGGTGTGGAAATGGAGCGCATGGCTGGGTGGGTGGGAGGGGGAGGGGGGGAACAGTTCTGCCACCACCAAGCGGCTCTAACAAGCGGGGTTAAACTGTAACCTGTGACCTTCTTTGCAGCAGCAGCTTCGCCAGCTGATTTGCATGTGATGTGACTGCTGGAATTTCCATCTTTTTGGACGAGCAGCCGCGAGCATTTTGGCAGGTGTGTGTGTGCGTGTGTGTGTGTGTGTGTGTGTGTGTGTGTGTGTGTGTGTGTGTGTGTGTGTGTGTGTGTGTGTGTGTGTGTGTGGCTGTATGATTGAGTGCTGATGAGATACATGTGCTTATTACCGAACCTCTAAATACACTTGGAGAGCTAAAAACAATAACACAGGCGCCTTTTACCACTGAAGACATTATTGTGGTTTTCAAGATGTCTGAACACTTACTAAATGTTTTTCTTTTCGTAGTGATCAATTTGCAAATAACAAATCATCTCAAATGATTTGGAACTGTTAGTTGATTTGAAGTGTTTTAAATGGAGTGATGCTGATTGCGACGTCTCTTTTACAAAACGGTAAAATTTAAACCAGACGGATGAGTCACACTGACATATTACTTCTAACGATGAATGTGAGGAACTGTAGTTTTATATTGAGTCAATCCACCATACACCATTCTGTTGTAAATCCTCACTGCAGCAACAAATGTGTATTAATCCGCCGTGGTAAATAGTTCCCAACAAATACGCGATTTACTCCAGTTTGAGTAACGTTTGCTAAGAAGTATAGCATGGATCTTTATGTCTTCAATAGGAATGAATGGGTTGAAGGCTGATTTGTAGTTTGAAGTAAAGACTGTCACCAAACTTTTCTTGAACTTGCATTGATCAACCCAATGTGAGCTAACATTGTAGGGGTATTTTTTACTAGAATTTTCTTTAAATATGTATATACGTTAGGTGTTTACCTTGTTTCTCTGTTCTCTGTAGCTAAATGTTAAACTGCCATATGAAGAGGAGGGACAGTTGTTTGTATAATTAATAAGTTGGAGCCATATTTTAGCAGATATTCCATTTGATAAAGAGTCATTGCTCAAGCTTCCATAAAGCTGCACGGTAGTCCAATGTATGGGCTGCACTCTGGAGCCGAACAGAAAAAACACCTAGAGATTTCTAGGTCAATTAACATTCCAGTGTCACTCCTCGGAGGGTGACTGAGAGCCCCAGGGGCATTCTGGGATAACAGATGCCATACCGTATCAAACCGGCTTCACAACCTCAAGATAAAAACCTACAAGTAATGTTCATCTTTCAGGCTTTAGCTGCTGGATGTTTAATGGCACTAAGTTAAATTCTCCCTGCGGTCCCATAGAGGGAGAAATATAGTACATGACTCGCCTCAGGAAACAGAAATGTGAGTATTGAGCGGCGACCTTGAGTGATCTCCGCCGTAACGGACCCCGCTCCGTCACAAATGGACCTCTGCCGGGCCTGAGCGACTCTGTAAGCGGGTCAGCTGTGAATGTACACATGTAAATAATACAAATGTAGTGTTTGAGTGCTTTAATTTCTCCACATGTGAAAAATCAGGGAGATAACCGAGTAGAGAAGAAGACATCCGGGAGGACAGTGAGGAATGAGAATCACGGGGAGGGTGAAGGAGCTCGGTTGTGGGAAAAGAGCAAAAGTAAAGCAAGATAAAAAGACATTCTTTCAAGCACATGAACCCTGTTAAGCTACAGTATATCATGCTAAATCCCCCCCCAGCCTATTAGCCATTAGCACCGAGGGGGGAGGGGCATGCGTGTTATCACACTCCAACACACTCCGGCCAAGGTTTACATCCCTTTGCATTTTTTTTATGGCGGCGCACTATCCGGCAATTTAAAGAGCACTTTTCACCTTGGAGCCATATGACCGGAGTCACACGGCAACAACCGAAGGTGCTTCTGAGATAACGGGAATAATAATCACAATAAAAACTCTTATCAATTAGCAGCTGCTCTGCTGCGGCTGCTGATTCTGTGTGTGTGTGTGCGTGTGTGTTTGCTTCAGATAGACAGTATTTACTACCGACAGTTCAGCGTTTTTCTTTAATCTTAATCTCCGGTTCGCTGCCTGGGAATATAAAACCGGAGAAAATGAATGCAGTTGCAGTTTTTATCGTTTGCAAACCTTTTGACTTTTCTTGAGATAGCTTCTTTTATTGATACCGCTCTCTTTAAGCTATAGCACGATGGGTGCCGCCCACTATAGCACTTAACCCCACTCCGGCTTCCTCCCACAGACCAAAGACCTGCAGGTTAATTGGTTAATAATTCATCTAATTCACACATTATATCACCTTTTGTTTAATACATACTAAAGTGTAAAAATGGTGGTGTTATTGGGGGATTATGAGCCAGATTTTTCCTTTAATCTCCGTCACTGAGTCGATGGACAGGTCTCTCTGATGGTTCCCTCTCCCTCTCCATGATATTGTCACGAATACTTCTCACCTCTCCCTGCTGGCCTTTTTTTTTTTTTTCTTATTATTTTTCTCTGCTCATGATCTGACCCATTTCTGTCAGCGCCTCGGGAATCCGCTGAAGGAATATCGCCTGCGACTTTGTCAAAGGGCAAAGTCATTTTGCACCATAATAGAAAAATTGCCTGTCGTTTCATTGGATCGTGTCCCAAGTTTTTGAGGGTGGAGAAAAAAAGAAGAAGAAGAGTCTCCTCAGCATCCACCTAAACAGATTATCTTCTTATTTTTTTTATATATATATTATTTCTCCACAAATATTTGCAGGCTCATATGGAGTCATGCCCACGGCGAGCGGTGCCAGCACCCACATCGGCGTCAGCTCCCTGTAGAACTCTGCGGCTAAATCCTCCCGCTAATCTCCAATTAAAATGGTGATAATAGGTGTTTGCCCAACTCGGTGCCCACCGCTGCACCCCGGCTCCGTCCCCCACTTCATGCAACCTCCCATCAAATCTGTCATGGGGAACTCTAACACACACACACACACACACACACACACACACACACAAACCCCATCAGACTCTTAAAGTGCCCGAAAGGATTGACCTACATTGAGCCCACTTCCCAAACTCATTTCTGCAAACACAAAGGAGGATTAGCAGAGATTAAGATGACAAGGTCTGAGGATTGAGAAGTTATAGCTGGCATAGGCCAATTATAATTACTGCCCTACTAAAAAGGGCACAAGTAGACTGTGGCTGAACCGAGAGGTTGTGTTTGGATCGTGTTATTTAGCTAATTCCTTACACAGGATGCAGCAGTTCAGATGTGGAAATAGCTTTTGATTCCAAACAGACAGCAAAGGCACACGCAGCAGTAATTGAAATCCTCTGCTGAATGGATTTTTTCTTTGGATTGTATTTCCCTCGTTAAGATGCCGATGAAGTTGCACAATTTGCATTATTTTGTCCACAGTGTGGGTCTGTTTGTTGTGCTCGACCTTCCTCGCATGCAAAAAGAGCCGTCTTTACGCTGCTTAACCGATTTCCCCCTCCAACACATCCCATATGTGGATCACATCTGCTCTACCAGTGTGTGATTCATTTAAAAAAAATCACGCAT
The DNA here is from genome assembly GCF_963514095.1 of Eutrigla gurnardus. Taxonomy (NCBI): domain Eukaryota; kingdom Metazoa; phylum Chordata; class Actinopteri; order Perciformes; family Triglidae; genus Eutrigla; species Eutrigla gurnardus. The sequence continues at coordinate 18,233,581 of NC_139930.1, forward strand.
TTTAGGATATTTCCCAGCACTCGTGTTGAAAATTTGAGATTAGGAAATCTAATGAAAATGGGTATTAAAAAAAAGAAAAAATGCCTCTCAGGAACACTTGAATGGTTTAAAGTTCTGCAAGTTTTTCATGTAAATCTTTACATTTTTTCAGAGCACAAATATAACCATCTCCATCTCCTGTATGTCCAGCAAAACACATGAAGAAATAAGAGTTCATCATCATTTTGAGCTTCGGGGGTGTTTTATTTCAGGGGGGGTTTTAAAGTCTTCTCAGCATATTGAGTGTCTGAGTGACTGCGGCTAACTGAGAGTGTCTGTGGGCGTTTGGAAGTGTGTTGGACTCGTGTGTGGTTTAGCTTGCTGTGTTTATGTACACGTGTGTGTGTGTGTGTGTGTGTGTGGTCCCAGAACAAAAAGCGGACAGCGAAGTCGGCGTGTGCGCAACATATTCGCGGCAGGAAACAAGAGAGGCAGGCTTTCATCTCCGCTCAGGCTGGCCGAGACCCCAATGGAGACCACATGCCCGAGTCATGCAAAGGAATCCTTTTGTGGGAGTTTAGGGGGTCCCCCGCTGTCAGAGGGGGGCTGAGAATCCCCATTGGGGGTTCAGTGGAAGCCAATGAAATCTCTGTAAGGCACAGATAACCTGCCACAGGGGGGAGGGAGGATAAAACAGTCAAAATCCTAACCAGCTGTCAGACGTCCTGCATTACTTTGCTAATTACAAACTCAGTAGGCCTCCTGACCCCCCTCCCCCCTCACCACATAGTGCTCCAGCATCACCTCTGTTACATCTTTAACCCAGGCGTTTAGTTAAAGAGTCTCCTAATTGATGAAAGAGAGCCACTTTCAAAAACCGCAGTCTTGACTTCAAGTGCTCATAAAAATGCCTGGGAAATTGGAGTTCTGCACACCTTCCTCATTCATTACCTCAACATCAGCACGCGCTCGTTTACCGGCCTCGTGCCTCCGTAAACACAGCCCACTCCGTTCCTTCAGCTAAATTGTTTTCTCAGTGATGTTTTTTTTTGCTGCAGATTACAGTCTTGTTTGCACAGACATGCCTGTCGGGAGTGAAAGCAAGGGCAGACCTTTATCTGACAGGTATAGTTTCAGGGGATCAGGGAGGCTCATTCTGCTTGAGCATGATGGGTAATAAAGATTCTCATTATCCGCAGGATCGCCGAGAGACTGAAGCGATCCGTTTGGGTTCGTTAGGAAAGTTAGAAGTCGACATTTATCATTTTTCCGTGGTGGAAAGTGAACTACATTTACTCAAGTACTGTATTTATTTGCAGTTTTTAGCTACTTTTACTTTACTTTTCTAAACTTTTATTCTGCTATTTCCAGTAACTAATTCATTTTTAGATTAATATTTTAGTTAAGGACTCATTGTAACCTTAAAAATTATAATTAAATGCCTCATTTCTCAAACTTTTTGGCAGCATCTAATTGGAGCCTTACTAGGTAGATTAATAAAAAAATAATAGCTAAAGACTAAAAGCTGAATGCAAATGTGTTTGTTTTTTTCCCCCTCTCCCATTAATCATCTCATGACCCCCCACATTTATCTCTTGACCTTTAGGAGGGGCCTGACCCCCAGGTTGGAATCCGCCAGACAGAAATACCAATAAATAAAGTATTTAAAACTTGCCACACCTCGACCAGCTATAGTAAAAATGCTACTTACACATGAATTAGCAATCTAATCATGTATTATACTTTATTATTATGCACAGGGGTTATTATTCTTTGGTAGTTTTAGATATTATATACATATTAATAATACTTTTCAACCTTAGATTTGTTGTTTTTGTACTTTTGCTCTACCAGTCCAATCGGGAGGGATTTCGTAAAGCATACATCTTGTCAGAATGATATAGGTCAACAGTGACGCCCTATCACACTGGTTCCCCGTTGTTGTCTGTTTGAAAAGGTCAGCTGACGAGGAATGGAAGAAGAAAGCGGCGGCGGCACACTTCCATCCGCCGCCTCGCCCGTGAGTTCCCTTCCTTTAATTAGAAGGCTGGGTTTAATTGATTGTTTTGGCTTCCCATTACTGTCAGGAGAGAATAATGGTCACTGTTAACAGACTTCACTCGAGCTTTGTTACTTTAAAGTGAAGTGAGTTCAACCCCATCATCCCCATCCAAGCCCCCCCCCCCTCCCCTCTTACCTCACCCAACCTCAAACCACACCCGGGTGAAAATCCATATAACAGCAGAAATTGCAGAGGCAAAATGCCTTTGAGCCATGCTGATTAAAAAGACCCAACAAACCCCCATTTTCAAAGAGAGCGTAAACAATGTCACAAGCTCGCCGCCTGCAGTGACTCACTCCAAAACTGTTATTACATCTACCTTTTATGAAGCCGCGCCGCGTTTCATCTTTTTTTCCAGCTACGAGATAAGCCTGAGATGGCTGAGGTAAGCTAAGTGTTCTTAAAAGCATCCCTAAGCGGTTAATAAGTATGTACTAATGACCCCCAAACACATCTTATCAACATGAAAGCCTGATAAAGCTAGCAGGATATCCAAAGGGTGAAGTGGTGTTTTCATTCACAGGCTCATAAATCTGCAGCTGTCTTAGAAAAAAAAAAAATAATAAAAAAAGATAGGTAGTGAGTCAGCTGTTTCACAAATCAGTCTTCTTAATCTCCAGCACACTGTTTTTTAAATGCTAATTAGCTAGTGTTAGCATGCTAAAGTCAGATGGTGACTAAACAAGTTAGCTTAGCTTAGCACAAAGAGTGGAAAGAAGGGGAAACAGCTAGCCTAGCATGGCCCTGTCTGGTGTAAAATAAAGAAGCAACAGCACATCTGAAATGTTAATTAGCACCATGCTAATTAGAACTATACAGTGTATTCTAAAGATAACGAGTATGAAGCTACAGGTGTTAGCGTTTAGCTTAGCATAGAGACTGGAAACGGAGGGATAAAGCTAGCTAGCAGGCCAAGAAATAGTGAAATGTCAATTTTGATTGAACAAGACATAGGATGGTAGGTAGTTAGCATTAGATGTGCTAGGCTAGGAGTTTCCCCCTCATCGCCAGTCTTTATGCTAAGCTAACAAGCTGCTGTCTGTGTAGCTTCGTGAACCTTTTTTTAAAGCAAGAAAGCGAATTAGCATCTTTCAAACTTTTCCTTGAAGTTGAACTTTGTTGCCCTTTTAAAACATTGGAGTTCTTCGAGAAGGAAAACAGTCAAGGTCAGTCACGTAGTTGTTGCTCCCCGGCGCTCCATTAATTACGCCGCTTTTTTTCTAAATGTCCTCAACTGATGGAGAATCACTCCAGGTGATGTTCGAGCAGTAAATTAGCTCGTTGGGCTGCAAAGCAAACCCCAATCAGCAGACTATCTTCTCCTCGGATAGCCACGCGTTTGTCTTTTTTTTTTTTTTTTTTAAGGTTGGGGGGTCAGGCGGGATTATCCAGGAGGAGGAGGAGGCTCAAAGTAATGACACAAGAGAGAGACAAAGGGGAGGCAGGCAAAGAATGAAAAGAAGAAGAAGAGAGGAGGCATTGTGCGTTCAAGCAGATCTCCTTAGACTTAATTACCTCGCTCATCCATTTTCATTCAGCCTTCTCACGAGAACACGGGGGGGCATAAACACAGGGCTAATGAAGTTAAAGAAACAAACTATTAAAAACATTCGAGCTACTGGAAACAAACTCAGGATCTATCTGTGCAGCCAGACGTCACCGTGTGCTGCAGGTGAAAGGAAGCGCTGATAACGGCAGCTTTTTGAAAATCTTCAGTGATCTCGGCCTCACATGACTCTTTTCTTTAGCAGTCCAGCAGATGCTCTTTTTTTTTCTCTCTCTCTCTCAGCGTGTTATCTCCCTGAGTCTGCCTTGTGGTCCAGATAAGCAAGGAAGGAAGGCAAACCTTCTTTAAAGTAGATATTTCAAAGCAGGAAACGGCTTCAAATTTACTCTGAAGGGAGGGAAAAAAACGGAGCTAGGTGGATTTCTGATGGAATTTAAATGTAACTCTGCCATGAGAAGAATCTTTAAATTGGGTTTTAAGGACATGGACACACTGGCCCCCTAACAAGGGTCTCCTCCCCGCCTGAGGCGGATCGGTCCTGAATGCTGATGTAACTCGAAGGGCAGAGCGGAGGTCAGAGCCCGGCGGACGACTCGCCTCATTTTGAAAACATCCTCCGACATCATCGCGATGTCTGTTCGTGTAATGTCTGGAATGGGTTTAAAGCAGCTCCACCCAGAACGGCAGGAATGTTTTCTGAAAGCTCAGAAGGCTTCTTCAGTTCTGGATCAGCCTGGACCTCCACCCAGCTGATGAAATCCTCCAGAACCCTCAGGCGACATGGTATTTTCCCCCTCCGGCTCTCTTATTTATATGCAATCCAACAACAAAATGTCAATAAAATGCAATATTATTGCTGTATTCAACTCAAGAAGTCAAGTGCCTACTTCATAACTTTGATTTGTAGAAGCTGTTTTGCAATATTCAATATTTTTCTTATTTAGTCAACAAATTAAAAAGACGAATGATGAATTAATCCGACTAAAAACGGAGGTTTTGAGAATAAATCATACATCTGTTGATATAAAAACCAGTCTGAATGTTGGTTTGAAAGATTGACGTCCCCAGTAGGAACGCCTCGGGCAGACGAGGGAAGTCATTAAGTATTGAAGGGCAGACGGAGCACATTGCTGGTTTTCGGTCTTTTCATGGGATTTGTTGACAGAGAGAGAGAAAAAAAACACCAGACTTATCCTCTAAGACGTGTTCTGGAAAACATTCATCTTAATGTTCCCGATGACTGCAGACCTCTCTGTCATAAAAGTTATTGAATACCAATAAAAACAGTTGGGTGTACACGATCAACAATGCTTCATCTCTTCTTGATATTTCTTCTAAATCTCGGCGTGATAAATCCACAAACAGATGCTGACGGTTTGAACATCTGCAACTCATTTGAAATTCATCGCCTCTCTATGTGAACATGTGTGGCGTCTAGTGCTCCTGTTGCTAGGCGACGGCGACGTGTAGGTGCATTGTTTTTTCATCACACATACAGACTGCCCACACACAAAAATACTAGACTTTGGTCTGTTCAGCCGAGCTCTGTGTGCGCTGACGGCACCCAAAGGACTCACTGTGTTGAAGGGTCAGTGTATGTTGTGTGTGGAGTGGGGGGGGGGGTAAGACCTACTTCCTGGCGGACAGGAAATTCAACTTCCTGTCTTGATTAATGGGGGTCTGTTGGATCACACAGGGGCACTGAGGGGCCTCTCGCACACAGAGTTCCCACATTTCACCTTGAATGCCCCCCCTCTCTCCCCCCTACTTTTTTTTTTTTTTTCCCAGTGTGCTGGAAAATAGTGTTGAAATAACGCAGATAAGGTGAAAATGTCAGCCAGTGTTGAGACACTGGATTCTTGTTCATTTCTTCCCCCCTACTATATGGGTGTATTTTGTTTGTGACACATGAGGGTCTGGATCCAGTAAAACTGGTGTTTCTCAGCCTCCAGTCACCGGTCAGCAGGGGGAATGTAAACAGTGAACAGACTCCTCGGAGGAGGAGCAGGAGGAGGAGGAGGAGGAGGAATGTGGCGAGCAGCGTTCTACAGCCGCTCACTAATGAGATGTTAGACTTGTTACAAACCAGGCGTCGCACGCGGGAGGGCCAACAACAGGCCGACCACTTTGTGATGCTTTTTTTTTTTTTTTTTACCGATGAAAAGTGGGAGGGGGAGGAGGCAGGTCAGGGAGGGAGGGAGGGAGGTGCTTTTTGAGATTTCATGTTCTCCTCCAGCCCCCACAGTTTTGCAGATAAAGGCAGCCGTTGCCAAGGTGACTCGGCGGAGAAAGGAAAAGTATCTGGCTGCCTGTTCTTGTGCAGGAAAGGCTTTAGAAAGCCGGAGGCATAGATAAGATGATTTCCACAGAACAAAAGCTGTACGCATGATATACCGCCTTAAAGACCGCCTTAAAATACCCCCTTAAAATACCTTCTTTAGCTGCGGCGTCCGCTGCTAAGCTGCCTAAATATGCGAATCACGCCGTTAATGACCCTTTTCCCCTCCTGAAGACCACATACCTCCACACATGAGTCAAAAGATGTTACAGTCAAGAGGAAAAAACTCTTATGTTTATTAGCCATGAATTTCACATTGTGAAAAAAATCACATGTACAAAATAATGCCATTAAAAAATAGAAATGAAAACTCTTACATGACAAAAGGAGGGAAATGAAAAACCCGATGTTAAATGCCGCTCGGTGCAAAAAAAAAAAATTGAAGGGGTCATTCATTACTTGCTGTTGTTGCCAGGGAAACTTGCATTCTATTGGGGGGGGGATGCTCCGATCTGATTGGTTCAGTGGTTGGAGGAGGTCAACGCTATATGGAGCCCCGAGGGTCTCCATCCACAGAAGTCCTGAAATTGCCAATAAAAAGGATGAACTTTTGGGAGGCTTAAGGAGCGGAGCAGGAATTTGCAGGAGCTGTTTACTGGTTTGATCCCAACAGATTCTCTTTTATGAATTCACAAAGGAAGACATTTGAAAAATAAACATATTTATATACATATCCCACCAAAAACATTTCCTCTTACTTTGAAATTCCATTAATATTCAATTGTAAAATGTCAATGTTCAGGTCACTTAGACAGACAAACAGACAAAAACACTGATTAGACTTGTATTTCGTTAGGGACATTCTCTCTTTTTTGGTCTTTAGGAACTTGCCATGTGTTTTCTTTTCTTCCTTTTTTTTAATGTGCATTATTGACACTATGGTGAAAAAGCACTGCGGTGTCTGCCCTTTATCAATGCACAGCTTACAGGATTCAACTCTTTTTGAAGAAGACTGTGGGTTCACACCCCGAAGGAGCCAAGTTAGCACATGTAACAGTCCTCCAGCTGTCTCAGGACAGCTGCAAGGACTGTCGCATTCCTCCCCATGTCAGGGTTACTCCCTGGGCCACATGCTGCAACCTTATCTGTTTTATCAGAGCATATCGTTTTGTTTTTGTTGGTCCAGTCCCCGACGGGGACGTTTTAAGACTTGGACCCCAGGTTTAGAGCTTAAAGATAGTATAAAATAAAAAAATACCCCCATTCAGTCTTCTTATATGTGGCCTTAACTGCTTCACGGCATCAGTAAACCGAGCCGTTCTCCCATACGTCCTCGGTGAGAGCTTCACCGCCCGTCTTTTATTTATTAAAAAAAAAAAAAAGAAAGTGAAAAGTTCCTCCCAGGGGGAGGAAAGAGTGAATTGTGCAAAAAAATGCAGCCCAAAACTTGAGATCAAATAAACAAAAATTAAAAAAAAACACATCATCTGGCCATGCACGACATAACCATGAACATGCATTCACATGAGAATGCAGGCAGAGAAGTAATAAATAAGGATTTAAAAACACATTAACAGAGTAAAAGCATCGCCATATAAATTAAGACAACGTTGCAGCAAGAGTTATATTAAAAAAAGAAAAAAAAAAGAAAGAAAAAGGAAACTGATTCCATTCTCAGTTTTAGGTTTAAGGTGACCAAAGAGAAGAGTTCATGCCAGTTTTTACTGAGTCACTATGAGTGGACATGCTCGAGGAAGTGTTCATGAGCAGCTGCTTTTATCAGAATAACAGAAGCGTTAAGTTTACAGCCCGATGTCCCCCCCCCCCCCCCCCCCATGTGTACAGTCGGTTAGTTAACCGGCACTCAGCGGGCTTTAATGCGTAGCTGCGAAACAGCAAACATGTAAGGCCGTGACCCCGACACCCCCTCCCCCTCCTTCCTCTCTCAACCCCCCCGGGCCCTCGCACAGATCCCTTCCATCCTCCTCAACCTCAGCTGGCGTTGGTCGTCAACACCTCGTGGCCTTGCAGTGACAGCGAAAACCGCCTTCAGTCTCAAAAGTTTACTTTCTGTGTCTGAGCCGAGAGGAGACAGTCTTTGAAAGAAGAAGAAGAAGAAAAAAGGGGGGTGAAAGGAGTATTAGAGGAGGGAAGGTCGGCTCCTTCATTGTACCTTTTTGTTTTATAAATCTGCTATATTCAGTCCTCAGCACAGCAATCATTGCTCCCTCCCTCTAAATAGAACATCCATCATGCTATACATTGCAGCCTTTTTCTTCTTCTTTTTTTTTTTTTTGGATCATGGAGAGAAAAACATCAATACAGCCTGTGGTGACTAATTGGGGGGGGGGCTGAACGGCAGCGTGAAAAGCCTGATGTACACAAGGTGGGAGTCTGTGCCTCGTATATATAACAAGCAGCAGTTTCTGTTTTGGTTTGGTTGTTTTTCTTTTTCTTTTTTGCGTGATTCGAGGAAAAAAAACCCTCGGCTTCCTTCTCCGGGAAAAAGAGAGAGACGTCATCATTCCAGGTAACTCGTCCCGCTTTCTGCATCTTTGCAACATGGAGATGACGTGGGCGTCTGTACATCACTGCTCAGTGTCTTGTTTTTGTATTTTTTTTCATTTTTTAGAGGAAGAGGATGTGTGCTTCTTCACAGTTGGAGTCCAGGAAGTTAAAACGGGGGAGGGGGGAAATCTGAGGGCGAGAAGAGAAGGAGTCGTTAAAATGGTTGAATGAGACGCCTGAAGGCAAACAGGTGACTTTTTTTAATGTATTCAAAGTACAAAGCTTAAAAACAAAATAATACACATGTTGGAAACGAAGCTCACAACCTTCTTGGAATTGTATCTGCTCTGTATCTCCTACTAGACTATTAGATCTGGTGATCCTACTCTGTTTCCTCCGTCAGGCTTTCTTATCTCCCCCGAGTGTGTTTTTACTCACATATTATCACTTTGACCTTTTTTTTTTAAAGCTTTTACTTCATATGTAGGCCTTCTTATCTGTTTACGCCACAGACGGCTACACACTTGGCAGTCCTCTACGTGTCTAACACGAGTGTACTATCACCCCGCTATCTCTCCCTGTGTGTTTTGGACATATTTGGAGGGTATTTCCCTGTTTCCTGCCAGAGGACGTACATGTGATGAGGGAAGTAAACCTTGAAGAGCACTTTTCTACCCAGCATGCATCATGGGAGAGAGAGATATGTCTTGCACTGGATTCCAGAGAAAGAATGGATGGAAATATGTTCCTTCTTCACTGCCACTGGTGCATTTCATCTGCATGCTCTCACACTTAGGCTTTGCAAAAATTCCACATACGGACATAAGAGTCGTTATTGATCCTCGCACCGAGAAACAGTAATCACGTGTATTTAAAATGATTCCCTTAAAGCGTGCACATACGCCACGCTTCTTCCTTTTAACTGGAACTCATTCAAACTGCATCAACCGCCACGGAAATTGGAAACCAGATGACGCCGATCGGGTTCCTTTAGATGAAAAGTGTGTGCGGAGGCCGACTTTCATTCGTTTTGTTTAGTCGTAATCTTGGACAGCTTCCTGGTAATACAGCTGCATCTCAGGGAATGTCTGTGTTTAGTTTCACGTTTAAGTCACTTGTAAATATCTAAATCACAGACAGTCGTCGACGGCATACAGGAAGTCTCGCTTTTTTCCGAGGGGGAAGTTAAATTGTTCTCATGGGAAAAAAGTGAGAGAGAACTTCTTCTTTCTCTCCCAGCGACAATCCTCCTTCTGTGAGGTCCGACATACTTCCTTCCCCTTTCATTCCTTTAAACGGCCTTCTTTTCCATTCCTCTACATTTTCTGTGTCTTTTCACATAGCGTTCACTAGAGTAGACTGTCAGTTGCCATGACAGACTATCCCGGGAAAAAAAAAACACAAATTGTGTATTAAATTAGTGGGACAGGATTATATTCTCTCCACTGAGCACCGTGTTGCGTTGGCTTAGAGATAGTATAAAAACCTTTCACTGTAGCCTCTTCCCTTTCAGAGATGAGTCAGTGAAAAGAAAGGGAATAATAAACGTCTTAACAGATATTTCATCCTGCGGAGAGAGAAATGGGGGGGGGGCGTCACATTGAAGCTGCTCTGAGCTGCTTCCTGGCTTTATCAAATGGGGAAACCTTGTAGTGCTAGACTCAGCTTCTCTCCATGGTGAGTTCAGGGGCCCCCAGACATTTCAATACATATAAATACAGCAGAATGAAGGATGCATGGCTATGTGTGTGTGTGTGGGGGTGGGGGGGGTCATATGCCCTGCAGCATGGAGAGAGCTCCACATGCGTCCAGCCCGTTTATCATCAGAGCACGGAGAGTTAGAATGAGGTAACTGAATATAGATGGAGGCACAAGAGGCTGTGGTTTCTTGACGGGAAATATTCAGAGAGAGATCATCACTACTAGGATGTCTGGGGGGGGGGGGGGAGATTCACCACTCCCCATCACCTCCACTTCCAACCCCCTGATGAATGGTTTCCGACTCCGCATGAGTCGGCGGGGGGCGGGGCGGGGGGGTGGCGTGAAAATGACCACAACCTCGTCAAAGGAAGGTGACTGAGAGTGGATTAGCAGCGGCGGAGTGTTGTAGCCTGCTGCTGTGTGGCTTGTCTAATTGGCGGACCCCCTTTTCCCTCTTAGGAGGGATTTCCCCCGCAGGAGCAATAAAAGTATCCTATTCTCTTTCAATTACCCTCGATGTCCTTCGGCCCATCCCCACAGCCACATAACTCACTTAACTAACGCACACAAGGCCCTGAACACCACCACCCTCCCCCCTCCCCCAGTGCTGCTTCCTCTCATTCTGATTGTCAGTATTTCAATTCTTACAGAAATCTCCACTAGAGACTCCACAAATGCATATTAGAAACCCATAAATACTGAGTATCACAGATTGTCCGTATGAGCATATATGTTATGCATATTAATTGCATTATATTAATGGTTTATGGATTGTGTTTTATCCTTATCTTTGCTAAAATTGAAGCATTACTGCCAAAATGTTTATGTAACGTGTGACAATGCAATACGAGCCAATGTATCATTGTATGTATTAATATTTATAAATGCAGTTTTTTGCATCTTTGTAATCTGCCTCAAAAAGAACCACAGTAATTGGACTCTAATTAATTTAACAAATGCGTAAAACATATGTGTGTACATGCATAAATACATTATAAATTCAAATTATATAATTAATATCAATGTTTTACAGATGGCTAAAGGAAAAGAAGAAGATAAATCTGTCCTCCTGAAATGTTGCTAGACAGTAAAACACAAGAAAATCTCTATCCATGCAACCTTTTCTCTTCCATGTTAAAACCTGATGCTACATTACCCACAATGCACCTCAACCGCCAACAGTTTCGGTCACATATTTGTGCGTGTTATGCTAGGTATGCTATGTAGCCTTGAGCCGTTATCATGCACAGATTAGCAGCGAGCTACAGAAGTCCTCTTTCTCCTGATTTTCTTTTTCCATTTTCAAACTCGTAGTCTTCACACCCAACTTTATAAAATATACAACCCAAGACCTGTAAACATACTTAGAGACATGAGAGGTCAAACTTACTTCATGGAAAAGGGAGCAGGTCGAGGGATCCGGGGCTCAAGCAGGCAGATGTTTCCAGGTGCTGACGAAAGCAGTGGGTATGAGTGAGTACGGCACAGTAGTGATGCTGTTCCAAGCGTCCAGCGTCGGGTCGTAGCAGTCCAGAGTTTTACACCGCTGGGTGCCGAAGTACCCCCCCACCACGTACAGTTTGTTGCCCGACGCCACAGCCTGGCAACTCATGCGCTTGGCCGTCACGTCGCCCACTTTAGTCCACTGATAGGTGTCGCTGCTGAACTTGTAAGCCGAGCACGCCGAGAACTCTGTGTCCCCGCCCATGACGAAGATCTGGTTCCCCAGCACGGCGGCGGCCGTGTAGCGCCACGGCTGCGGGCAGGACGCCGGCACCGACCACCGGTTCTCCTGCGGGTCGTAGCACTGCACCTTGGGCAGCTTGTCGTGGGTGACGCTGGTTCCGCCGAAGGCGAAGAGCTTGAGCTTGACGCTGACCACCGCCGCGTTGCTCACGCCCTCCCTCAACGGAGCCACCATGGTCCACTTGTTGGCCACGGGGTCGAACTGCTCCACCTGTTTGAGCGACACGGATGGGGATGCTGGGAGGCAGCCGGTCGCCGCCGTGTGACCCCCCACCACGTAGAGGCAGTGCTTCAGCTCCGCGGAGCCGTGGCCGAACCTGGCGATGAGCATGGGCGCCGCCTTTGACCACTCCTCGTGGACGGTATCATAGACCCACACGTCTTTGGACACGCCGTTCTCCGAACCCCTCCCACCGGTGATGTACACCTTGCAGCCGATGGCGCAGGCGCTGAACTCCTTCCTGGGGCTGGGAATGTCCGCCTTGGGGATGATCTCTTTGGCTTTCTGGTCCACCAGGTACAACTTGTCGCACATGAACGTCTGCCCGCCCAGGAGGAAGAGGGCGTGGCTGGTCTTTCTCGGCCGAGCGCACGGGCTGTTCACGACGCCGTCGTTCTGCAGGATCTTCAGTTTGCAGCGGATGGCTTCGTCCACCAGCTCCTTGCTCTTGGGCTGCGCGTTGATCAGCTCCTCCGTAGAAACGTTCTCCATGAGAAAGATGGCCGGCAGCAGGGCCAGGCGGACAGTTCTCAGCAGCTCCGGAAGGTGGCAGTGCCTCTTTTCCAGGTCATAGTTGATCCAGTTGAGGGCGGCTTCGTAAACCAGTCTCTCGTCTTCCGTCTCCAGCTCCTCGTGTGACAACAGCTGCACCACCATATCTTTGGGCAGCTGGAGGAAGTCCTCGGTCTTACAAATAGCGGGGAAATTGCTGAGGCACATGCCCCAGGAGAGCTCCGACAGCTTGGTGCACTGGTGGGCGTCGGACAGCAACAGCATGCCAAGGCAGTTGGACGGGTGAAGGTTTCTCTCGAGGAACTCGGCGCAGGCGTCCCGGATGTCCTGAAACTCCAGCATGTCGCCGGCTTCCAACAGCGACTCGGCGTTCTCCTCGTTGATGACCACGCGCGACGAGTACGCGTAATCCAGCAGGAGCTCCAAAACCTCCGGGTGGATGGAGTCGCGGAAGTCGACCTCGCTGGCCTGGCTCTCCCTCAGCCCGCCGCTGAACATGGCCTCGAAGTAGCGGCTGCAGGCGGCCAGCACGGCGCGGTGGCATGGGAAGGAGCGGCTGCCGGCGTGCAGCAGGACGTCGGTGAAGAGCCGTTGCTGCCGCAGCGAGTTGAGGTGCATGAGGACGCTGTCGGCATAGGAGGACTTGTGAAACAGGTAGATGTTCATGGAGCCCGTGCTGGCTCGCGATTTCCGGTTCTCATGGACGCACACGGACATTTTCATTGAATCCTGAAAAAGAAAAGACAAGAAAAATCTCTCTTTAATGCATTTCATACTTAAGGGGCATCACACAAGCTTCTGTTTTGCTGATGAAATGGTTGTCACAATTCAGCTATTTGTTTGTGGTATTTGTCTTTAAATTTGCATCCGTGAGGCAGAAATATAAATGTTTTTTTTTTGCTTGCTTGTTAAGCTGAGACAGCCTTCGGGAAGAGGCATTTTCACTATGACTCAAAGTAAAGACGAACAAACAGCCTCATCCTTCATCCTTAACATCCTCTAAGGAATTTCAAATCATTTTAAAATTTAATAAAGTGGCAACTTTAGAAAAAGCCTTCTGTTTAAAAAAACATAAATTATTGTGAGAAGACTTTAGCATCACAATAATGAGTGTCACTGTAAAAAGGAGGCGGTAATTATATGGGAGCATGTTGCTGTCAAGACAGTTTAAGGGAAGAAAGTAGATCCTTACAGTGTTATAATAATGTATCTTCTACCATTCAATCCATCTAAATTCATTGAAGGTTAAGACTTAAATTGTACTCTCAGCCTGTCTACTGTGTGGGCACATTTTTCGGCCCCAATATTCATAATAGGATGAACGATGTGCTATTTTGTTGGTGAGTATTGCAAAGAGATAGAAAAGCATTAAGCAAGAGATCCAGTGATTGCAAACTGCAAAAAACAGCACACGCCCCGGGAGTTATGAAGGTCAAGTAGATAACAATTGTCTTCTCGCAGAGACCACAAGGATTTTCTGCTTTTAACCCCCGAGCAGCACTAATCCCCAACCCTGTTTTTAGAGATACGGTGATTTACAAGCAAGAGTCCTTGTGCGCAGTTCTTAAAGCAAAAGAGAGGGAAAGAAAAGAGACAGCAGGACTCTCTTAAGCCGCTGAGTAATGCACAGAATTTACTCCCTTCCATAAAGCAGCAGCAGCTCCCGTCTCCGCCGCCCTTGCTCCGTCCTCGCTCGGAGAGAACATTCATTCAACCCAATTTCTAGACTTGTCAAGTGCCTCCCGCGCTTTTCCATAGTCACTGTCTGACCTAGTAAATCCACAGCTGTCAGATACTTTGACCAGACTCTAGGACATTTCAAGTTTTCTTCGAGGTCTCATAACGTGATTTAAGGAGTCCTCAAGATTTCTTAAATACTCATTATACCCCAAATCTGCCTTTTTTATAGTGTTGAAACAGGGATTTAGCATGTTTGGCAGCTTGAATTCAGTAGAGATTGGGCCCCATGAAGACATGTCTTAAAGACAACAAAAGTGAAACTTAAAGTTAAAACAACCGACTTCCTGCAGAGCTTTGGAGCTTTTGAAGTGAGCGCTAACATGACACGAGACCACGGGAGCTTTTCACATTTGTAATCCATCGTATCTGTCAGTTTCTCAGCGTGTTTTACAAACCGACAGGTGTTGCCTGAACGATTTTCTTTTGGTGAACTTCAAGAAGTTTAAAAGCTTCCAGGTGTCGTAAGCGATCCCTCTGCAACGCAACAGTACAGCTTCCATTTACCTCCAGTTGCATCATCCAACCATCCAAACATCCTCAGATGTGAACCCTACATGTGTTAGTCCAACAGGGGGGTTGCTATCCGGTGAGCGTCGTCACTCACACCTTCAACAGAAACAATATTGTTCCAGGGCAACGCAACTGAATTCCAGTTAAACTCGCTGACCAAACCAGCTGCTAGCCAGACGCACCGTTTTGGTGTTTCTGGTTGCAGCTGTCAATGGTGGAAAGTAACACACACAACCAGTGTTAACATGAGGTATTTAAGCTGCAAGCACTGCATTCCAAGCTAAGCCTTTAAAACGGGAGCCACAACTGAAACCAGGTGAGGAGGCTCGCGGCGATGTGGGGGATAACAACCCTTTTGTAATTTGGACGTGCATTGTTTTTGGGGAATGTACGAATGCGACCGCTTCATAAAAGAACTGCATCCATTCATTTTCAGGTTCTTTTGTGCCAAACGGACAATAAGGACAACACAGGTTTCGTGTTTTTAGCCGCCACTTTGGTCCGCCAAAAATATCTCAACAAAACGTGGCATCATCATGAAATTTGGTTTCCGACTTTCATGGTGCCCAGAGGATGATCCCTCGTAACTTTGGTGATCGGTTGACTTTTTTTGTCGAATGTCATCGTGAGGTTCATATTTGTGGTTTTGTGTGAAGTGTGTCAACATCTGTTGGATGTATCGCCATGACATTCAATACAGACTTTTTGAATTTCCATCTCACACCATCATCAGAACTAAATGTAGATTTGTTTGGCGACTAAATACCGAAACTCCTCAGCTGTGGGCTACTTAGTGTTTAGTTAAAAATGTTAGCATGCTAACAGGCAGAAATAGCAAGTAGGCCTACTGCTGCATTTTTAGCATGTTAGCATGCTGACATTAGCATGTATCTCTGCACAGAGCCACTAGCATGGACTCTTGTTGTTCTATTCACAAGGACTAACCAAAGAAAAATCTTTCATTTTAAATTTGAAGCTAAAATACTCGTATTAAAATAAAGATACGCTTGAATGAACCAAAAGCATTCACAGCCTGAAACAGTTTAGAGGGAGTAAGACATCGGTGAATGTTTCATTTGTTTCCACAGCTTTCAGGTAGACCTGCATGTCTGAATGAAGAATGTATTTCATTTCAAAGCATTCTCACATATTATAGTCTCATATATTATATGAAACATATTCATATTTCACAACAATAAAAAAGAAAGGAAAAACATCGTTTATCACACCGTGATTAAATACAAAAACCGACCGCAACCTTGGTTCAACAGGATTTATTGCATTCCAGCGCTGGAGAGAAAGAAATCTGGCAACCCGTCATGTTGTGCCTCTGGCTCAGCTATAATGAGAATATCCTCCCCCTCACTCGTTCACCTGCACATGTCACTTCCTACGTACAAATTCACACAAATCCTAATTGGAAAGCTTGATTTTAATATGTGGCTCTAATGAATCAGGTTTTTGCAGATACTAATAATTAGCATGCTAATAGATATATATATATCACGTCCGGTAGCTGAAAGGCAGGAAAAAATCCGTGAAATAATCTAATAATCCAATTATGCAGCATGATTTGTTTTCTGCTCGTGGGAGGAAACTGTGAAAATACAAGATATCTGTTTTTTAATTCCACATAATTCTGCAACACTAAAGGTGTTTCACCAAGCAAGCTGAACAAGCTCACTCACACATACAGCGGGAGCTGAACAAAGGGAAGAAAAGCAGTAAACCAGATACTTATTCTATTTGCATATTAAAGGATAAAGCCTGGATTACCAAGTAAACCTGCACGTCCTGAAACCCCTGTGTTTGTAATTTAAATGGAAATGTGTCTTTTGTTGCAAGTTTGCTTTTCCTCAACAAGTTTTTATTACTGTATGCAAAAGAACTTGGATGGTTTCAGAGTTTTCAAACGATATTTTCTTTACATGGACTCTCGATCAGAAGCATCGATTTACACTATTGGCTGAATGGAATGAACAAAAACATGTCTTTTGCAGACTGCCACACATCCCTCTGGAGATTAACCCAGCACGGGTAAACACAGCTTATTGGGGGGGGTAATCAGATTACTGCAACCCATATAACCTTAATCTGGTTGTTCACAGTAAACACTGTTACAGCGAGTGTAAAAGATCCTGAGGGTTAACGAGTTGCTGTGAAATTGCGGATATTAATGTCTCATATTTGACAAATATCTCTTATTCAACACCTCGAAAAATATGAGCCTTTGGATTTTGGACTGTTGTTTGGACAAAAGCATTTTTTTAATCCAAAATTAAAAGTCCAGATGCTTTTAATTATAGGGATGTTATTTGCGGATCATCGAGGAAACTTGAGAAAAAGTTAAGATAATGTATTTTTGTTTGTTTTAAATCCTCACTACAAGTTTTTAATCTTGCAGGTAAAAGGTCACGACCTTTGGCCTCCGTTGGTTTACTGGAGTATTCACTTTGACTTCCACTGAGTGTATTATTGTTTATCTAGTATATTAATTGTGAGTACAACATCACAACCATCAACTAAAAACAGGCGAACAAACCAACTAGTGGGAAACAATCAATCAGTTGATCAACTGTTACACGTTCAGCTTCTCAAACGTGACGATCTGCTGCTTTTCTTTAAACTACATTTAAGTTTCGCTTGTTGCTCAAATAAAACAACGTAAGAACGAATCACCACAGACCCTGGGAACATTTATTTTCCCACATGTCATTCCAGACCATCAATTGACCAATTAAAACCAGAATAAGTGCTAATTAAAATGTTTTGTGATTGCAGCCCTAAAAACCAATTGCCAATCATTAACTATCATTATTAGGGAATCCTCATTGTATTATAAACTCATCCGATCGGCCTCACAGGCTATTTCGTGTCACATCAACATGCATTCACACAACAGCAGCATGAGAGAGTTGTCATCCTCGTCCCCCTCACAGAAAAAAACAGATCCACATATACATGCCACACTCACAAAGCACACAGTAAAAAAAAAAAAAAAAAGGCATGCATGCAGCCTCTGGACAGATATCTGAGGCTTGGCTGGCTGCAGTCTGTTTCAAATCATTGCCAGGTGTTCACAGTCAACCGTGGACTCAGGAAGAGGGATTGGTGGGAGAAGACTTCAAAAGTAAACACCAGGCTTATATGTGGGCCAGCTCTGCACATCTGCCACTTGTTAGGACAAAAAAAAATGATGCAAAAACAATCTATTGATCTGCATGCATCAATTTTTTTAATCTCTAAATGTACTTCACTGTGTTTAAACCAACAAAAAAAACATCTCCACGTCATCGTGTTTACATCACCGCGGAGCGCGTGTCGCACCTGATGTCGCCTTTTATATATATATATATATATATATATATATATATATATATATATATATATTAAAAAGCGTATTAATAACGTGCATGAGTATGTAGGGGCGGGATGCCGAGGAGAACACAAAGGACCGGGAGGAGCGCTCGTGGAGAATAAAGAAATCATTGATGCGCGTGAAGGGGAGATTATAGAAAGAAAGAAAAAACATAATATTGACCAAAAATGGCAACATTGTATCCGTTAGCCGGATTTCTGTTGCGCCTCCATCATCATCATCAGGTGACCAGAGATGAGAGCTGCTGTCACAACATATACTCTGATAATAATCCACATATTATTATAATATTTACCTCTTTGGGTGAAAGCAGGAGTTCAACTGTGTCCGCGGTATCGCTCGAACATGCCACTTGTGACAGAGCCACGATGCAAGCCGTTGCGCTCGGGGGAGGAAGGACTCCTGGCGTGTTATTTCCCAAAATGCGTGCGCGTAACCGTCGAATAGTGAGTCCCGCCGGTTAAACCGTTAAACTGTGTCCGTCTGCCGAATGCCGGGACTTCTGTGTAGAAAAGCCGCGCGTGGAATAAACGGTTTGTTTTTAACTCTCTTCAGGATGAGATGTTCCTCCGGCGCCGCTCAGCTCCTGTGTGACGGCTTCTCCTCCTGCGCTCCCGGTCCTCCCTCTCCTGGAACCGGGGGTGTGTTTACCGAGAGGGGGAGGAGAGAGAGAGAGAGAGCTATGAGGTATGAGGTATATGATATACTGTTTATATAATTCATAGAAATCAATGTTAATGTTCATATTACTCTTTATTGAGTTATATCTGAATATTTGGACAAATTATGTTTTGATGCTTTGGCAACATGTGGAGAGAGAGAGAGAGAGAGAGAGAGAGAGAGAGAGAGAGAGAGAGAGAGAGAGAGAGAGATTGTAGTTCCATTTATACTGTTTTAAACATCTACTCTACTATATTACTATATTTCAAAGGGTCATTAACATATATTTATTTAGCATTTGTGTAAGAAGCATTTTTACTTAAGTTAAAGTACCAATGCAACAATGTGTAAAAAAAAAACCTGTTAGAAGTCCTGCATTGAAGTACGAGAAGTATTGGAAATCACATGTACGTAAGTAAAAGTACCCGTTACACATTGTGTTCAACGTGAGGTGCATTTTAGTGTAGTGGTTCCAAATCTCTTCCATCTTGTTCCCCATTTAAGTTTTTTTTTTTTTAATGCAAAACAAGCTGGTCTAATAACAAGAGGGTGGCGCGTGCTGCACAGATCGTAAAAGCCCCCTTTGTTTGTGTTTGGCTTTTAAAAATGACAACGATATATATTTGATAAAAACAGTTCCATGTGGAAAAGACCGTAATGTTTGACTGAGTCACATGCCAACTCACCACTGGAAAGCCATATACACATATACAATATAACATCCTATAGGTTTTTAATGACGCTGCGGTTTTCGGTTGGAGTAGCTGGAACGGGAAGTCCAATTATATGCCTGGACATCTTGTGTGAGTCACATCTGTGGCGCTTGTTGACGAGACTCTTGGCTGTGACTAAACTCTCCAGTGGACCCTCGAGGCCATGATTCCATTATTTTGTTTTTTTGTTTTTTTGTGTAGGCGACTCGTGTGTTGCGGTGATCACAAACGTGCATCCGGTTTCTTTTCCCATCAGCTGCTTTAATGAACAGAAATAACACTATTACTGTGTTTCCAGCACTGTGTTCTTTAGGAGAAGTGTATTTAGTTGTGAACTCATGGCAGCAAAGACTTCACGTATGTGACAGGAGCGACATCTAGTGGACAAAATATGAAGTTTGAAAAGTGGAAGTGTGTTAAAATATTTATTTATACATTTTTTAAATTATTATTATTGTTTTTTATCACCTAACCTATAATGAAATGTATGTTATGCAACACGTTTGGCTGAATTACACCACTGGTCTAAATCCCTGTTAGATTAATTCATTTAAATAAGATAAATTCAAATAAACTGATTTTGTATTTGGGAGGAGACGATTTTTCTAACAGTTGATTCTTCAATATTATGGTGTTTTATTTTTATTTTTTTGTTAATTTACTTAATGAAATAGATTGTTATATGCAGACAGTTAACAAACGAATGATAGGGGTGTGTAAAGCACAATGTCACAGCAGTAAATTCTTTATGTATATACGAGAAACACCTAGTAGACAAATATTCCTGGGACTCAAACTGTTGACAGACGCGGTGGGAACAGATCCTGAAAGGCAACACTGAAAGGTGTATTTTTTCGTTTAAGATTTCTTAAAAAAAAAAAAAAAAAAACACCGTTTTATCTTTGTCGCTATTCATTGAATTAAATATTTGTTAAGTTTGTTGCCCACTTCTATTTATCTAATCATAGAAAAAAGTGAATAATTATGATTGATCTCAAACCAAATAAAGTGAATCAAATAAAAATGAGTCAATAAAAAGTGAGGACACTGTACTAAATTAAAAGTTAAGGTTTGTTCAATTAGTTGTGTTCCTTCTCTAGAGATTTGCAGTGATGGGTGATATCACAAATTAAAACATATACCAGTATATTTATGTCTTTGTCTCATGGGCTACACTTCTAACAAAAATGCTAAAATAAAGTTTACTACTACTACAGGATTATATGATAATTTATATGATAATACAACATAATAAACAGTAACGACATAATAAAGATCCATAACTCACTGTTTTAGAGCTTTTACTGTCAACCACATCCACACCGACAAACAGTTAAAGCTGAATTGTACTTTTGCACTGAATTTATGGGACATCTTGCTTTCTCTCTCTCTTTATCCACCATATACATATCCTTGGGTTTTTTAAGTTTATTGATTTATTTTTGCTGTTATGTGAAGTGCCCTGCATTTTATGCTTTAACTATGTAATATAACATGCATTTATTCACTTGACAATCTTGCTGAATCAGTGGAGTCTTTTAAATCACTTCTTAAAACACACTTTTATATACTTGCTTTTTCATTTCTTTAATTTTATTTTAGTTATTTATTTATATTTTACTGACTTTCTACTGTATTCTTACCTCATCTTAACTCTTAACCTGTATGTTTTTATATTTTGCTGTCAAAAGGCTATACAAATAAAGTTTATTACTACTATATTACTAATCTGATTCTTCTTTATCCTTCCCTACATCGTTGGAGCATTTCCTGCCATTCAATTTCCTGCCATGACGAGCTTCTCTTTTTGTATCTGTGTTTATTTCCAATGAAAAAAAAGAGAGAAGATGTTCGTGTTGTTCACCAGATGAGTTGATGCCTGGTTGTATTCTTTAGGACTCTGAATTATTGTCAAAAGGTGGATGAATCCAAACAGAGCCTCACAGGATAATCTGATGATTAATTCTAAAAATCCAAAAGACGACCAATAAATACAATGACATGTTATAAACAAATGATATTTTGCTGTTATCTTGCATTCTTTGCACGTTACAATGAACTAAAAGCTGGTTGCACGTCCCCTTTAAATTTTGACTTCCGCATTGGAAGCCACGCCCACCTCCCCATCCACTCATAACGCTGCTGTGCTTGTCCGGTCTTGTGACTCTAGCCTGTCCGCCGCTAAGCATGGGGACCGTTTCAAAGTGTACACTAGTACTACTGCTGGCCCTTGGCTTTTCCCAGGGGCTCCAGCACAACTACATCGATGACGTCGACGAGGAGGCTTACGTCGAGGCTGAGCATGTCGTCACGGCGTCCAAATACGGCTCCCTGTGGCCTCTGCCGCAGTCGGTGAAAATCTCGTCCGATTCACTCAAGTTGACCAGCTTCAGCTTCAAAATAGGCGACGCCAAAGGGTCATCCGCGGGGCCGAGCTGCAGTCTCCTGCAGGACGCGTACCGGAGGTGAGTCCCCCTCTGGTTTCAAACGAAGCGCCGTGCTGCGTTCACGTACCCCTCGAAAAAAAACATCTCCGTTGTCTCGGCAGGTACTTTGAGTACATCTTTGGCTTCGCGAAAAGACAGGAGCTGAGAAAAAGCAGCGGGACCGGCTCCCCGGAGCTGACGGAGCTGCAGGTGTTGATCACATCGTCCGACTCTGAATGCGACGGCCACCCCAGTGTGACTTCCGACGAGTCATGTGAGTCTCTTCCTCCTCAGATCAGGTTACCGAGTACACCTTGAAGTGAGCGTTTCTTGTGTGTTTGTGTTGCTACGTTTCTGAGGGACATGCTGTACAAAGTACAGCATTGTTGAAATATGTAGCTGCCAAGTTGAAATATGTAGCTGTGTGTGTGTGTGTGTGTGTGTGTGTGTGTGTGTGTGTGTGTGTGTGTGTGTGTGTGTGTGTGTGTGTGTGTGTGTGTGTGTGTGTGTGTGTGTGTATTTAGATAGATACTTTATTGATCCCGAAGGAAATTCAAACATCCAGTAGCAATAACATACATAGAACATATATTATACATTAGAAACTATACAAAAGCTATATTTTATATATATACATACATGCAATGTCATGATTGTTTTGTGTCCACAGATGAGCTGACTGTGGATCAGCCGTATGCTGTCCTGAAAGCGCCGAAGGTCTGGGGAGCCCTGCACGGTAGGACTTTTTTGTGCCCGTTATTGCATCACTTCAAAGCAAACTATGCATTTGGGCTGCAGCCAACAATTATTTCTTGTATCATTTAATCCGTAGATCAGAATTTCACTGTCAGAGCACAAGGTCTTTAATTCGCTTTTTTTTATTGGTCCAAATATATTCAAATGACAAATTATGTAAAAACAGAGAAAAGTGGAAACTGATACTTTTTTTTCTTTATTTTTCTTCATTTTTTTAACATTTTTTCTTGATAATATTTATTATGAAATATTCATATTGACCATCTCATCTGACTCGGCAAAAGAACCCAAACAAGAGTGTTTTTCCAAAATGTAAATTAATGGATTATCACAACTGTTGTTACCACTTTACAAACACCCAATCGCGGATGGAAATGTTTGCATAAAAGTATATCTTTGCATGTATTTGTGGATGTAATCTGTACAATCAAAAGCCGCTGGGTTGATAAATGTGTTGTCACTTCCTGTATACACTGTGTGGGTTTGATACTGTGGACTTTTGCTCGCATATCTTGAGTTTGTTATCATGTGATGGTTATTTAATTTTATGGTTTCATAAAAATCTTCCAGAACTTGAAATGATTAAGAACGATGTTTGTTTTGCGTTTTAGGTCTGGAAACGTTCAGCCAGTTGGTGTATGAAGATGAATATGGAGCTGTAAGTGAAGGACGATATACTTTATGTTTTATTTGTAATCAGGGTCAAGTATGTGAGTCATGTTTTAATTACTTTTCAGAAAAGCATCAATTCATCGACCATCAAGGACTTCCCCAGGTTTGCACACAGAGGCATCTTATTGGACAGCTCTCGCCATTTCCTGCCCATTAAAGTCATTTTGGCGAATCTGGTATGTAAATAATCCATTTTTTTTTTATTTCGTTTTCTCATTTTTAATTGTATCCACTGCTTAAATATCCTTTTTTGTTCATTCATACAGGAGACGATGGCAATGAACAAATTCAACGTTTTTCACTGGCACATCGTGGATGATCAGTCCTTCCCTTACCTGAGCCGGACATTCCCACAGCTGAGCCAGCAGGTGAGCTCACCTGGTTATAGAATAACAGTTTTTAATATCAAGACGTTGTATTTTTTTTTTTTTTACAATTCATTCAACTGCTCACAGGGAGCTTACCACCCGTACACACACGTGTATACGCCCGCCGACGTGAAGATGGTGATTGAGTTCGGCCGTCTGCGAGGCATTCGAGTCATCCCGGAGTTTGACACTCCAGGACACACGCAGTCTTGGGGCAAAGGTGAGTTTAGGTGTCGCTGCAGAAAAATCCACAATGTATATATATATACCCATAAACGATATGTATATATATATATACCATATACCTCTCAGGACAGCCGGATCTGCTCACCACCTGTTACTCCGGCTCCAAGCCCTCTGGCTCCTTTGGACCAGTGAATCCCATCCACAACACCACGTACGACTTCATGAGCCAGTTCTTTAAGGAGATCAGCACCGTGTTCCCCGATGCCTACATTCACCTGGGAGGTGATGAGGTGGACTTCACCTGCTGGTACGACCTCGACACAATGTTTAAAAACTCCTCCTCAGCATAAAATGATTAGCCGGCAGTTAATATCTGGGTTTGTTTTGTTTTTTTCCTGCAGGAAGTCCAACCCAGACATTCAGAAGTTTATGGACCAGCAGGGCTTCGGACAAGACTACGGCAAACTGGAATCGTTCTATATCCAAAAGTGCGTTGCTCATTTTACATTTGTTGGCAGAGAAACAACATTCTTGAACTAGAGTTTTAATTTATTTTGTGCTTTTTTTGTTGATCCGATAGACTGTTGGATATCGTCACCACTACGAAGAAGGGCTACATAATCTGGCAGGAGGTCTTTGACAACGGTGTTAAGGTAACTAAAGAGTCATTTCCATGTTCAAGATAATAAAATAAGGTATTTTGAATACTAATGAGTAAAGATGCACCGATCGTGGCGTGACTGGTTACCAGACATATCGGTCTAGGATATGGCCATGGCTATCGTCGGGGACATACACACACTTTAATCAGGGACACACACACACGCACACACTATAATAGGCCTAAATACACTCACTGAATTTGTATACTCAAGAAAAGTCACAAAATTTACAGTCAATTAAAATGTTTAGAGTGAAAATTGGAATTAGACTGTCAGCGTTCAAATTGTAATCGTTGCATCTCTACTCGCAAAACCAAGATTTTGGTTTGATTTACTTTATCGGTCATTTGTAGGGTTTTTTTGTTGTTGTTTTTTTTCATTCTTGGTGGTTAAAAGAATAGTATGACATTTTGGGAAATAAGCTTGCTATATCGTCAAGCTAAGCTAACTAGCTTTGTATGCTCAACACGAAGCTACCATAAAAAGCTTGATGAGATAGCAAGCTAAGCTAACTAGCTTCTTATGGTAGCTTCATGTTGAGCATACAAAGCTAGTTAGCTTAGCTTAGCTTGCTATCTCATCAAGCTTCTTATTGTAGCTTCATGTTGAGCATACATACTAGTTTGTTATAGATATTAGTTGTATCAAAATTATAGTTGAAGTCGCAACTAGAAACGGAATCAACGCATTTCCAAAAATGTTAAACTATTCCTTTTTTTTTTTTAAACATGTATTATCTGATCTCAGTACAGTAGCTCGGTCTGTAATTATTCCAGTTAAAGCCCGACACCTTAGTGCATGTGTGGATCGGCGGCAGCGGTACTAACGATGAGATGGGGAAGGTCACAGCAGCGGGGTACACCACCATCCTCTCCGCCCCGTGGTACCTAGATTACATTAGCTACGCACAGGACTGGCAGAGGTACTACAAGGTTGAGCCGCTCAACTTCAACGGTCAGTTTTTAACATTAAAAAATATATATATATGTTTCATGTCTGATCAATTTAATTTGGTGGAGGAAATTTGGGCATGGTTAATTGAGGTGAATTTGGTTCAACAGGCTTACGCTTGATAACTGCACAGTTGTGACAAGGAGTCAGAATGGAGAAGGGGTCGGTGGTTTCACATGGTCTTTAATGTAGGTCACTTCAGTGGAGGACCAATCCTGGGGTGTAAAGAAAAATATGCGAAATATGCAAATTAAGTAAGACTAAAGAATGAGTTCAAATCCATCTGCCAAGGGGAAAATAAGTCGTGTTTGGTCCTCCATAAACCTGGACAAAGATGAGTGGATTGAACCTTTTTTTATTTTATTTTTTTTAATGTTCTGCAAAATAGTCAAAAACCAATACAAGCAGGACTTAAACGATACGAGGCTCGGACATTTTCGTCTTTGTCCTTCCAACCCCCCCATTTTTCTTCTTTTATCTCGCTGACACTGACACTGTTACTTGTGTGTGTTTGCTGTGTAGCTGAAACCAGACACAATTATCCACGTTTGGAAGGGAAACCAGGAGCAATACCAGAGTGAGATGGCGAAAGTTACATCATCAGGGTACCAGACCCTGCTGTCCACTCCCTGGTACCTGAACCGTATCTCCTACGGCCAGGACTGGCAAGGCCATTACAAGGCCGACCCGCAGGATTTCAAGGGTTTGTGTCTGCATGATTGTAATTGGCAAGCTTCTTTTTTTTCTCTCTGCCCGGTAGGATTAGTAATGTGCTGTTTATGCAACATTGCTGTGGTTTTTTTTAGTATTCACATGAGTGGTAGGACTTTGCCTCACTCATTCAGCTTTATTGTGCTCTATATTGTTTGACTCTTGACACACATCTGAAATGTCATGTTGTTTTGTCACTCCTGTGCAAAGATGTGTAAGCCTGTTGAATGAACTATCAGAATTCACAGCATTATTGTATTTAAAAAAAAAAAAAATATATATATATATATATTTATCTCTCTGATCTAGTTGATCTCATCAAATAATATGTTTTAAAACAGGAACTGATGAACAGAAGAAGCTTGTGATTGGTGGAGAAGCCTGTTTGTGGGGGGAGTATGTGGACGCCACCAACCTGACACCCAGACTCTGGTATTTTATTCTTCAATCTGAAAATACATTTATTTTCCACCATGACACATCACATGACTGTATCCTGATTTATTTTTTCCTTCTGTGGGTCCTAGGCCTCGTGCCAGCGCCGTGGCAGAGAGACTTTGGAGCGCCAAGGATGTGACGGACATCAACGATGCCTTCAACAGACTGTCTGCACACCGCTGTCGCATGGTGGAGTGAGTATAGTCTGTGTTCACGCCGACGTCCGGACTTGGCATGAGGGTCTTGTTTTTAGGGGCGTCCCGCATTCTGGGATCAGGGATGATAATCCGAACGTTTTCAACATACTATACTTTTACTTTTTTCACAACTTTTTTCGATGTACTACTTTTTCACAACTTTTGTCAACGTACTATTGACTTTTTTCGACGTACTATACTTTTACTTTTTTCACAACTTTTTTCGACATACTATACTTTTACTTTTTCGACTTACTATACTATGACTTTTTTCACGACTTTTGTCGACATACTATACTATGACTTTTTTCACGACTTTTGTCGACATACTATACTATGACTTTTTTCACGACTTTTGTCGACGTACTATACTTTGACTTTTTTCACAACTTTTTTCGACATACTATACTATGACTTTTTTCACAACTTTTGTCGACGTACTATACTTTTACTTTTTTCACAACTTTTTTCGACATACTATACTATGACTTTTTTCACGACTTTTGTCGACGTACTATACTTTTACTTTTTTCACAACTTTTTCGACTTACTATACTATGACGTTTTTCACGACTTTTGTCGACGTACTATACTTTTACTTTTTTCACAACTTTTTCGACTTACTATACTATGACTTTTTTCACAACTTTTGTCGACGTACTATACTTTTACTTTTTTCACAACTTTTTTCGACATACTATACTATGACTTTTTTCACAACTTTTGTCGACGTACTATACTTTTACTTTTTTCACAACTTTTTTAGACATACTATACTTTTACTTTTTTCACAACTTTTTCGACATACTATACTATGACTTTTTTCACAACTTTTGTCGACGTACTATACTTTTACTTTTTTCACAACTTTTTTCGACATACTATACTATGACTTTTTTCACAACTTTTTCGACATACTATACTATGACTTTTTTCACGACTTTTGTCGACGTACTATACTTTTACTTTTTTCACAACTTTTTTTGACACTACTTTTTCACAACTTTCGTCGACGTATTATTGACTTTTTTCACAACTTTTTTCGACATACTATACTATGACTTTTTTCACAACTTTTGTCGACGTACTATACTTTTACTTTTTTCACAACTTTTTTCGACATACTATACTATGACTTTTTTCACAACTTTTTCGACATACTATACTATGACTTTTTTCACGACTTTTGTCGACGTACTATACTTTTACTTTTTTCACAACTTTTTCGACTTACTATACTATGACTTTTTTCACGACTTTTGTCGACGTACTATACTTTTACTTTTTTCACAACTTTTTTTGACACTACTTTTTCACAACTTTCGTCGACGTATTATTGACTTTTTTCACAACTTTTTTCGACATACTATACTATGACTTTTTTCACAACTTTTGTCGACGTACTATACTTTTACTTTTTTCACAACTTTTTCGACATACTATACTATGACTTTTTTCACGACTTTTGTCGACGTACTATACTTTTACTTTTTTCACAACTTTTTTCGACATACTCTACTATGACTTTTTTCACGACTTTTGTCGATGTACTATACTTTTACTTTTTTCACAACTTTTTTCGACATACTCTACTATAACTTTTTTCACAACTTTTGTCGACGTACTATACTTTTACTTTTTTCACAACTTTGTTCAACATACTATACTATGACTTTTTTCAAAACTTTTTGTGAACTACTATACTTTTACTTTTTTCACAACTTTTTTCAATGTACTATACTTTTACTTTCTTCACAACTTTTTTTGACAAACTACTTTTTCACAACTTTTGTCAACGTACTATTGACTTTTTTCACAACTTTTTTCGACGTACTATACTTTTACTTTCTTCACAACTTTTTTTGACAAACTACTTTTTCACAACTTTTTTCGACAAACTACTTTTTCACAACTTTGTTAGACAAACTACATTTTCACAACTTTTTTCGACGTACTACTTTTTTCACAACTTTTGTCGACGTAATATACTTTTACTTTTTTCACAACTTTTTTCGACATACTATACTATGACTTTTTTCACAACTTTTTCGACATACTATACTATGACTTTTTTCACGACTTTTGTCGACGTACTATACACCTACTTTTTTCACAACTTTTTTTGACACTACTTTTTCACAACTTTCGTCGACGTATTATTGACTTTTTTCACAACTTTTTTCGACATACTCTACTATAACTTTTTTCACAACTTTTGTCGACGTACTATACTTTTACTTTTTTCACAACTTTGTTCAACATACTATACTATGACTTTTTTCAAAACTTTTTGTGAACTACTATACTTTTACTTTTTTCACAACTTTTGTCGACGTACTATACTTTTACTTTTTTCACAACTTTTTTCGACATACTATACTATGACTTTTTTCACAACTTTGTTCAACATACTATACTATGACTTTTTTCAAAACTTTTTGTGAACTACTATACTTTTACTTTTTTCACAACTTTTGTCGACGTACTATACTTTTACTTTTTTCACAACTTTTTTCGACATACTATACTATGACTTTTTTCACAACTTTTTCGACATACTATACTATGACGTTTTTCACGACTTTTGTCGACGTAATATATTTTTACTTTCTTCACAACTTTTTTCGACAAACTACTTTTTTCACAATTTTTTTCGACATACTATACTTTTACTTTTTTCGACATCCTGCACTTTGATTTGTTTCATGACTTTTTCCGACGTACTATACTTTTTTCTCAACTTTTTTTCGACAAAGTACACTGACTTTTTTCAACATACAAATATGACTTTTCATGGCATACCAGGACTTTTTTCATTATTTTTTTCTTTAATCTTTTCTCAGGCGTGGGATCCCAGCTGAGCCGCTGTTTTCCAGCTACTGTCCCCGTGAGTACAGAGGGATCTGAAACGACTGAAAAGCTCGTCGTGGGAACAGGAAGCAAATCCAACAACCCTGTGCTTGAATCTAAAACTGAGAAATCAAATGCCAAGCTGCCTTGGTAGACATATCATCCTTTTTAAATCTGCTCTACAGAACACTTGATCCCATCTAATGACATAAACAGCACACATTTATGAATGCACTCTTTTTTTTAATGAATATTTGTAAAATTGATTGTGAATCAAATTGTTAAAAATAAACAATGGTGAAAATTCTTTTTTGCTCATTTATTTTCCATCCAACATTAAATATGGTACACAATTTGTATATTCCTCTTTCCTGCTGTGGGTATTCATTCTATAAAAAACATTTCACTTTCTGAGTCTGATACAGAACACTGTACTTACAGTAAACTGAAAGTTCTGGAAAACTGAGTAATCGCTATGCCTTTGTCACAGGATATATTAATAAAAAAATATTTAAAATTGTTAAAAAGGCATAAAAATCGCTCATATCGCTTGATGCACCAAGTCTCAGTGTAGTGAGTACAAAACAGCCATAAAAAGCCATGATCAATTTTTTCAAAAAAAAGTGAAAAATCGACAAAATTCATAAAATGTTGTAAAAATTATGTAAAAGTCCTAACATATGCTTCTATATCGCGTGTCAATCAAAATCTGAGTGTAGTGAGTGCAAAATTGTTATAAAAAGGCTTAGTCATATCCCCCCCCCCCAAAAAAAAGTCATACTATAGCACGTCGAAAATTCATGAAAAAGTCAGTCAGGATATATTCATAAAGAAATATTTAAAATTGTTAAAAAGGCATAAAAATCGCTCATATTGCTTGATGCACCAAGTCTCAGTGTAGTGAGTCCAAAACAGCCATAAAAAGCCATGATCCATTTTTTCAGGAAAAAAAAAGTCATATATAGCATGTGGAAAAAAAAGTGAAAAATCGACAAAATTCATAAAATGTTGTAAAAATGATGTAAAAGTCCTAACATATGCTTCTATATCGCGTGTCAATCAAAATATGAGTGTAGTGAGTCCAAAACAGTCATAAAAAGGCTTATTCACGGCAGGCAGGCAGGTGGTTGAGTGGTTAGAGTGCATGCCATTTACCCATGTCTGCATATATGTAGCAGCCTCAGGTTCGAATCCCGGCTGGAGATCCTTTGATACATGTCACATCCCCCTCTCTCTCCCATGTGAAAAGTGCGGAGTTCAACAGCACCACCACGTCACGTCGTAACGGCATTCAGGCAGCTGCGATGACAACTGTCACTGATCTGTGTTCATTAACAGACTGTACTGTCCGTACGTCAACGTCACTCATGTGAGCCCGCTTTTAGTGTATGCTCGACACAGAGACAGCAGGCTACTAGTTTGTAAGCTACCTGGCTCTAGCAGTTCGCGTTAGCGGCTTATAGTCACTCACGTTAAGTTAACGTTAGTAAGCTGGTTGTCTCTGTCTCTCTCTCTCACTGTGTGCGTGATTATAGTTGTGGGAGGGTGTTGTCAGCGCCGCCGCCAGGATTCAATTTCAATGTACGCACAGAAACGGCAAATACAACAACAAATGGAAAAATACTTTTTTAAGACAAAATCTAATGTTTTCAGTATCAGTGAAATCAGTAGTGTATATCATGGTGATAGGCCCCGGTGCAAATAGTTTTTTGTGCCCTCCATCCCCGACCTAAACACAAGCGCACGCTTGTGAGCACTCCACGCACACACACACACGCTTGGACACGCACGCACAGTACGGTATGATAACTCTGCCGGCCCGGGGAGAGAGACATGCATCGGCTCGGCCCACAGTGCTCAGCAGCAGAGAGGTGACGAGCCTAGAGCCGAGCTGTATTGTGTAGTGGAGAGGGGCCAACACACGCTATGCGTAATTGCGCACACACGCGCGATCGTCCTCTCAAATGCGGCTGCATCCGGCCCGGTTCAGCAGCATCAATTTTTTTTTTCCACCTTCAAAAAAAGTCCTCCCAGTGCGTACTGGATTCCATTTTATGTGGCAGCGCCACTGGGTGTTATATATTCACATTGAAATTCTGACATTGATTTGAGCCCCACCGTCGTATGAGTTAGCCCCACCGTAGTTGAACCAGAAAAAATACTCTGGCGCCGCCAGTGGCTGCGTGGAGGCGCTCCTAATGTAAATGATTATTGATTTATGAATGAATTGATAGGTGGCTTATTTTTGGCATATTGATTTTTTTTTTTGGCCTGGCCGCAGGTCTCCTTGGCCTGTACAATGGTAGGGGAAACACTGTACTATACTATGACTTTTTTCGACATACTATACTATGACTTTCTTCACAACTTTTTTCGACGTACTATACTTTTACTTTTTTCACAACTTTTTTCGACATACTATACTATGACTTTTTTCGACATCCTGCACTTTGATTTGTTTCATGATCTTTTTCTGACGTACTATACTTTTTTCTCGACTTTTTTTAAAAGTACACTGACTTTTTTCAACATACAAATTTTTCATGGCATACCAGGACTTTTTTCATTATTTTTTTCTTAATCTTTTCTCAGGCGTGGGATCCCAGCTGAGCCGCTGTTTTCCAGCTACTGTCCCCGTGAGTACAGAGGGATCTGAAACGACTGAAAAGCTCGTCGTGGGAACAGGAAGCAAATCCAACAACCCTGTGCTTGAATCTAAAACTGAGAAATCAAATGCCAAGCTTCCTTGGTAGACATATCATCCTTTTTAAATCTGCTCTACAGAACACTTGATCCCATCTAATGACATAAACAGCACACATTTATGAATGCACTCTTTTTTTTTTTTTATGAATATTTGTAAAATTGATTGTGAATCAAATTGTTAAAAATAAACAATGGTGAAAATTCTTTTTTGCTCATTTATTTTCCATCCAACATTAAATATGGTACACAATTTGTATATTCCTCTTTCCTGCTGTGGGTATTCATTCTATAAAAAACATTTCACTTTCTGAGTCTGATACAGAACACTGTACTTACAGTAAACTGAAAGTTCTGGAAAACTGAGTAATCGCTATGCCTTTGTCACAGCTGTGTTGGTCCCATTACTGGGCACACATTTGAGAATAGGGGATCACAGCACACCAGCCATTCTTTTCAGGAGGGTGTTCTGGTCCTGGGGGTTCATGGCCTCGTAAGTGTCCAGCTGCAGGGAGAAGGTGGCGTTGCCGGATGTCAGCGTTCGCAGGACGGTGGAGTATCCCTTTAAAAAAGAAACGGGTGAGAACAGTAAAACAACTGAGCGGTTAAACCAAAAAAATGTTTGAATTGCACATGGTCTCACCATCGTCTCGGCCAGGGGCACGGTTGCTAGCAGCACCTTGTCGTCGTGACGACTCTGGATGTCTCGGACGGTCCCTCGTCTTTGGGCTAAGTCCCCGAGCACGGCGCCGAGGCGCTCCTCCCCGACGGTCACCTCCAGGGACATCACTGGCTCCAGGAGCTGACCTCCTGCGAGCTTCAGGGCCTGCACCCAATGAAGCAGAGCTGTTTCTCACACATTGATAACCCTGTAGTTTACGGTTATGATGCGGCAATGAAATATTGGTGAACCTTCAGCATGCAGCGGGACACACAGGCGGACACCATGGCGGGAGACGTTCCAGGTTCCATGTTGACACTTTGGATCAATGTCGAGACACCCTGTAAAGGGTATCCTAGCAACGGACCTGAGGGTGGAGGCAAGTAATTAAAATCAGTGGGCTCGGTTCATTATGAAATAATAAAATCTAGCATTATAAAAAAGGGAAAGGCAGGTTTCAAAGATACCTTGGAGATGTGAGCTGTGCATCCCGTTCTCCACTGCCTCTTTAACGTCTGGCGACAGCTGCTCCCCCAAATCCTCCGTGAAAGCGAATTCACACGAGACGTCCAGAGGCGTGACGGTCAGCTCCACTGTCACAACATGTCGTCTCTCCCCAACAGTACGATCCAGCGTATCTGCATTAGAATACAAAAAGTCAAGTACTTCCTCCTCACAGAACTTAATGCGCCTGCTAAGTGATTGTTTGTTGTACCTGTAGCAGAAACCTCGTGGAGAATAGACTCCCTGTAAGCCACCTGCAGCGGCCCAAGGTGAGTCTCGATGCCGTACTCCCTTCTGATTCGATCATGGAGGATCTCGATGTGCAGCTCTCCCATCCCACACAGGATGGTCTGAGGATGGAGACAATTAGTTGACATGCGGAGGAACAATCTCCTGGCCAATCCGATGACGGCATTACCTGGCCAGAGTCTGGGTCAACCCTGACTTTGAGACTGGGGTCTTCTCTCTGGAGGCAATTCAAGGCATTCTCGAGATCTTTCAGGGGGGAAATAATACAATGTGTGAATGACGAGGAGTTTGCAAGAGCAACGCTGTCATTACTGTCACTGACCAGTCTGTTTGGCCATGGTGGGCGGTTCAATGGTGCAGAAGAAGACGGGATCGGGCACCTCCACCCCTGAAAGGACCACGCCGGCATGTTCCCCACGCTTCCTCCCTGCCACGCCGTCGTTTTGGGCTCGGCGGGCTGCAGCTGCTGCAGAAGCCTTCGATGAAACGATGGTGTCCCCTGTGACCGTCTAATGGAAAACATAACCGTTTTTATAGATGAACCTCTTAAAAAAAAGAGAATATAATGAATGTATGATGCCCTACCTGCTTCAGTCCTACAGTCAGAGCGATGTTTCCCGCCGTCATCGAGGGGATTTCTACATGCTGATCAGCAAACGGCACCAGCAGCCTGCTCATCCTCTCACTACACAAAACGATGCAGAAATGTTTTAAATATCTGACATGTTGCTTGTTTTTGGACGATGTGTTGTAAAGGAAGTGACGTACATGCTGTTCCGGTTGATGTTGTGGACCGCAGTCTGTGGTTTCAGAGTACCGGAGTAAATCCTGAGAAACACCAGAGGACCACGCTGCTTGTCATGGAGAACCTTAAAGGCCAGAGCACATAAATCCTCCTTGTACCAGCGCCTGCGGGATGATGGACAGAGTTTATGTGTACGGAGAAAAATATTCATGAAAGCAAATTCATTAAAAAGGCATGATTTCAATTACTCTCCCATTCCATGGAACAAGGAAAAGTAGTCCACGGACCTCAAATGGAAAATGGCTGAAATTAACCTTGAAATAATCTGACAAAATACACTTAATTGTGAAACAAGTAAAATGTTATGTTAGCCAACTATAAAAGTGAACTGTTACTTATCAGTTAACATTTAAATACCTGTGGAATCATTTTGTTAATTGTTATATAATTTAATATGAACTTATTTTGACTTGTTTTAAACCACTAATTAAACTATTTGTTTTTGTCCTTGAACGTTACTTGGTGACAGTTTCAGGAAACTAACAACATTTAGCTACACACAAATGATTTTTTTTAATTATTTGAAGTGGCAGGCTGATAATAAACGGTTAACAGCAGACATCTTATTTCCTGAGCATCTATAAAGTAGTTCTTCACTCACACCAGGTCGTGGTGGCGTTCATGGGGGGCAGGCAGGTAGGCGATGATGGCATCTAAAAGAGGCTGAACACCTTTGTTTCTCAAAGAGCTCCCACAGAGAACCGGGACACCTTTCCGGGCCAGAGTCACCCGCCGCACCGCCTCCTGTAGCTGGGGACACATTGACCCTGGTCACGCTGGATTCACCAGTCACAGATTTACTTCACATTAAATTGGTACAATACACTTACTTTGAGTGAGGAAACGGCATCAAAGTTGTCACTAAAGTCAGTCAACAAGAGTTCGGCGAACTCATCGTCCAGATCAGCAACCTGTGATTAAGAACATTATTTTATTATGTTTTTTATTATTTTATTTATTTTATTGTATTTTATTTTATTGTATTTTAATGTAATTTTTATTTAATTTTATTTTTATTTTATTCTTTATTTTATTTTATTTTTATTTTATTCTTATTTGATTCTTTATTTTATTTTTAATTTTATTTAATTTAATTTAATTTAATTTAATTTAATTTAATTTTTAATTTAATTTATTTTTTTATTTTATTTTTTATTTTATTTAATTTTATTTAATTTTATTTTATTTATTTTGAAAGGTAAAAAAAGATGAAAATGAATAAACAAAAGGAAAATTATATAAATTGCTTGTCAAGTCCAATCAAATAAACTAAACGGACGGTACAAAAAACTCCAATCAAGTTATTAAGGAAAAAAGAAAAAAAAGAAAAAAAGAGAAAGAAAGCATTAACATCTGGGAGATTTACATTATCCTTCCTCATTTCTGTACTTTTCAAAGATCTTTTGTCCATTTTTTAAAATGTCATTATATTCATACTTTGTTCCGTCCAGGAAACCATATAAAACTGAAGAGGAAATGGCCGTTATGAATGTCCTGACCTGTTCGATTAAAGCTGCCCGGGCCTCGTTCACCTCCTGCAGGAGTTCCGGCTCGTCCGACCGGTCGAGAGGTTTGCTTTCAAACGTCCGGCCATCGTCTCTCGTAGCTCGCCGCTTCCACGTCAGCTTCTGATTGGTCAACAAGTCGACCACGCCCGAGAAGTTTTTACCGCTGCCGACGGGAATCTATGAAACAGGACGTCCCTCCATGAAAATACATTACATTTTTTATATTATTATTATTAAATCATTACAAGTTATACAGTAATTAAAAGTTATTCTACTTATTTGGTTTATTGTTCATAAACCTGGTTGTTGCTGCTTATCTGATTGATAACTAACAATGAAACTAACTACATGTACTCAAATACTGTATGCTACTAAAATACAATATTGATGTACTTGCACTTTATGTATACATGTTATTCTACTTTATACTTCTACACCACTACATTTTGTTGGCAAATATTGTATTTTTTATATTTTTTGATAGCTTTCCAGATTTTTTTTAATGCAAAACATAAATCAAATAATAAATTGTGATCTATTATTACAGGTGAAGCTACGCAACAGAATCTGAAGTAATCAAAATGAACTCCACCTTTACCAGCTGCATGAATGCATCAATAATTATAATCCAGTAATATAATATAGGGGGCATTCTGCACAATGAATACTTTTACTTCTTTTTCTTCATGTACATTTGGATGCTCATAGTTTTGTACTTTTACTTTACTGACCTGAATTTGCTACTTGGATGCTGAGGCTCAGTACTTGTTTCCAGATGTCTTTAATGGCATGTAATAGTTGATTATTTTTCTAAAAGCCTACCTGCAGGAGGACTGGATTGGCTTTCAACTTGCGTCTTATGCTCTCAAGGCAAAAACCTAAACTGAGAGAAGAAACAAAAGACAATTTCCAGCTAAATGTTGAGAAATAACAACAACAAAATAAAGTTGTGTTTGCTTTAGTCACTTACTTGGCTGCAGGTTTATCCATCTTGTTCAGGAAACAAACACAGGGAATATGGTGCTTGTCTGCTTGTCTCCACACAGTCACAGTCTGAGCCTGTGGGTTTTTCAAATGGAACTTTATTCAGTCAAAAATACACGACACAAAACAAATAAAGTCTGAAATCACTCGGCTCACCTCGACACCCGCGGAAGCATCAAACACTGCGACGGCCCCATCGAGAACACGAAGCGCCCGTTCTACCTCCAGAGTGAAGTCAACATGTCCTGTAAACACAAGGTCAGATTTGAGCTTCTCATTTCAATACGAACGTTTTATTCTCACAAAGACGGTTATTTCTACCTGGCGTGTCTATGAGGTTTATTCTATGAGCTTTCCAATCAAAGGTGACTGCCGCCGACTGGATGGTGATGCCTCGCTCCCTCTCTTGAGCCATAAAATCCGTGACTGTATCCCCGTCGTCCACATCTGAAAGCAACAAAGTAGCGGAAATTCATTTAAGAGACAAAACAATAAAGAATTCCCTGTGTCCTCATCTTGTTTTTTAACCACTCAACTCACCTCCCAGTGCTCTCGTATAACCAGAGTAATAGAGCATCCTCTCCGTGGTCGTTGTCTTTCCCGCGTCGATGTGTGCCATGATGCCGATGTTTCGGATCCTGCAAAGACAGTTAAACACTGAAGCCCAGGGCTGGATCTCAACAGCATTTTCAAAAAAAATACTGACTGTGATCACTTACTTGGATATATCCGGGCTGACCACAGTCCGCAGGGATTTCACATCATCTGTGACGGTAGATAAACATGAAGTACAGTCATGAGGATCCCTTTGAATCCCTGATTACTTACAATGTGATCCATTTGTCTTACTGTGTTATAGACTGTAACACATTACTGTGGATTAAACATCTGTCCCCCCCGTCCATCAAGGCCCTTAACAACAGACTATCCATCTACAGCAACACACACATCAATGCAGCATCACATATAATAGTAAAACACTGACTTTTCTGCATATTGACTACTTCATTTTTGAGTATTTAAAATGTTCAGTGTTTTACTTAAGTAAAGGATCTGAATAGTTATAAATTA
Source organism: Eutrigla gurnardus (assembly GCF_963514095.1). Taxonomy (NCBI): domain Eukaryota; kingdom Metazoa; phylum Chordata; class Actinopteri; order Perciformes; family Triglidae; genus Eutrigla; species Eutrigla gurnardus. The sequence continues at coordinate 18,271,799 of NC_139930.1, forward strand.
TAGAAACCACGTACCAGGGAGAAAGCTGTAATGTCTCTTCACATGGCAGCTCACTCTACATCTGCAGCACTGGAGCCCAGCAGCCAATAGATACCTTCCCTGTGAATTAACATGTTTTGACGTCAACGCGATATTAAAATTAATACATGACGCATTCATCTTGACAACGTATATCGTACCCAAACCATGCTGTTTAATGTCTGACAGCCTCGAAGTCGCATCTTCAATGACTTCTTATGTTCCAGGCTTCTTCCCCGGAATCACTCTGAGCTCCGGAGGAACCATCGTGCAGTCAGAAAAACAAGAAACAGAGGGAGAAGACAAACATTTATCCAACACGGCAGCGTTTAAATGTCCTACAAAAAAAGAATATGCTGTTAAATGTCATACTTCCAAAACACATCCCCTAGAAACAAGCGTGTGTCGCTTCTATTTCCGGGCACGAAAACAAAAAGTCCCGTCGATATTAAATCATTTAAAATGTTTTGTGTACGCAAAAAAAGTTCAACATCAATTATTTATCCGAATTCTATTTTTTTTAAATCACGAATTATGTTTTTAACACAGTTCAATGTCACGGTAGGGTTTTGTTGAGTCGACGCCGAGCACATTAAACGAACGGACAATCCGGCGCGTCAGCGTGACGTACTTCCTCTACATATTGGCTACGGGGAAAACAACATCGAAACGACCCCAGCCTCAAGCAAAAACACACCGAATAGTCTGCGTCTTTACCAACTGTTACCACCTGCGACGGATTCACGCAAATACTTAACCGACTAATCACAACATGGTAAGAAGACCGCCGGTTTAATTGTTTTTAATGACTTCTACGAAGCATTTTAACAGGTTAGCATGTCGTGCTAGCGTTAGCTTTGGTTCACATGTGGCGAGGTGACGTGCTGCGCTGCCCTAGTGTTGCTTTTACTGTATTAAAACCATGTGATGTTCCCTACGGTTGAATTAATTTTTATTGGAGCATTTTGATTTTTGGCGAAAGTTAGCGTACATGTTTAACATCCATATGGTGAACATACGGTTTTCGGTTGTCTGAACGGTGTTCCTTATATGGTCAAACCCTTGGACTTGACTTAAAGGTGAATAGGTATTATGATGTAATAAGTGTAGATCTCATTGATGATGGACTGATAGGTTGTAAGGTTTTCATTCAATGAACTTCATCTAAAGTGATGATCTAGCTGAATTGTTTTTGTTGACATTTGTGTTTCCACAACAATAAACTAGGAGTGGATCAATTAAAGGCTGCAATTAACTTTTTTTTATTATTATTGATCGATGTACCAATATAGTTAATATCGTTTGTATAGCACAATATCACAAATGTGCCCCAAGGAGATTTATTTGTATCAAAGCCCAAATGTCTTCAATTTATAATGATATAAAACGGAGAAAGGCGTCAAACTCTCATACTTGAGAAGCGGGAACCAGAGTTCATTTTTTGGGAGGCATTTTTGCTTGAAAAAGAATGACAGGAACATGAATCAATGATAAGTTATGTTGACAGAACTGATGATATCTACTAATTAAACCCTAGAAAGAGGAAGGTGTTGTTAGATAAGACCAGTTTAATACCAGAAGTTAAAAATTGCAAATACAACCTGACTCCGTGGATGTTAGCTTCTCAAATATTCACCATAATATATTGTTTCAGTATCCCGTGCTGTAGTTTTTACTTGGCATCGGAAACCGTAGATTTCTGCACCAATTTGAATTGCATGTTTGTTTGTTTTCCCTTTGTAGCCGCAGAACGAGCACATCGAGTTACATCGCAAGCGGCATGGCTACCGCCTGGACCACCATGAAAAGAAAAGGAAGAAGGAGAGCCGTGAGGTCCACGAGCGATCCCACAAAGCCAGGAAGCTGATTGGGCTGAAGGCCAAGCTGTACCACAAACAGAGACATTCAGAGAAGATCCAGATGAAGAAGACGTGAGTACAGATACAGAACATCTGCCAGCATTATAACGAAGAAAATGATGAACGAACAGCTTAACAATACTCACTTGTATCCTTGCAGGATCAAAATGCATGAACAGAGGAAGACCAAGCAGAAGAATGATGATAAGACCCCAGAGGGAGCAGTACCGGCTTACCTGTTGGACAGGGAGGGACAGTCCCGGGCTAAGGTCCTCTCCAACATGATCAAACAGAAGAGGAAAGAGAAGGCTGTGAGTAGTAGATGAAATCCACCTTTTAAAAAATAGTTCTAGGGAAATATAATTTGTGGAAATAACGTAACTGGTTTTTAATCATAACTGTTATGGTTTCCGTAGGGGAAATGGGAGGTGCCCCTGCCAAAAGTGCGTGCCCAGGGAGAGACGGAAGTGCTCAAGGTCATCAAAACCGGAAAGAGACAAAAGAAAGCCTGGAAGAGAATGGTCACCAAAGTTTGCTTCGTCGGCGACGGCTTCACCCGTAAACCTCCCAAATATGAGCGCTTCATCAGACCCATGGTGAGATCGCAGTATAACTTGAACTGACATGTTTTTGTACGTCTGGTTACATTCAACACTTGCGATGCGGTTTCTTCACATGCATTTAGGCTTATTGTTGAATCTCCCGTCTCTTTTATTCTACTTCCAGGGTTTGCGTTTTAAGAAGGCTCACGTCACGCATCCAGAGTTGAAGGCCACGTTCTGCCTTCCCATCCTCGGCGTGAAGAAGAACCCCTCGTCGCCGCTCTACACCTCCCTGGGAGTCATCACAAAAGGAACAGTCGTAGAGGTCAATGTCAGCGAGCTGGGCTTGGTCACACAAGGAGGAAAGGTCGTCTGGGGTGAGTGCTCATCTGTGAATCGGTGGATTTACATGCACTACATTAATGGGATCATTTAACTAAAATATTTCTTCTACTTACCAGGTAAATATGCCCAGGTGACAAATAACCCAGAGAATGATGGCTGCATTAATGCAGTCCTGCTGGTATAAGACTCTTGACCTTGACACTAACTGGATTTGCCTGGTAACTCTGACTTCACACGAGGAGTGTCGACTTCCCCGACGATGCAACGGGCTTAACATCGCAGGACGGACGCCGATGCTGCACTTTCCATTGCAGCAATTTTTGTAACTGAAGAATAAAATGGTGTGATTACTGTGTTAAATGTGATAAATAATTAAACTTCATATGACACCAGATACTTTCTCTCCTCTTTTGCTTACCTGTGATAATCCAAACTGTGTTTCTGCCCTTAGTTATACATTATTATAATATATCCATAAACATAGTGAGTGAAATGCACAAAAGTATCTCGAAGAATGTAGTGTGCCTACTTTTAAATGTTACAATGTGAGGAGCCAAACATGCAAAAACAATGCAGGAACAAAACTACATTCCCCCAATCATCTAATATTATAGTAGAGGAACAGCTTATATGAAAATAATTTAAGAATTCTTACCAAATTCAGCTTCTTCCAACCCGACCCTCCACTGAAGAAGGACCCTGCATGCAACATCTACCAGCATCTACCACACCATGTCACAGATGTTTCGTTCTCTTCATACAAACTGGAATAATTTCAGCTTCTCACCTGAGGAAGATGAAGATGGCTTTCCGATAAACTCCATCCAGCTTGTTGTATTCCACGTACGGCTTTATGATGTCAATCAAGCCAGGATGATCTCGTCCATCTTATTAAAGATGAACATGGGAGTGTGCACAGGTTCAAAAGGTCAAAGGTCGCTTCGCTCTTCAGCCTGATGTGTGTAACATCACAAACAGCGACAGCAGGAACATTTCATGTTTTATTTTGTATATTGTTTGTCTGGTGTGTTTACAGCAGAGAAGTGTTGACTTTCCATCCACACAAACGAGGTTCTTTCACAGTTCGCTTGAAGCTCCTTCACCTGCAGGCAACCGTGACGATTGTAGAGAAGACATTCATAACCTTTTTTTTTTTTTTGTGGTTTCTTAAACAACAGAACATTTTCTTCCCCCACGATAAAAGAGGACAACTACATATGACTTCCCCCCTCTTTAAAAACCAAAATAGAGTGTCTTAAAACAAACCTTTTCGTTGGATTTTAAATCAAAGTAATTGGATAATCAACCACTCTGATGTATACAACATCTGCACAACTAAGTATTCTGTGTCTGCATTTTTAAGAATTTAAAAAACTTTTTTTTTTGTCCTGAATTCATAAACAGTGTCCAAATGCCGCCATAGAGTCAAGTCACGGTGTAAATAAAATCAGGACTGTAAGGCAAATATTACATCTAGGAAATATTTCACTATGGACTCTATCATTATCAATTACAGTGTCTATTATACATATATACAACATATATCAAATCAGCTATTAAAGCTATATCTGTGTAAATTTCAATATGATCACAAAGGTCAACATCACCTGCTGATGAACTCAGATGTGCCGTTTGTAAAAATAACTCAGTAGATCTTAAAATTAAATTAAATTAAAAAAGAATTAAGGCAGGTGTTTCCAGGAATCCATATATATGGACTACACGTTTTAAAATTGAATAAACAGTGACATAACAGGAGGACACGCTGTTAGTCGTTAAAAAGCTCTGAGGGAAGACAAGAGCGCCTTTGAGACTCCAACCCCTTCATCACTTATAAAGGATAGCATTCCAGTCTTAACATGTTTTCATTCAAATGGTGCAGGTCTCCTTCATCAGCCTCCACATGAGGAGGAAGTGATACACAACATTAAGAGAAGGCCTGCTGAATATCCTCCACGTGGCCACAAGGTCAGACAGAGAAGCCTCGGCGACCTCTTCAGAGTTCAGTCAGCTCGACATTTGGCTGAGACAGTTTTTTCTTTTAAAAAAACAAAAGTGCACAAAGTGATCAAATGCAACTTCCATCAGATGCCCACATTATGTGTAGTAGTCCAACTTGCTCCCTATCGTCTTGCAGCCTTTGACAGAGAACAGTCTCTCTGATTTGGGGAAATAGACGACATCTCTGGCCACAAGGTCCGCCACTTTCGGGTCGGGCTCGAGTCCTCTGGCTTCCATCTCCGACATGGCACACTGGACCACGTGGCGGTACTCCAGAGGCAGAAACGGGACAAAAAAGTCCACCAAGTTCTTGTCGATCAAACTTGTATGCCACAAGCCACCTATAAGAAACGAGACTTCAGTAAGACAAGGATCACTTTTTTCCACCAAGTCTAGCTTCTGAACGATGACGATAAACAAAAAGGAACATTCATGTATTTTAACGCTCACTTTTCTTGTTGTTGAACACGGATAGAGAGAGCTCTGTTTCCAGATCTTTTAGCTCAATCTCTTCTCGCTGTTGTCCTGCTTTCCAGAAATCTAAAGCCCTCTTTGTGATGCTCTCCCCTCCAGCATTGCTAGGAGAATTAGAACAAATTAGAATCGGCCTGATTGGGGCAGCAGATGACTGCAGTGAACAAGTGTTACGCTTTTACTCCCCAGATTTAAACTGTTTTTATGGGTCAAAGGGAAATTATTGACAGGTCAGACTGGAATTATTTCAGCTTCTCACCTGAGGAAGATGAAGATGGCTTTCCGATAAGAGACTCCATCCAGCTTGTCGTAGTAGTCCAGGTACGGCTTTATGCTGTCAATCAAGCCGGGATGCATATCGTCCATCTCATCAAAGATGAACATGGAGTGTGCACAGTTGGTGACGTTGCCTTTGATCCACTGCTGTAACTGAGACTGAAGAGAAACAGTAGAACATTCATATAAAAGACCAAACATAAAAAACGCCGCTGTGTTTCCATCTGATCTGGATTCCTCATCGTACCTTGTAGGTTTCAAACTGACTCGAATGTGGGAAGTGAAGTTCAGACGTGAAAATATGAACAAAGTCGCTGTCCATTCCCTCTTTGTAAATGTTTTCTGCGATCAGCTGACTGACAAAGTTCTTCCCGGTGCCGGTCCATCCGTGCAGAGAGAGCACCAGGGGCTTCTTGGGGTTGTCGTTGGTCATGAATCCATTCACAGCTCTTAGGATGATGCGTGACGCAATGTGCTGTCCGAACAGTTTGCTTTCCAGGTCGAGCTCGAGACCTGGAGAGCCCAGAGCACAGAGTCAACGGGGTTAGTGGCTGTAAACACCTGACAGAAACACCTGTCTCAGCACCTGCATCAGGGTAAATTGCATGAAGTGTATCTGTTGTGATAAATGCCTAAATGTTTAATTGCTGCTGTAACACTGCAATTTATGAATAAAGTAATCTATCTATCTACAGTAAGAAAATATGTTTGGATTTGGATATAAAAACACAAAGGAATTATTATTATTTTTACTATTTTTGCAAATATTGTTAGAAAGGTGCACAATATGACCGGGGTGTGAACTAAAAGGGGTCAAAGGTTGCTCATGTAGGTCATATACAGGCATCGGGGGTAAATGGAGACCGTTTTATAGCCAATTCAGGTGAGGTGGCTCACCTCGGCCATAAAACCAGGTGTCTGACTGAAATCCTGACCTAAAAGTGTGTGACGGGTGTCTAAAAGGCCCATTCAGGCAACCGTTTAGGTTGTTTTTGCTCTCGAATGGCAGTTTCGTTTTCGTCTCCAGACTGTATATAATATATTCTACGTTACAGGTGTGTTTCCCTTTAGCTGGTTGCTTCCAAACAAACCCTTCACACCGGCATTTAACACGCTGCAAACGCTCACCTGTTTTATTGAAGGCTATCCATTTCGAGTCGCAACTTTCGTGTAAATAATTGTAGATGGTCCGTCCCAGAGCCGCCCCGACACCCAGAACCAGCGTTGTTGTGAACGGCTCGAACGTGTTTACCAGCAAACCGGCGGACAAAAACACGAGCAGCGACACATGGAAGCGTGCAGCGTTCATCGTGGGGGAAAAAACACCACTTTAAATCCCTACAGTCGTTATTGTACGTGAAAGCGACGTAATATCGCAGGAACGAACTGCGCTAAACCCCGAGCTAACTAGCTAGCATCTCTCTACAACGGGGAACTTCCTTGTACGTCACAAATCACGCGACGGGCTCTGTGCAATCACAAACACGCGACAAACAAAACCAACACAGCGACAAACAAAACCGACAAACAAAACTAACACAGCGACAAACAAAATTGATGAAATCTGCTGTAATTAAATTCTGTCATGCAAAATGTTTCATTCACAAGAATATAATCCCGAAGTCATTCCCCAAATGTATTGTTTTCACGAGTGAGTTTAAAATATACAAGTATATAAAAGAAGAAGAAGAAGAAGAAGAAGAAGAAGAAGAAGAAGCAGAAGAAGAAGAAGGTGGTACTTTTAGCTAACGGCTAACGGTAAACCGTTCGCTGATATTAGCTAGCTTATATACATTAGCGGAATACATCGCAAACTATGTGGCTAATGAGTTAGCTCGATATATATACGTTTGTGTTACCTGTCCTGTTGAAGGAAATCCACTCGGGACGGCAGCACTCGTGGAAGTAGTAGAAAATGTTCTGGTAGCTGGCTAAGAACCCGGTGAGAGCCGCGGCCATGCCCACCGCGATGCTGGTGCTAATGGGCTCGATGGCCTCCGTCATGCCGGAGCAGACGAGCATCAGCAGCAGCAGGACGTGTCGCTTCCTCGGGATCATTTCTGTGGAATCAGCGCTTCTTCAAACTTCGGTTAGTTTTGGAAATCTAAGTCAAAGGGCAGTGTGTGTGTGTGTGTGTGTCAACAGTGCAGACTGCTGCTGGTAGCGGAGAGACGCTGTGGTTGTCATGCACACGCGCGATGACGTCAGAAAACAAACGTTCACCTGAGGATAAGCGAAGTTCTATCCCCAGATTTATTTATTTTTTATTTTTTTCTAAATGTATTGTCAAGTCAGTTTTATGTTGAGTACATGTCTGGTCTGCTGTAAAATAAATTATTAAATAAAGTTTGTTATTTAAAAAAAAATGAACAAATAAATAAATAAAAAAATTAGCGAAGTTTACAGAGAGATATAAAAAAGGGACATTGATGTGAACTGCTCATTTTGTCAAATGCATCCTCAAGATTTATGATAGATATATGTACATTTATTTTTCAATATATCGACTCTGAATTTTCCCTTACATATGATATATATATATAAATAATGCACGACTATGTTCTTACCTATAGCGCTTTGATCATAGCACTGTTGTACTGAATGTATCCTTGCCGAACAGCAACTACACTGGTTTCAACTTTTTTGCTCTTTATCAGCAATATGTTGCGGTTTCTTTCAAATCTTCATAATGTACACAGAATTATTCCACTTTACCTCTTCTTTATTTTAGCATTGGGCCTAGTGTTGCACTTTGTACAGTAGTGTTAAGCAGTAGTGTTATTTACACAGCTATTTCAGTCCAAGTTTTTTAACCTGCCAAATGTTGGTCACCGATCGCATTTAGTGAGTGAGAATATTTTAGTTCAAAGGGTATTTAAATGGATTAAACTCCAGTTTCACAACTACACTTCCCGACAGTGATATTATTGTGCACCTACAAATAGACATGTTATTCACTTTCGTTCCCTGGACTGACAGGTCAAACTGGAATGATTACAGATTTTCACCTGAGGAAGTTCATGGTCCCTTCACGTTTTATTTTGTGAATTGTTTGTGTGGTGTGTACAGCAAAGAAGTGTGCTAGTGTCGACTTTCCAGTCAGATTCTTCAGAAACCAACACAACATTTCCTTCCATCACAATATAATATATGACTTCCCCCTCATTAAAAACAAAATAAAGAGCAGCGTGGCTTAAAAAGAACTTTTTAGCTGAATTTTAAATCAAAGTTATTGGATAATCAACCACTCTGATTAAACATCACCACCAGAATTTAGAATTCTGAAGTGTTTGCATTTAAAAACATATAAAATAATTATTAATTATATAAAATGTTGGTCCTGAATTCATAAACAGTGTCCAAATGCTGCCATAGAGTCCAGTCACGGTGTAAATAAGATCAGAACTGTAAGGCAAATATTACATCTTGGAAATATTTCACTATGGACTCATCATTATCAATTACAGTAAATTACTGATATATACACAACAAAATCTTACATAGAAAACTCACCAATTTAACTATGAAAGTGCAAAAATATCTTGCTGATGTAACTGTCAATATGATCACCGAGGCCAATATCAACTGCTGATGAACTCCGATGTGCAAAATAAAAAAATAATTTAGGCAGGTTTTCCATTGATCAATATATATCAAGCACACATTTGAAAAAGCAAATGCAAAAACAGCAACATAACAGGAGGAAACAGACAGGAAACAAGACCACCTCCGAGCTGTGCAGTGATATAAAGTGGCAACCATGACTTAGAAAGGATAGCATTCCAGTCTTAATTCTCATTCAAAAGGTGCAGTTCTCCTTCATCATCAAGTGATATTTTCTTTTAAAAAAGTGCACATCAGATACCGACATTATGTGTAGTAGTCCAACTTGCTCCCTATGGTCTTGCAGCCTGTGACAGAGAACAGTCTCTCTGATTTGGGGAAATAGACGACATTTCTGGCCACATCGGCTGCCACTTTTGGGTCGGGCTCAAGTCCTCTGGCTTTCATCTCCGACATGACACACTGGACCACGTGGCGGTACTCCAGAGGCAGAACCGGGACGAAAATGTCCACCAAGTTATTGTCGATCAAACTTGAATGCCACAAGCCACCTATAAGAAACGAGACTTCAGTAAGACAAGGATCACGTTTTTAGTATTCAACAAAATAAAGCATTAATATATTTTAATACTGACTGTTCTTATTGTTGAACACCGCTACAGAGAGCTCCGTTTCCAGATCTTTTAGCTCGATCGCTTCTCGATCTTTTCCTGCTTTCCAGGAATCTAAAGCCACCTGTATGATGCTATCCCCTCCAGCATTGCTAGGAGGGATATTAGAAATGGGGAACGAATTAGAATTGGCCTCCGATTGGGGCAGAGAATGATTGTAGCGCTGTATTCTGGAAAATGATTGACAGGTCCGAATTATTTCAGCTTCTCACCTGAGGAAGATGAAGATGGCTTTCCGATAAGAGACTCCATCCAGGTTGTCGTAGTAGTCCAGGTACGGCGTGATGCTGTCAATCAAGCCGGGAGGCATCTTGTCCATCTCATCAAAGATGAACATGGAGCGTGCACAGTTGGTGACGTTGCCTTTGATCCACTGCTGTAACTCAGACTGAAGAGGAACAGTCCAAACATAAAATGTCTGCATGTTTTCATTGAAAGTAACTGGATTCTATCTGACCTGGATTCATCATCATACCTTGTAGGTTTCAAATTGACTCGAATGTGGGAAGTGAAGTGGAGACGTAAATAAATGGACAAAGTTGCTGCCCAGTCCCTCTTTGTAAATGTTTTCAGCGATCAGCTGAGTAATGAAGTTCTTCCCGCTGCCGGGCCATCCGTGCAGAGAGAGCACCAGGGGCTTCTTCAGGTTGTCGCGCATGGATCCAGTCACAGCTTTCAGGACAACGCGTGACGCAATGTGCTGTCCGAACAATTTGTTTTTCAGGTCAGCCTCGAGACCTGGAGAGTCCAGAGCACAGAGTCAACGGGGTTAATGGCTGCAAACACTTTCCCTTATGGATAATGAGTTATTCTCAGACGGACAGCACTTTCTGCATCGTGTGAGTGATGAAAATACAGTGCTTGATAGTCTCGACAAATATCTTTTTTTTTTAGACCTATATGTTGGCATAGACGGTTGCACATATTTAGAGGTCAACATATGAGCAGATTCATTTTTATAGGCTATCATTGTAATCTATCAAATTATTTTTGCGCATTTGTAGTCATTTTTGCTCCATTTATAAAGGAAAAAAAAGTCAAACTTTTGTCCTCATAACAGCAAAGTGAAATAATCAAGGTGAAAAAACCGAAACCATAGCACCATCACTTTCGTTTCTCAGTAAGTATCGTTACAAGGGTTTGTCCCATTAACGGGTCGCTCTTAAACAAACTCTATACAAACTACTTTACACGCTGATGAAAATGCTCACCTGTTTGGTTGAAGGCTATCCATGTCGAATCACATTTTTCATAAGATTTCCAAGCCTTATAATATTTGTATGCCGCCCCCCCCACAGCCGCACCGACACCCACAACCGCCGCCGCCGTTGTGATCGGCTCCAGCGTGTTTACCGGCAAACCGGCGGACGAAAACACGAGCAGCAACAGATGGAAGCGAGCAGCGTCCATCGTGGAAAACCCACCACACTTTAAATCCCTACAGTCGGTGTTGTTGCTGTGGGTGGAAGCGACGGTGCAGCTATCATGGGACGAATGAACTATGCTAAAAAAAACAATCAATCTGGACTAACCAGACTGACTTCTTTGTACGTCACAAACACGCAACAAACAAACACGACGAGCTCTGTTCAATCACAAACATGCGAAATGTTTGACAACTGGCAATCTAAAAAAAGTGGCCCATAGGGGGCGCTGGGGCTCCGCCCCACCAGCTGTAGAGGGGATATTTTTTGCGTTTTGTTTTTTTAATCAATGTCAGTTTTACTTAATAGTGTGTGTGTGGGTGTGCCTACATGCAATTTAAATCATTTAAACAACATTTCCACTAACTGACACTCATTAAACAGTGAATTTCCACTGACAAACAGTGTATCATTCTCTCATGGGGCGCTCGGCAAAGCGCCCCTGACTTGCAGCTAAATAGCCAATCCGGTTATGGTTGCTAGGTGAAAATGATGAATAATTGGCCTATCAACGCCGCAAAATTTAACGCCTGTGGGGCGCTGGAAATGTAGCCCCAACTGCTACGTAAAATGCGTGAACGTTTAGGATTGCTAGAGCTACGTGAGGAGCCAGCGAACGTTTTTTTCGTAGTGCGACTCCCAGACTCGGTCCGGAGGGAAAAAAATACGACGACGAGGAAGAGATGATGGCGGAGGTAACAACTGGAGTTCAAGAGCAGCAGCGTTCACCAAATTCGGTGAAATCATTATTAATGTACCCTTTTGCGAGACGGACGACGGAGGAAAAACTTATGGTTAAGGAGCTGGGACCCGACAAGCCTGAAATCAACATTTCCCAGCAAACCAAGGAGAAAGATAAGTTGTACAAACGGAGTTTTTGTCGGAGCTGGTTCGACCGTAAGGCGTGGCTGGCAGGTTGTGGAGCAACCAACGCACTTTTCTGTTTCCCCTGTATCCTCTTCAGAAGCGACAAATGTGATTCGACTTGGACAAAGACTGGACTAACTGATTTAAAGCACCTTTCCGAACGGATCAAGAAGCAAGAGAGATCCAAAGTTCACATGGAAAACTGCGTTAAGCTAGCTGTGTTCGGAAAGATTAGCATAGCAACGCAGCTAGATGACGGGCACCGCATTGCTGTAAGAAGGCACAATGAAGAGGTAGATAAAAACCGCAATATTTTATCTAAGATCATCAATTGTGTGAAATTTTGTGGTGCTTTTGAATTGGCAATGCGGGGACATGATGAAAGGGATTCCTCACACAACGCCGGAATATTCAGAGGTTTAGTCGACTTAATGGCATCCATTGATCGGGACCTGAGGGAGCACCTTGAACATGCGACCGTATTTAAAGGCACCTCGAAGACAGTTCAGAACGAGCTCCTGGACTGTATGCTGGCAGTTCTGAGAGAACAGATCTTAGATGAAGTGAAGACAGCGGGGTTTTTATCGATCCAAGCTGATGAGACTACTGACATCTCCACACACTGTCAGCTAGTCCTCGTACTGAGATACATGGATGGACGCAACAATATACAGGAGCGCTTCTATGAATTCATCAAGCTACCCAACAGCTGTGCGGATTCAATAGCCGGTGCCTTATTAGAGAGACTGCACAGCATCCTTCCCGAGGGACAAGAAAAAAAGTTGATCGCCCAGGCATATGATGGGGCAGCGGTAATGAGGGGTGCCACTGGAGGAGTGCAGCGAAAGGTACAGGACATCTATGCAAACGCTCACTACATTCACTGTTATGCCCATCAGTTAAACCTGGTAATGCAGCAGGCAACCTCCCACATCCCTCAGATCAGTCACTTTTTTGCTGATATGGGGGGATTTGCTTCTTTTTTCTCAAAATCGAGCAAGAGAACTGCAGTGCTAGATGAGATGGTGGCACACCGACTTCCAAGTGCATCGTCAACACGTTTGAACTTCAACAGTCGTGCAGTCAACACAGTCTATGAGCACAAGAATGATCTGGTGAAGTGTTTTCAGACCATCCGGAACAGTGAAGAGTTTGGTGGCCCTACGAAGAGAGAGGCTGGAGGCTATGTGAGAATGCTGGAAGATGAAGCTTTCTGTTTTTTCCTAGCCTTGTTCCATAAGATCATGCCACATGTAGACATGCTGTATAATCAGCTCCAGAAGAGAAACATCGATGCTGTCTACATCGCAGGAATCACCCAGACATTCTTTAACCGCATGCAGGCTATCAGGTATGTTAAATGCATTATTATGTAGCCTAGCCTAATTGTTAATTCTCTGCATAAATTATGTGTAGCCTTAAATGCTTATACACTACTCACATAGACAAGAATATCCTTATAAAAAGTTCATGCTATTCTTTTCTATTGTTCTTCTATGTTCATGATATTCTACCATGAAAGCAGGGCATTTAAGTAGAAGGATGTAATGGTAATTTCTTTATCTCAAACAAGAGCTAACAACAGTGGTGGCTATACCACAACAAAAAATCTCAATGTCTCAATAACTTGATCAATTTTAAAGTGATGATGTCAAAATTTGAACATCAAGATGAAGAGGACTGTTTGAATACAAATTGTCATTGAACCAGAACATTTAGAGGTTCAATGACAACTGAACCACTAAATCAGACAGGTGTTGTGATTTTGGTTAATCACCTTGTTACAGAACAGCATGTTATTCAATAAGAACAGAAACATTGAACATTGGACATGTGCATTCAAAAGTTTAGAGAAGGTTTACTTAAGTTCACCTGTAAAGGTTATAGTGCATTTTACATGCATTCTGAAATTTAATCCAAAAGCCAAACATCCCTAACTTTTTGTGAGTAGTGTATGTCATCTTATTCAAATAATTAATTTATCTGTGAAGTTTAGATGAACTATAATTGCCAGTAATTATTACAACCTTGGGTTTGGTTATTACATCCCTAAACAGTTTTCACAACTGACTCATAAAACTTATGTATTGGATCAGGGAGGCTGTTCCTAATCTGGTTGAGGATGAGGAGTACAGGGGACCTGTTCAGGAGCCACCCACAAAGAAACGGAGAACATTGGGACAAGACACGCAGCACCATTTGGCACTGGAGGTAAGCACTTGCCTACACACACAGAGGAACAGAGACATCATCAAATAAAATCTAATGAAGATGCTCGCCACTTGATATAGTTGTCCAGACTCAAATGTATATTGCCATATGATATCTATGAATAATTACAGTTAACCATTTTGGTTTATTACACAATATAGGCTAGCTATTCAGAACATTGATTGTAGTGAGACATGTGAAGACCTAATTCTTTCCCTTTTTTAAATTTGTATATTATCGCATAGGTATGTGACACCATCATGAGCCATGCCAAGGAGAGGTTTTCTTTCACCAAGCACCTCATCAGCGCCACTCTCTTGCAAGGAGACTTGTTCCAACAACACAGCAGAAAGTTCCCAGATTCAGCGCTGGAAACCACGGTGGAAGCCTATCCCTCATTGGACAAGGCCAGACTTAAAACAGAACTGTCCCTGATCTACGAGAATGAGGAGTTCCGGAGTTGCAAAGGTGCACTGGCTCTCTATCAGGTTTTGATGGAAAACAACCTTGGAGAAACATTCACTGAAACTGTAAGTCTTCTCAACATCATCATCACAACACCAATGACAACAGCAGAGTCTGAAAGGTGCTTCTCTACCTTAAAGAGGATAAAAACGTTCCTTAGGAACACTATGTCACAAGATCGGCTCAACGCTCTGGCTATGCTCTCCATCGAGAAGAAAATGACAAAAGACATTCCTGATTTCAACAGTAGGGTCATTAAAAAATTTGCCTCTCAAAAAGAAAGACGAGCAAAATTCTTGTACAAATAAAACCGAGAGAGAGACAAACACACACACACAGAGAAACAGAGACACAGAGGAACAGAGAACCACAGAGACACACAGAGGAAGAGAGAGAGAAACAGAGACACAGAGGACGAGAAAGAGAGAGAGAGACACACAGAGGAACAGAGTGTCTTTTAAGTTTATTTTACATTCAATGGGCAATATGTAATAATATTATAGTATTATATGTAATAGTAATATAGTTGTGGAGACTGCTTTGTTGTTTCTCTCAGGCTGTGACATGCAATGACAAATGTTGCTGCTTCTATGGCACTGATGCTGTTTTCTCCAAGTAAATGTTGCATTTTTTCTTGATTAGAGAGGGTATTAATTTCATCAGTTTATGTTTAATTTTTGAACTTGGTTCTCAATTCTTTGTATATGTCACATCTTAATAGGAAATGTTTTGTTTCATTCTCTCCATACAATAATTCAACCCACACTCACTCACTCATTCACTCACACACTGTTGATTTGTATAGATTCAGCTGAAATCATACCCTTGTTGTGAATTTATCCCTTGATTGTATTGTATAGTATTTGATAGTATAAAGTCTAATATAGCTGTAAGTTGTTACTTTTTCTGTGAAACTGTGAAATTAAATTATTATTGTGGAACTGTAGTCATTTTCCGACTGTTCATTTGAATGCTTATGCTAGATTAGGCAGGGAAATCTGTTGGCACACCAGCCCCACCAAAAAAAATTTTCACCAGCCGCCACTGCTATTAGCATTAGCATTTACTTACTTGTTTAGCTAACGCAAGATGCAAATAAATGCGAACTAACGTTAAAACCGTTCGCTGATATTAGCTAGTTTACTATGAAGGTATTATTGGTGCAAAAGGTTTGAGCACCTGTAACAGTGGAATTTGTAGTTGTGACAGTGATTGTGTATGTGTATCAGTACATTTGAAGTCACAGACTCTATGAGTTGTGTACTTGTAGATTTTTTTTCTCTCCACAAATACAACACAACACTTACACATTCACAAATTCTTAATTACAGGTGCACAAATCCTATTTTACAAGTCACAGATTAAAAAACTGACACGCTCACATTTTTGCTCCTATTGTTATAGTAGGCTATATTTGGTGGAAAACATATTTGTGTACCTGTATCAGACAATGTGAAGTTGTGGACAAAATTTGAATGTGTGCAAATCTGAATGTGAACTTGTGTAATAAATGTTCAATGTATGTAAAATAATTTCCCACGAAAATATTTGTGTTCTTTTAAAACACAAACACAAATCGAGAAGTACAACTGCGCAAGTACACCTACAAATCACAAATCCCACCTCCACTGAGATATGTGGAGCAAAACGATCTGTGCATTCAGTCTATGGTGCAAAAGGCGGGTGCTGATCTGAGAGCGACTGATCCCACAGCCAATCAGAGTAGAGGGGCTTTTTCCCCCACAGCCAATCAGAGGAGATGCCAGGCTAATCGATCACCCACCTCTTTATCAGCGCATACGTCACACACAGCGCCCCGTGGTCCCCCCGACACAGGTGCAATTAGGCTACACATGTATTGGGTGCGGGTGGGTGTGTGTGTGTGTGTGTGTGCCAACAGGTGTATCCAAGTAGTAATCAAGCCCATTAGCGCATATATACCCCCGTGGATATAGGCACACACATGTGAGAATGGAAGAAAGCAGCAGCAAGCGAACCAAGCGGGCACCGGCGTTCACCGCGGAGGAGATGGGCGTGTTAGTGGACGAGGAGAATCGGTGTCACAGCTGCCACACTCCGTGACACCGATGCCTTGCTGAGGCCGGTGCCGTCCCCCACCACCTCCAGGAAGCTCCCCACTGCGTAAAAACGCAGCGCAGCCAGGAGCTGCACCTCAGGGCTGAAGTTGCAGCGGGTTGCTCTCTGGATGTGTGGAGACACCAGAGTGATCAGCCGTTGGATCTCCGCACGGGGCAGCCGGTACTTTGTCTGGACAGCCCAGTCTGACAGCACGTCCAGTGGGGAGAAGTGCTGACGCACGTAAGCATTTATATAAACTGTCTGGCTTCGCGCACGGCGACGCTGTTGGTTCGCAGCGAGAATGTGCTGTATTGCAGCCATGGTTTCTCACACGCCCGGACTTTGGCAACGCCTTTATATAGAGTAGCAGGTGGAGCCTCTCTGGATGAGGTTCAGCTGAGTTCAATTACATCTGTTTCCTTGATATCTTGAAATGCCGCAGGGTTGTTGATGTGTTTTTATGTGTAGTACTATAAACTCATATATGCAGATGTGTGTGGAAAACTTAAACGTGTAATTCAATGAAACGTTTTTTTTAGTTTTTTGAGCGCATTACAACATTGAGCATTGTTTGTTTATTATTTCGAAAAGTGGAGAATATAAATTTCCCTGACGCGGCTTGATCACTGAGCATTTCGTCGCTAAGAAGGCTGTTAAGAGTGGGTCAGCTCGATCTTACGTTTCCTTCTTAGTGAAAGATCTTCTTAGGCTATAAGAGCGACTCTGGGAAACACATCCTTCTTTCACAGCAATATGTTGCGGTTTCTTTCAAATCTTCATAATGTACACAGAATTATTCCACTTCACCTCTTCTTTATTTTAGCATTGGGCCTAGTGTTGCACTTTGTACAGTAGTGTTAAGCAAACTATTTGATTATTAAACAAATATTTGATTACTATTTACATTTCAGTCCAAGTTTTTTTAACCTGCCAAATGTTGGTCACCGATCGCATTTAGTGAGTGAGAATATTTGAGTTCAAAGGGTATTTAAATGGATTAAACTCCAGTTTCACAACTACACTTCCCGACAGTGATATTATTGTGCACCTACAAATAGACATGTTATTCACTTTCGTTCCCTGGACTGACAGGTCAAACTGGAATGATTACAGATTTTCACCTGAGGAAGTTCATGGTCCCTTCACGTTTTATTTTTGGAATTGTTTGTGTGGTGTGTACAGCAAAGAAGTGTGCTAGTGTTGACTTTCCAGTCAGATTCTTCAGAAACCAACACAACATTTCCTTCCATCACAATATAATGTATGACTTCCCCCTCATTAAAAACAAAATAAAGAGCAGAGTGGCTTAAAAAGAACTTTTAGCTGAATTTTAAATCAAAGTAATTGGATAATCACCATAAAATCAACCACCATTTATATAAAATTTTGGTCCTGAATTCATAAAGTGTCCAAATGCTGCCATAGAGTCCAGTCACGGTGTAAATAAGATCAGAAATGTAAGGCAAATATTACATCTTGGAAATATTTCACTATGGACTCATCATTATCAATTACAGTAAATTACTGATATAAACACAACAAAATCTTACATAGAAAACTAACCAATTTAACTATGAAAGTGCAAAAATATCTTGCTGATGTAACTGTCAATATGATCACCAAGGCCAATATCAACTGCTGATGAACTCCGATGTGCAAAATAAAAAATAATTTAGGCAGGTTTTCCATTAATCAATATATATCAAGCACACATTTGAAAAAGCAAATGCAAAAACAGCAACATAACATAAGGACACAGACAGGAAACAAGACCACCTCCGAAATGCTAACTGTGGAGTGATATAAAGTGGCAACCATGACTTAGAAAGGATAGCATTCCAGCCTTAATTTTCATTCAAAAGGTGCAGTTCTCCTTCATCATCAAGTGATATTTTCTTTAAAAAAAGTGCACATCAGATACCGATATTATATGTAGAAGTTCAACCTGCTCCCTATGGTCTTGCAGCCTGTGACAGAGAACAGTCTCTCTGATTTGGGGAAATAGACGACATCTCTGGCCACAAGGTCTGCCACTTTCGGGTCGGCCTTAAGTCCTCTGGCTTTCATCTCCGACATGACACACTGGACCACGTGGCGGTACTCCAGAGGCAGAAACGGGACGAAAATGTCCACCAAGTTCTTGTTGATCAAACTTGATTGCCACAAGCCACCTATAAGAAACGAGACTTCAGTAAGACAAGGATCACGTTTTTAGTATTCAACAAAATAAAGCATTAATATATTTTAATACTGACTGTTCTTATTGTTGAACATCGCTACAGAGAGCTCTGTTTCCAGATCTTTTAGCTCGATCGCTTCTCGATCTTTTCCTGCTTTCCAGGAATCTAAAGCCACCTGCCTGATGCTATCCCCTCCAGCATTGCTAGGAGGGATATTAGAAATGGGGAACAAATTAGAATTGGCCTCCGATTGGGGCAGAGAATGATTGTAGCGCTGTATTCTGGAAAATGATTGACAGGTCCGAATTATTTCAGCTTCTCACCTGAGGAAGATGAAGATGGCTTTCCGATAAGAGACTCCATCCAGGTTGTCGTGGAAGTCCAGGTACGGCGTGATGCTGTCAATCAAGCCGGGATGCATATCGTACATCTCATCAAAGATGAACATGGAGCGTCCACAGTTGGTGACGTTGCCTTTGATCCACTGCTGTAACTCAGACTGAAGAGGAACAGTCCAAACATAAAATTCATGTGTGTTTTCATTGAAAGTAACTGGATTCTATCTGACCTGGATTCATCATCATACCTTGTAGGTTTCAAATTTACTTGAATGTGGGAAGTGAAGTGGAGACGTAAATAAATGAACAAAGTTGCTGCCCAGTCCCTCTTTGTAAATGTTTTCAGCGATCAGCTGAGTAATGAAGTTCTTGCCGCTGCCGGTCCATCCATGCAGAGAGAGCACCAGGGGCTTCTTGGGGTTGTCGTTGGTCATGAATCCATTCACAGCTCTAAGGATGATGCGTGACGCAATGTGCTGTCCGAACAATTTGTTTTTCAGGTCAGTCTCGAGACCTGGAGAGTCCAGAGCACAGAGTCAACGGGGTTAATGGCTGCAAACACTTTCCCTAACTGATAATGAGTTATTCTCAGACGGACAGCACTGGTTGTTCTGCATCGTGTGAGTGATGAAAATACAGTGCTTGATAGTCTCGACAAATATTTTAGACCTATATGTTGGCATAGACGGTTGCACATATTTAGAGGTCAACATATGAGCAGATTCATTTTTATAGGCTATCATTGTAATCTATCAAATTATTTTTGCGCATTTGTAGTCATTTTTGCTCCATTTATAAAGGAAAAAAAAGTCAAACTTTTGTCCTCATAACAGCAAAGTGAAATAATCAAGGTGAAAAAACCGAAACCATAGCACCATCACTTTCGTTTCTCAGTAAGTATCGTTACAAGGGTTTGTCCCATTAACGGGTCCCTTTTAAACAAACTCTATACAAACTACTTTACATGCTGATGAAAATGCTCACCTGTTTGGTTGAAGGCGATCCATGTCGAATCACGTTTTTCATATGATTTCCAAGCCTTATAATATTTGTAAGCCGCCCCCCCCACAGCCGCACCGACACCCACAACCGCCGCCGTTGTGAACGGCTCCAGCGTGTTTACCGGCAAACCGGCGGACGAAAACACGAGCAGCAACAGATGGAAGCGAGCAGCGTTCATCGTGGAAAACCACCACCACTTTAAATCCCTACAGTCGGTGTTGTTGCTGTGGGTGGAAGCGACCGTACAGCTATCATGGGACGAATGAACTATGCTAAAAGAAACAATCAATCTGGACTAACCAGACTGACTTCTTTGTACGTCACAAACACGCAACAAACAAACACGACGAGCTCTGTTCAATCACAAACATGCGAAATGTTTGACAACTGGCAATCTAAAAAAAGTGTATTAGCTTTTACTTACTTGTTTAGCTAACGCAAGATGCAAATAAATGCGAACTAACGTTAAAACCGTTCGCTGATGTTAGCTAGTTTACTATGAAGGTATTATTGGTGCAAAAGGTTTGAGCACCTGTAACAGTGGAATTTGTAGTTGTGACAGTGATTGTGTATGTGTATCAGTACATTTGAAGTCACAGACTCTATGAGTTGTGTACTTGTAGATTTTTTCTCTCTCCACAAATACAACACAACACTTACACATTCACAAATTCTTAATTACAGGTGCACAAATCCTATTTTACAAGTCACCGATTAAAAAACTGACACGCTCACATTTTTGCTCCTATTGTTATAGTATATTTGGTGCAAAACATATTTGTGTACCTGTATCAGACAATGTGAAGTTGTGGACAAAATTTGAATGTGTGCAAATTTGAATGTGAACTCGTGCAATAAATGTTCAATGTATGTAAAATAATTTCCCACGAAAATATTTGTGTTCTTTTAAAACACAAACACAAATCGAGAAGTACAACTGCGCAAGTACACCTACAAATCACAAATCCCACCTCCACTGAGATATGTGGAGCAAAACGATCTGTGCATTCAGTCTATGGTGCAAAGGGTGCTGATCTGAGAGCGACTGATCCCACAGCCAATCAGAGTAGAGGGGCTTTTTCCCCCACAGCCAATCAGAGGAGAGGGTGGATTCAGCACATGCTAAACTAACAGCAGCAGAGACAGCGATATAGGCAACTTTCAAGGGCCGCGTTTCCCAGATTCGATCGTTCTTAAGGACTTAAGAAGGCTCTTAAGAAGAGTTGGGCTAAGAAGGAGCGCTAAGATACGGGTGTTTCCCAGACGCGTTCTTAACTGCCTTCTTAGGACAACCTTAAGATCAAGCCAAAGAAGCTTCTTAAGAAGCTCTTAGTGGGAGCTGTCCACCGCGGTGGTGCTGAAACTGAATCAATCGATGCCAGGCTAATCGATCACCCACCTCTTTATCAGCGCATACGTCACACACAGCGCCCCGTGGTCCCCCCGACACAGGTGCAATTAGGCTACACATGTATTGGGTGCGGGTGGGTGTGTGTGTGTGTGTGTGTGCCAACAGGTGTATCCAAGTAGTAATCAAGCCCATTAGCGCATATATACCCCCGTGGATATAGGCACACACATGTGAGAATGGAAGAAAGCAGCAGCAAGCGAACCAAGCGGGCACCGGCGTTCACCGCGGAGGAGATGGGCGTGTTAGTGGACGAGGAGAATCGGTGTCACAGCTGCCACACTCCGTGACACCGATGCCTTGCTGAGGCCGGTGCCGTCCCCCACCACCTCCAGGAAGCTCCCCACTGCGTAAAAACGCAGCGCAGCCAGGAGCTGCACCTCAGGGCTGAGGGCAAAGTTGCAGCGGGTTGCTCTCTGGATGTGTGGAGACACCAGAGTGATCAGCCGTTGGATCTCCGCACGGGGCAGCCGGTACTTTGTCTGGACAGCCCAGTCTGACAGCACGTCCAGTGGGGAGAAGTGCTGACGCACGTAAGCATTTATATAAACTGTCTGGCTTCGCGCACGGCGACGCTGTTGGTTCGCAGCGAGAATGTGCTGTATTGCAGCCATGGTTTCTCACACGCCCGGACTTTGGCAACGCCTTTATATAGAGTAGCAGGTGGAGCCTCTCTGGATGAGGTTCAGCTGAGTTCAATTACATCTGTTTCCTTGATATCTTGAAATGCCGCAGGGTTGTTGATGTGTTTTTATGTGTAGTACTATAAACTCATATATGCAGATGTGTGTGGAAAACTTAAACGTGTAATTCAATGAAACGTTTTTTTTTGTTTTTTGAGCGCATTACAACATTGAGCATTGTTTGTTTATTATTTCGAAAAGTGGAGAATATAAATTTCCCTGACGCGGCTTGATCACTGAGCATTTCGTCGCTAAGAAGGCTGTTAAGAGTGGGTCAGCTCGATCTTACGTTTCCTTCTTAGTGAAAGATCTTCTTAGGCTATAAGAGCGACTCTGGGAAACACATCCTTCTTTCACAGCAATATGTTGCGGTTTCTTTCAAATCTTCATAATGTACACAGAATTATTCCACTTCACCTCTTCTTTATTTTAGCATTGGGCCTAGTGTTGCACTTTGTACAGTAGTGTTAAGCAAACTATTTGATTATTAAACAAATATTTGATTACTATTTACATTTCAGTCCAAGTTTTTTTAACCTGCCAAATGTTGGTCACCGATCGCATTTAGTGAGTGAGAATATTTGAGTTCAAAGGGTATTTAAATGGATTAAACTCCAGTTTCACAACTACACTTCCCGACAGTGATATTATTGTGCACCTACAAATAGACATGTTATTCACTTTCGTTCCCTGGACTGACAGGTCAAACTGGAATGATTACAGATTTTCACCTGAGGAAGTTCATGGTCCCTTCACGTTTTATTTTTGGAATTGTTTGTGTGGTGTGTACAGCAAAGAAGTGTGCTAGTGTTGACTTTCCAGTCAGATTCTTCAGAAACCAACACAACATTTCCTTCCATCACAATATAATGTATGACTTCCCCCTCATTAAAAACAAAATAAAGAGCAGAGTGGCTTAAAAAGAACTTTTAGCTGAATTTTAAATCAAAGTAATTGGATAATCACCATAAAATCAACCACCATTTATATAAAATTTTGGTCCTGAATTCATAAAGTGTCCAAATGCTGCCATAGAGTCCAGTCACGGTGTAAATAAGATCAGAAATGTAAGGCAAATATTACATCTTGGAAATATTTCACTATGGACTCATCATTATCAATTACAGTAAATTACTGATATAAACACAACAAAATCTTACATAGAAAACTAACCAATTTAACTATGAAAGTGCAAAAATATCTTGCTGATGTAACTGTCAATATGATCACCAAGGCCAATATCAACTGCTGATGAACTCCGATGTGCAAAATAAAAAATAATTTAGGCAGGTTTTCCATTAATCAATATATATCAAGCACACATTTGAAAAAGCAAATGCAAAAACAGCAACATAACATAAGGACACAGACAGGAAACAAGACCACCTCCGAAATGCTAACTGTGGAGTGATATAAAGTGGCAACCATGACTTAGAAAGGATAGCATTCCAGCCTTAATTTTCATTCAAAAGGTGCAGTTCTCCTTCATCATCAAGTGATATTTTCTTTAAAAAAAGTGCACATCAGATACCGATATTATATGTAGAAGTTCAACCTGCTCCCTATGGTCTTGCAGCCTGTGACAGAGAACAGTCTCTCTGATTTGGGGAAATAGACGACATCTCTGGCCACAAGGTCTGCCACTTTCGGGTCAGTCTTAAGTCCTCTGGCTTTCATCTCCGACATGACACACTGGACCACGTGGCGGTACTCCAGAGGCAGAACCGGGACGAAAATGTCCACCAAGTTCTTGTTGATCAAACTTGATTGCCACAAGCCACCTATAAGAAACGAGACTTCAGTAAGACAAGGATCACGTTTTTAGTATTCAACAAAATAAAGCATTAATATATTTTAATACTGACTGTTCTTATTGTTGAACATCGCTACAGAGAGCTCTGTTTCCAGATCTTTTAGCTCGATCGCTTCTCGATCTTTTCCTGCTTTCCAGGAATCTAAAGCCACCTGCCTGATGCTATCCCCTCCAGCATTGCTAGGAGGGATATTAGAAATGGGGAACAAATTAGAATTGGCCTCCGATTGGGGCAGAGAATGATTGTAGCGCTGTATTCTGGAAAATGATTGACAGGTCCGAATTATTTCAGCTTCTCACCTGAGGAAGATGAAGATGGCTTTCCGATAAGAGACTCCATCCAGGTTGTCGTGGAAGTCCAGGTACGGCGTGATGCTGTCAATCAAGCCGGGATGCATATCGTACATCTCATCAAAGATGAACATGGAGCGTGCACAGTTGGTGACGTTGCCTTTGATCCACCGCTGTAACTCAGACTGAAGAGAAACAGTCCAAACATAAAATTCATGTGTGTTTTCATTGAAAGTAACTGGATTCTATCTGACCTGGATTCATCATCATACCTTGTAGGTTTCAAATTTACTTGAATGTGGGAAGTGAAGTGGAGACGTAAATAAATGAACAAAGTTGCTGTCCAGTCCCTCTTTGTAAATGTTTTCAGCGATCAGCTGAGTAATGAAGTTCTTCCCGCTGCCGGTCCATCCGTGCAGAGAGAGCACCAGGGGCTTCTTGGGGTTGTCGTTGGTCATGAATCCATTCACAGCTCTTAGGATGATGCGTGACGCAATGTGCTGTCCGAACAATTTGTTGTTCAGGTCAGCCTCGAGACCTGGAGAGTCCAGAGCACAGAGTCAACGGGGTTAATGGCTGCAAACACTTTCCCTTACTGATAATGAGTTATTCTCAGACGGACAGCACTGGTTGTTCTGCATCGTGTGAGTGATGAAAATACAGTGCTTGATAGTCTCGACAAATATTTTAGACCTATATGTTGGCATAGACGGTTGCACATATTTAGAGGTCAACATATGAGCAGATTCATTTTTATAGGCTATCATTGTAATCTATCAAATTATTTTTGCGCATTTGTAGTCATTTTTGCTCCATTTATAAAGGAAAAAAAAGTCAAACTTTTGTCCTCATAACAGCAAAGTGAAATAATCAAGGTGAAAAAACCGAAACCATAGCACCATCACTTTCGTTTCTCAGTAAGTATCGTTACAAGGGTTTGTCCCATTAACGGGTCCCTTTTAAACAAACTCTATACAAACTACTTTACATGCTGATGAAAATGCTCACCTGTTTGGTTGAAGGCGATCCATGTCGAATCACGTTTTTCATATGATTTCCAAGCCTTATAATATTTGTATGCCGCCCCCCCCACAGCCGCACCGACACCCACAACCGCCGCCGCCGTTGTGAACGGCTTCAGCGTGTTTACCGGCAAACCGGCGGACGAAAACACGAGCAGCAACAGATGGAAGCGAGCAGCGTTCATCGTGGAAAACCCACCACACTTTAAATCCCTACAGTCGGTGTTGTTGCTGTGGGTGGAAGCGACCGTACAGCTATCATGGGACGAATGAACTATGCTAAAAAAAACAATCAATCTGGACTAACCAGACTGACTTCTTTGTACGTCACAAACACGCAACAAACAAACACGACGAGCTCTGTTCAATCACAAACATGCGAAATGTTTGACAACTGGCAATCTAAAAAAAGTGTATTACTTGTTTAGCTAACGCAAGATGCAAATAAATGCGAACTAACGTTAAAACCGTTCGCTGATATTAGCTAGTTTACTATGAAGGTATTATTGGTGCAAAAGGTTTGAGCACCTGTAACAGTGGAATTTGTAGTTGTGACAGTGATTGTGTATGTGTATCAGTAAATTTGAAGTCACAGACTCTATGAGTTGTGTACTTGTAGATTTTTTTTCTCTCCACAAATACAACACAACACTTACACATTCACAAATTCTTAATTACAGGTGCACAAATCCTATTTTACAAGTCACCGATTAAAAAACTGACACGCTCACATTTTTGCTCCTATTGTTATAGTATATTTGGTGCAAAACATATTTGTGTACCTGTATCAGACAATGTGAAGTTGTGGACAAAATTTGAATGTGTGCAAATCTGAATGTGAACTTGTGCAATAAATGTTCAATGTATGTCAAATAATTTCCCACGAAAATATTTGTGTTCTTTTAAAACACAAACACAAATCGAGAAGTACAACTGCGCAAGTACACCTACAAATCACAAATCCCACCTCCACTGAGATATTTGGAGCAAAACGATCTGTGCATTCAGTCTATGGTGCAAAAGGCGGGTGCTGATCTGAGAGCGACTGATCCCACAGCCAATCAGAGGAGAGGGGCTTTTTCCCCCACAGCCAATCAGAGGAGAGGGTGGATTCAGCACATGCTAAACTAACAGCAGCAGAGACAGCGATATAGGCAACTTTCAAGGGCCGAGTTTCCCAGATTCGATCGTTCTTAAAGGAGTCATAACCTGGTTTTATACGTATCCAGCCCCCCTTGGATCGCTTTGGATCAATTCGTAAAACTTATTAGAAAAAAAAAAAAAATTTTAATCAAACATTGAGCTTGTTCTGACCCTTTTTCGTACCGCGATTTTATCACGCGAGATTACGCGCGAGGTTTTGACTGGTCCGGATGTGCATTGTATAATATGTAATGAGGCGCGCGTTGATTCGCCGCAGGAAGGACAGAGCCGGGGGGGCTTGCCTGCATGCAGACTCCAAAACATAATGGCGGCGCTTCGGCGATTTCAGGTAGCGGACGGGGCGGGGTTGGGTGGTGAAAGAGGGGTGGGCTTATGCAAGTAGCCGCCACGGTGACGTCACCGAAGGCGCAGAATCAAAATCTCGTGCTTTAGGAATGCACACCCTTGTGTGCTATTCCTGTTCGGAAAAAGAGCAGAAGCGAAAAAACGGTGCCACTTTCAAACTCCAGCCTTTCAGGCAAGTTTCAACTGAGGTCAAACACAGATATGCATGTTTTAACAAGAGAAATTGCGATTTCCTGGTGATGACTCCTTTAAGGACTTAAGAAGGCTCTTAAGAAGAGTTGGGCTAAGAAGGAGCGCTAAGATACGGGTGTTTCCCAGACGCGTTCTTAACTGCCTTCTTAGGACAACCTTAAGATCAAGTCAAAGAAGCTTCTTAAGAAGCTCTTAGTGGGAGCTGTCCACCGCGGTGGTGCTGAAACTGAATCAATCGATGCCAGGCTAATCGATCACCCACCTCTTTATCAGCGCATACGTCACACACAGCGCCCCGTGGTCCCCCCACACAGGTGCAATTAGGCTACACATGTATCGGGTGCGGGTGGGTGTGTGTGTGTGTGTGGGGGGGGGGGGTTGTGTGTGTGCCAACAGTTGTATCCAAGTAGTAATCAAGCCCATTAGCGCATATATACCCCCGTGGATATAGGCACACACATGTGAGAATGGAAGAAAGCAGCAGCAAGCGAACCAAGCGGGCACCGGCGTTCACCGCGGAGGAGATGGGCGTGTTAGTGGACGAGGAGAATCGGTGTCACAGCTGCCACACTCCGTGACACCGATGCCTTGCTGAGGCCGATGCCGTCCCCCACCACCTCCAGGAAGCTCCCCACTGCGTAAAAACGCAGCGCAGCCAGGAGCTGCACCTCAGGGCTGAGGGCAAAGTTGCAGCGGGTTGCTCTCTGGATGTGTGGAGACACCAGAGTGATCAGCCGTTGGATCTCCGCACGGGGCAGCCGGTACTTTGTCTGGACAGCCCGGTCTGACAGCACGTCCAGTGGCGAGAAGTGCTGACGCACGTAAGCATTTAAATAGACTGTCTGGCTTCGCGCACGGCGACGCTGTTGGTTCGCAGCGAGAATGTGCTGTATTGCAGCCATGGTTTCTCACACGCGTGGACTTTGGCAACGCCTTTATATAGAGTAGCAGGTGGAGCCTCTCTGGATGAGGTTCAGCTGAGTTCAATTACATCTGTTTCCTTGATATCTGTGAAATGCCACAGGGTTGTTGATGTGTTTTTATGTGTAGTACTATAAACTCATATATGCAGATGTGTGTGGAAAACTTAAACGTGTAATTCAATGAAAAGTTTTTTTTGTTTTTTGTTTTTTTTAGCGCATTACAACATTGAGCATTGTTTGTTTATTATTTTGAAAAGTGGAGAATATAAATTTCCCTGACGCGGCTTGATCACTGAGCATTTCGTCGCTAAGAAGGCTGTTAAGAGTGGGTCAGCTCGATCTTACGTTTCCTTCTTAGTGAAAGATCTTCTTAGGCTATAAGAGCGACTCTGGGAAACACATCCTTCTTTCACAGCAATATGTTGCGGTTTCTTTCAAATCTTCATAATGTACACAGAATTATTCCACTTTGCCTCTTCTTTATTTTAGCATTGGGCCTAGTGTTGCACTTTGTACAGTAGTGTTAAGCAGTAGTGTTATTTACACAGCTATTTCAGTCCAAGTTTTTTTAACCTGCCAAATGTTGGTCACCGATCGCATTTAGTGAGTAATATTTGAGTTCAAAGGGTATTTAAATGGATTAAACTCCAGTTTCACAACTACACTTCCCGACAGTGATATTATTGTGCACCTACAAATAGACATGTTATTCACTTTCGTTCCCTGGACTGACAGGTCAAACTGGAATGATTACAGATTTTCACCTGAGGAAGTTCATGGTCCCTTCACGTTTTATTTTTGGAATTGTTTGTGTGGTGTGTACAGCAAGGAAGTGTGCTAGTGTCGACTTTCCAGTCAGATACTTCAGAAACCAACACATTTCCTTCCATCACAATATAATATATGACTTCCCCCTCATTAAAAACAAAATAAAGAGCAGAGTGGCTTAAAAAGAACTTTTAGCTGAATTTTAAATCAAAGTAATTGGATAATCAACCATAAAATCAACCACCATTTATATAAAATTTTGGTCCTGAATTCATAAACCGTGTCCAAATGCTGCTATAGTCCAGTCACAGTGTAAATAAGATCAGAAATGTAAGGCAAATATTACATCTTGGAAATATTTCACTATGGACTCATCATTATCAATTACAGTAAATTACTGATATATACACAACAAAATCTTACATAGAAAACTAACCAATTTAACTATGAAAGTGCAAAAATATCTTGCTGATGTAACTGTCAATATGATCACCAAGGCCAATATCAACTGCTGATGAACTCCGATGTGCAAAATAAAAAAATAATTTAGGCAGGTTTTCCATTGATCAATATATATCAAGCACACATTTGAAAAAGCAAATGCAAAAACAGCAACATAACATAAGGACACAGACAGGAAACAAGACCACCTCCGAGCTGTGCAGTGATATAAAGTGGCAACCATGACTTAGAAAGGATAGCATTCCAGTCTTAATTTTCATTCAAAAGGTGCAGTTCTCCCTCATCATCAAGTGATATTTTCTTTAAAAAAAGTGCACATCAGATACCGATATTATATGTAGAAGTTCAACCTGCTCCCTATGGTCTTGCAGCCTGTGAGAGACAACAGTCTCTCTGATTTGGGGAAATAGACGACATCTTTGGCCACATCGTCTGCCACTTTCGGGTCGGCCTTAAGTTCTCTGGCTTTCATCTCCGACATGACACACTGGACCACGTGGCGGTACTCCAGAGGCAGAAACGGGACGAAAATGTCCACCAAGTTCTTGTCGATCAGACTTGATTGCCACAAGCCACCTATAAGAAACGAGACTTCAGTAAGACAAGGATCACGTTTTTAGTATTCAACAAAATAAAGCATTAATATATTTTAATACTGACTGTTGTTGTTGTTGAACACCGCTACAGAGAGCTCCGTTTCCAGATCTTTTAGCTTGATCGCTTCTCGATCTTGTCCTGCTTTCCAGGATTCTAAAGCCACCTGCCTGATGCTATCCCCTCCAGCATTGCTAGGAGGGATATTAGAAATGGGGAACAAATTAGAATTGGCCTCCGATTGGGGCAGAGAATGATTGTAGCGCTGTATTCTGGAAAATGATTGACAGGTCCGAATGATTTCAGCTTCTCACCTGAGGAAGATGAAGATGGCTTTCCGATAAGAGACTCCATCCAGGTTGTCGTGGAAGTCCAGGTACGACGTGATGCTGTCAATCAAGCCATGATGCATCTTGTCCATCTCATCAAAGATGAACATGGAGCGTGCACAGTTGGTGAC
Organism: Eutrigla gurnardus; assembly: GCF_963514095.1. Taxonomy (NCBI): domain Eukaryota; kingdom Metazoa; phylum Chordata; class Actinopteri; order Perciformes; family Triglidae; genus Eutrigla; species Eutrigla gurnardus. Next base: position 18,302,240 of record NC_139930.1, read on the forward strand.
GTTGCCTTTGATCCACCGCTGTAACTCAGACTGAAGAGGAACAGTCCAAACATAAAATTCATGTGTGTTTTCATTGAAAGTAACTGGATTCTATCTGACCTGGATTCATCATCATACCTTGTAGGTTTCAAATTTACTTGAATGTGGGAAGTGAAGTGTAGAGGTAAATAAATGGACAAAGTTGCTGCCCAGTCCCTCTTTGTAAATGTTTTCAGCGATCAGCTGAGTAATGAAGTTCTTCCCGCTCCCGGGCCATCCGTGCAGAGAGAGCACCAGGGGCTTCTTCAGGTTGTCGCGCATGGATCCAGTCACAGCTTTCAGGACAATGTGTGACGCAATGTGCTGTCCGAACAATTTGTTTTCCAGGTCAGCCTCGAGACCTGAAGAGTCCAGAGCACAGAGTCAACGGGGATAATGGCTGCAAACACTTTCCCTAACTTGAGTTATTCTCAGATGGACAGCACTGGTTGTTCTGCATCATGTGAGTGATGAAAATACAGTGCTTGATAGTCTCGACAAATATGTTTTTTTTTTTTTAGACCTATATGTTGGCATAGCACATATTTAGAGGCCAACATATGAGCAGATTCATTTTTATAGGCTATCATTGTAATCTATCAAATTATTTTTGCGCATTTGTAGTCATTTTTGCTCCATTTATAAAGGAAAAAAAAGTCAAACTTTTGTCCTCATAACAGCAAAGTGAAATAATCAAGGTGAAAAAACCGAAACCATAGCACTTTCACTTTCGTTTCTCAGTAAGTATCGTTACAAGGGTTTGTCCCATTAACGGGTCGCTTTTAAACAAACTCTATACAAACTACTTTACATGCTGATGAAAATGCTCACCTATTTGGTTGAAGTTTATCCATGTCGAATCACATTTTTCATAAGCCTTATAATATTTGTATGCCGCCCCCCCCCTCAGCCGCACCGACACCCACAACGGTTGTGAACGGCTCCAGCGTGTTAACCGGCAAACCGGCGGACGAAAACACGAGCAGCAACAGATGGAAGCGAGCAGCGTCCATCGTGGAAAACCACCACCACTTTAAATCCCTACAGTCGGTGTTGTTGCTGTGGGTGGAAGCGACCGTACAGCTATCATGGGACGAATGAACTATGCTAAAAAAAAAAAAAAAAAAAGCGGCAGCGGACTAACCAGACTAACTTCTTTGTACGTCACAAACACGCGTCAAAACAAACACGGCGAGCTCTGTTCAATCACAAACACGCGAAATGTTTGACAAATGGCAATCTAAAAAAAGTGTATTAGCATTAGCATTTACTTACATGTTTAGCTAACGCAAGATGCAAATAAATGCGAACTAACGTTAAAACCGTTCGCTGATATTAGCTAGTTTACTATGAAGGTATTATTGGTGCAAAAGGTTTGAGCACCTGTAACAGTGGAATTTGTAGTTGTGACAGTGATTGTGTATGTGTATCAGTACATTTGAAGTCACAGACTCTATGAGTTGTGTACTTGTAGATTTTTTCTCTCTCCACAAATACAACACAACACTTACACATTCACAAATTCTTAATTACAGATGCACAAATCCTATTTTACAAGTCACAGATTAAAAAACTGACACGCTCACATTTTTGCTCCTATTGTTATAGTATATTTGGTGCAAAACATATTTGTGTACCTGTATCAGACAATGTGAAGTTGTGGACAAAATTTGAATGTGTGCAAATCTGAATGTGAACTTGTGCAATAAATGTTCAATGTATGTAAAATAATTTCCCACGAAAATATTTGTGTTCTTTTAAAACACAAACACAAATCGAGAAGTACAACTGCGCAAGTACACTTACAAATCACAAATCCCACCTCCACTGAGATATGTGGAGCAAAACGATCTGTGCATTCAGTCTATGGTGCAAAGGGTGCTGATCTGAGAGCGACTGATCCCACAGCCAATCAGAGGAGAGGGGCTTTTTCCCCCACAGCCAATCAGAGGAGAGGGTGGATTCAGCACATGCTAAACTAACAGCAGCAGAGACAGCGATATAGGCAACTTTCAAGGGCCGCGTTTCCCAGATTCGATCATTCTTAAGGACTTAAGAAGGCTCTTAAGAAGAGTTGGGCTAAGAAGGAGCGCTAAGATACGGGTGTTTCCCAGACGCGTTCTTAACTGCCTTCTTAGGACAACCTTAAGATCAAGCCAAAGAAGCTTCTTAAGAAGCTCTTAGTGGGAGCTGTCCACCGCGGTGGTGCTGAAACTGAATCAATCGATGCCAGGCTAATCGATCACCCACCTCTTTATCAGCGCATACGTCACACACAGCGCCCCGTGGTCCCCCCGACACAGGTGCAATTAGGCTACACATGTATCGGGTGCGGGTGGGTGTGTGTGTGTGTGCCAACAGGTGTATCCAAGTAGTAATCAAGCCCATTAGCGCATATATACCCCCGTGGATATAGGCACACACATGTGAGAATGGAAGAAAGCAGCAGCAAGCGAACCAAGCGGGCACCGGCGTTCACCGCGGAGGAGATGGGCGTGTTAGTGGACGAGGAGAATCGGTGTCACAGCTGCCACACTCCGTGACACCGATGCCTTGCTGAGGCCGGTGCCGTCCCCCACCACCTCCAGGAAGCTCCCCACTGCGTAAAAACGCAGCGCAGCCAGGAGCTGCACCTCAGGGCTGAGGGCAAAGTTGCAGCGGGTTGCTCTGGATGTGTGGAGACACCAGTGATCAGCCGTTGTATCTCCGCACGGGGCAGCCGGTACTTTGTCTGGACAGCCCGGTCTGACAGCACGTCCAGTGGGGAGAAGTGCTGACGCACGTAAGCATTTATATAAACTGTCTGGCTTCGCGCACGGCGACGCTGTTGGTTCGCAGCGAGAATGTGCTGTATTGCAGCCATGGTTTCTCACACGCGCGGACTTTGGCAACGCCTTTATATAGAGTAGCAGGTGTAGCCTCTCTGGATGAGGTTCAGCTGAGTTCAATTACATCTGTTTCCTTGATATCTGTGAAATGCCACAGGGTTGTTGATGTGTTTTTATGTGTAGTACTATAAACTCATATATGCAGATGTGTGTGGAAAACTTAAACGTAATTCAATGAAAAGTTTTTTTAGTTTTTTGAGCGCATTACAACATTGAGCATTGTTTGTTTATTATTTCGAAAAGTGGAGAATATAAATTTCCCTGACGCGGCTTGATCACTGAGCATTTCGTCGCTAAGAAGGCTGTTAAGAGTGGGTCAGCTCGATCTTACGTTTCCTTCTTAGTGAAAGATCTTCTTAGGCTAAGAGCGACTCTGGGAAACACATCCTTCTTTCACAGCAATATGTTGCGGTTTCTTTCAAATCTTCATAATGTACACAGAATTATTCCACTTCACCTCTTCTTTATTTTAGCATTGGGCCTAGTTGCACTTTGTACAGTAGTGTTAAGCAGTAGTGTTATTTACACAGCTATTTCAGTCCAAGTTTTTTAACCTGCCAAATGTTGGTCACGGATCGCATTTAGTGAGTAATATTTGAGTTCAAAGGGTATTTAAATGGATTAAACTCCAGTTTCACAACTACACTTCCCGACAGTGATATTATTGTGCACCTACAAATAGACATGTTATTCACTTTCGTTCCCTGGACTGACAGGTCAAACTGGAATGATTACAGATTTTCACCTGAGGAAGTTCATGGTCCCTTCATGTTTTATTTTGTGAATTGTTTGTGTGGTGTGTACAGCAAAGAAGTGTGCTAGTGTCGACTTTCCAGTCAGATTCTTCAGAAACCAACACAACATTTCCTTCCATCACAATATAATATATGACTTCCCCCTCATTAAAAACAAAATAAAGAGCAGAGTGGCTTAAAAAGAACTTTTAGCTGAATTTTAAATCAAAGTAATTGGATAATCAACCACTCTGATTAAACATCACCACCAGAATTTAGAATTCTGAAGTGTCTGCATTTAAAAACATATTTATATAAAATTTTGGTCCTGAATTCATAAACAGTGTCCAAATGCTGCCATAGAGTCCAGTCACGGTGTAAATAAGATCAGAAATGTAAGGCAAATATTACATCTTGGAAATATTTCACTATGGACTCATCATTATCAATTACAGTAAATTACTCATATATATACACCACAAAATCTTACATAGAAAACTAACCAATTTAACTATGAAAGTGCAAAAATATCTTGCTGATGTAACTGTCAATATGATCACCGAGGCCAATATCAACTGTTGATGAACTCCGATGTGCAAAATAAAAAATAATTTAGGCAGGTTTTCCATTGATCAATATATATCAAGCACACATTTGAAAAAGCAAATGCAAAAACAGCAACATAACATAAGGACACAGACAGGAAACAAGACCACCTCCGAGCTGTGCAGTGATATAAAGTGGCAACCATGACTTGGAAAGGATAGCATTCCAGCCTTGATTTTCATTCAAATGGTGCAGTTCTCCTCCATCAAGTGATATTTTCTTTTAAAAAAGTGCACATCAGATACCGACTTTATGTGTAGTAGTCCAACCTGCTCCCTATCATCTTGCAGCCTGTGACAGAGAACAGTCTCTCTGATTTGGGGAAATAGACAACATCTCTGGCCACATTGGCTGCCACTTTCGGGTCGGGCTCAAGTCCTCTGGCTTCCATCTCCGACATGACACACTGGACCACGTGGCGGTACTCCAGAGGCAGAACCGGGACGAAAATGTCCACCAAGTTCATGTCGATCAAACTTGATTGCCACAAGCCACCTATAAGAAACGAGACTTCAGTAAGACAAGGATCATGTTTTAAGTATTCAACAAAATAAAGCATTAATATATTTTAATACTGACTGTACTTGTTGTTGAACACTGCTACAGAGAGCTCCATTTCCAGATCTTTTAGCTTGATCGCTTCTCGATCTTTTCCTGCTTTCCAGGAATCTAAAGCCACCTGTGTGATGCTATCCCCTCCAGCATTGCTAGGAGGGATATTAGAAATGGGGAACAAATTAGAATTGGCCTCCGATTGGGGCAGAGAATGATTGTAGCGCTGTATTCTGGAAAATGATTGACAGGTCCGAATGATTTCAGCTTCTCACCTGAGGAAGATGAAGATGGCTTTCCGATAAGAGACTCCATCCAGGTTGTCGTAGTAGTCCAGGTACGGCGTGATGCTGTCAATCAAGCCGGGTTGCATCTTGTCCATCTCATCAAAGATGAACATGGAGCGTGCACAGTTGGTGACGTTGCCTTTGATCCACCGCTGTAACTCAGGCTGTAGAGGAACAGTCCAAACATAAATGTCTGTGTGTTTTCATTAAAAGTAACTGGATTCTATCTGACCTGGATTCATCATCATACCTTGTAGGTTTCAAATTGACTCGAATGTGGGAAGTGAAGTGGAGACGTAAATAAATGGACAAAGTTGCTGCCCAGTCCCTCTTTGTAAATGTTTTCAGCGATCAGCTGAATAATGAAGTTCTTCCCGCTGCCGTTCCATCCATGCAGAGAGAGCACCAGGGGCTTCTTCAGGTTGTCGCGCATGGATCCAGTCACAGCTTTCAGGACAACGCGTGACGCAATGTGCTGTCCGAACAATTTGTTTTTCAGGTCAGCCTCGAGACCTGGAGAGTCCAGAGCACAGAGTCAACGGGGTTAATGGCTGCAAACACGTTCCCTTACTTATAATGAGTTATTCTCAGACGGACAGCACTGGTTGTTCTGCATCGTGTGAGTGATGAAAATACAGTGCTTGATAGTCTCGACAAATATGTTTTTTTTTTTAGACCTATATGTTGGCATAGACGGTTGCACATATTTAGAGGTCAACATATGAGCAGATTCATTTTTATAGGCTATCATTGTAATCTATCAAATTATTTTTGCGCATTTGTAGTAATTTTTGCTCCATTTATAAAGGAAAAAAAGTCCAACTTTTGTCCTCATAACAGCAAAGTGAAATAATCAAGGTGAAAAAAACGAAACCATAGCACCATCACTTTCGTTTCTCAGTAAGTATCGTTACAAGGGTTTGTCCCATTAACGGGTCGCTCTTAAACAAACTCTATACAAACTACTTTACATGCTGATGAAAATGCTCACCTGTTTGGTTGAAGGCTATCCATGTCGAATCACATTTTTCATAAGCCTTATAATATTTGTATGCCGCCCCCCCCACAGCCGCACCGACACCCACAACCGCCGCCGTGGTGAACGGCTCCAGCGTGTTTACCGGCAAACCGGCGGACGAAAACACGAGCAGCAACAGATGGAAGCGAGCAGCGTCCATCGTGGAAAACCCACCACACTTTAAATCCCTACAGTCGGTGTTGTTGTTGTGGGTGGAAGCGACGGTGCAGCTATCATGGAACGAATGAACTATGCTAAAAAAAAAAAAAAAAAAAGCGGCAGCGGACTAACCAGGCTAACCAGACTGACTTCTTTGTACGTCACAAACACGCGTCAAAACAAACACGACGAGCTCTGTTCGATCACAAACACGCAAAATGTTTGACAACTGGCAATCTAAAAAAAGTGTATTAGTGTTACTGGTCTGTACTGTTGCTCTGCGTTGTGTGGAAACAAGATGACTCTGCACATGGGTCAGACACAAAACCAAAGTTGGTATGTGGATTCAGGGCCAGGATGCGTGCATCATCTGCAGCATGGAGAATCTCTTCCTGCTGCCTGTACAAATACTAACGAGTACTACTGTAATCGTAATATATTTCTAATGGTATATGGTGGGTTAATAAAATAAACAAATAAAATTCCAAAAGGGAAGAATGTACCATCAAAATGTGAATAAGGTGTGAGTGAGAAATACTTATAATTCTAATTCTTATCTAAATGTATCTAAATTCTGATGTAGTGATCATATAGTGTAGTACATAAACATATAAAAATATACAGATAGTAAAATATTCAAAAAGAAAACATATCTGACATGTAGCATACAGAAAAGGCACTGTTTCATCCATTTTCAATATAGGGTCATTCCGTGCCAACTCAGCCACCCATGTACATGACACCTCTCAGATTTTGCTGAAAAGCGGTGAAAATATGCCTTATGTTACCAAACAAAGGAATCTGAAGTTTCAGGTCAATATCTCAAACGGTTTGCCCGTGGCGTCCATTTGAATTTCAAGTGCCACACCCCTTTTTGACACATTGCAATTTCGCATTTCATTTGTTGCCATTTTTGGAGGCCCATAACTTCTGTTCTAATAGTAATAGAAGGCTGAAAACTGATCCGTTAGTTCAGTGTAATGTGTACTACACAATTCTTCAGGCAGAATCAACATTCCTTACTGTTTGGGTGAGAGGTGGGTCACCAAAGTCCAATTTATTTTCGACGGCCAAAATTATTTTTCACTTTTTGGGTGCTCCTAGCACCACGATGAATGATCATATTTATTCTAAACAGGATTATTTGTTATATTTGGGACCTTTGCTCTTGCCAAAATGAATTTGAAGGGTATGGTACCACTGGTGGGGGTTTTATGGGGGTCCAAAAACCCTCCCGGGCAGAGGTGACTCTTTTGGAACCCCATATTTGGACCCCCAAATGACCGCGTGGACACTTGATGATCCTAATGAGATTTATACCAGATAAAGATACATATTTGTTCTATCTTTAAATGAAATAAAACCTTTGACTATGAAGCTCCTTAATATGAATTTTATTCGTCAAAATGCACCATTCTTGACTTTTTTTTTTCCAGAAGTCTGGAATGTAGATCAGGGAGAATTTAGTGATGATAAAGCATGAACATAGTGGAAATAACTTATTATTATGCTCAGTGATGGCAAACAATTATATATTTAGACTGCTGGCTATTCATTTCCTGAAAATCACAAATTAACCCCTTATCCCCGATGAAAGAGACCCGCCTGTGACAAGCGACTTGCAGCACGAGCAAGTCTGCAGGCCACTGATGCAAACCACATTCTGACACCAATGGAGATGTTTCAATAGGCAAAAGAAAACATTAAGAACATTACATTCTTCTTTGTTAGTGCAGAAAATATAAAAAAACACAAGGAAACGTACAAATTGTAGAGACGTTACGCCCGCGGCCAAAACGTTCAGTGCATTGCTTTATACCAATTTCCAATTGATCTGACTGCGGGTGTTCTGCTTCCGGGTGTTCTGTATCCAAGTGTTCTGAATCTGATTGTTGTCCTGCATCGACATCTGTGAATATTGTATCCTGTGATATTCTTTTCATCCTTATCTTATCTTTGGAAATTGGTATAAAGCAATGATGCGATCGTGTTCCACTGATCGTTTTGGCCGAGGCGTAACGTCTCTACAATTTGTACGTTTCCTCGTGTTTTTTAATATTTTCTGCACTAACAAAGAAGAATGTAATGTTCTTCATGTTTTCTTTTGCCCATTGAAACATCTCCATTGGTGTCAGAATGTGGTTTGCATCAGTGGCCTGCAGACTTGCTCGTGCTGCAAGTCGCTTGTCACAGGCGGGTCTCTTTCATCGGGGATAAGGGGTTAATTTGTGATTTTCAGGAAATTAATGGCCAGCAGTCTTAATATTTAATTGTTTGCCATCACTGAGCATAATACTAAGTTATTTCCACTATTTTCATGCTTTATCATCACTAAATTCTCCCTGATCTACATTCCAGACTTCTGGAAAAAAAGTCAAAAATGGTGCATTTTGACGAATAAAATTCATATTAAGGAGCTTCATAGTCAAAGGTTTTATTTCATTAAAAGAAAGAACAAATATGTATCTTTATCTGGTATAAATCTCATTAGGATCATCAAGTGTCCACGCGGTCATTTGGGAGTCCAAATATGGGGTTCCAAAAGAGTCACCTCTGCCCGGGAGGGTTTTTGGACCCCCATAAAACCCCCACCAGTGGTACCATACCCTTCAAATTCATTTTGGCAAGAGCAAAGGTCCCAAATATAACAAATAATCCTGTTTAGAATAAATGTGATCATTCATCGTGGTGCTAGGAGCACCCAAAAAGTGAAAAATAATTTTGTCCGTCAAAAAAAAAATTGGACTTTGATGACCCACCTCTCACCCAAACAGTAAGAAATGTTGATTCTGCCTGTAGAATTGTGTAGTACACATTACACTGAACTAACGGATGAAATGCGAAATTCCAATGTGTCAAAAAGGGGTGTCGCACTTGAAATTCAAATGGACGCCACGGGGAAACCGTTTGAGATATTGACCTGAAACTTCAGATTCCTTTGTTTGGTAACATAAGGCATATTTTCCCAGCTTTTCAGCAAAATCTGAGAGGTGTCATGTACATGATACCCCGATTTTGGCTGTTTTCACATGGAATGACCCTATACGAGCTGCACAACCTGCGCTCATACAAAGGTAAAGACTAGCCTCTTGTGGCTAAAACTGGTATTACACTTAAATACAGTTATAACGTGGCAGGCTAAGCACATTTGAGATCGCGAATGCTAGCGCAGCCACGAGGCAAACTTAGAACGTACAAAACATGAACAACTTAAACTACAAATCTGATTGATTACCTGCACATGGGTCAGACACAAAACCAAAGTTGGTATGTGGATTCAGGGCCAGGATGCGTGCGTCATCTAAACGAAATAAATGTCAAATGAACAGTTGCACTTTCCCATACAAATGTCTTCCAAGATCAAACGAAAATGCAAAACGAAATAAAAGCAACAAACAATACAGAGTCAAACATCGCAAAAATGCGATTTATAATGACCTCATATAATACATTTAAAACGGAAGGTATGGTCTCATGCAATACAGAGTGAATATGACTTTTAAAGACTTTTATGCAGACCCACGAAATCCCAACCTACCTGCAGCATGGAGAATCTCTTCCTGCTGCAAATTACCCACCGTACTACGGAGCCCCCCTGGTGACATTGGATAAAAAAATAAATAACGCGTGGCCACGAGATAGTAATGCGTGGCCACGAGATAGTTAATGCGTGGCCACCTGTTATTATCTTGTGGCCACGAGATAGTCAATGCGTGGCCACGAGATAATTCACCTTCAGTAGCGGAATGGTTATCCATATGGAGCTGCCTGTCAGTGATGCTTATTCATGAATAAAGGCAATTATAGTCTGCTTTTGTATTCAAGAGTAGCTTTGTTATTATTGTCATGGCAACTGTAATGTCAATAATAATGCTATGAAGACTACCGCGGTCAAGCCAGCCGCAACTCCGATCTCCGTGGTCAAATCAGCCGCACTTAAATTTCGAGTGTACAAGTATTCTCAGCATTGCGGTAAATGCGGAGAAACGTCGTATTACTTTTGGTTTTCAAAATAAACGTATTAAGAACAGTAACCATTTTTACTGTACCAATTAAGAGAAATTACATCTCTGACTACATACAGACTGGAAATCAAGCATTTTACTGTACAACCTATTATTCGTTAAATGTAGGACTTTAACTTTGTAATTTCTCTTAATGGGTACACTAAAAATGGTTCATATTAAACATACTTGTAGTCCTCTATGTGTAGAAGTCAAATATACCACCCATAGCCAGGAATTATTGAGCAAAGTGTTTTTACAGTAGCTCAAATATGGGCAAATATGCAATCTCCAGATACAAATATGGGACTTTGTTGTTGAATTTCTCCACACTGGTACAGTAAAACAAATGATAACAAGTGTTTTTTATTCATCATAGGCGCATGAATCACTTTAATGTAACATTTTATTTTCAATGGTTGGTAGGTTCGATATATAGCTTACTGTTCTTAATACCTTTATTTTGAAAACCAAAAGTAATACGACGTTTCTCCGCATTTACCGCAATGCTGAGAATACTTGTACACTCGAAATTTAAGTGCGGCTGATTTGACCACGGAGATCGGTGTTGCGGCTGGCTTGACCGCGGTAGTCTTTCATAGCATTATTATTGACATTACAGTTGCCATGACAATAATAACAAAGCTACTCTTGAATACAAAAGCAGACTATAATTGCCTTTATTCATGAATAAGCATCACTGACAGGCAGCTCCATATGGATAACCATTCCGCTACTGAAGGTGAATTATCTCGTGGCCACGCGTTATTATCTCGTGGCCACGCGTTATTTATTTTTTTTATCCAATGTCACCAGGGGGGCTCCGTACTACGATCCAAACCTGTACAGGAAACTTCAAAATAAAAGTCTGGACCCATTTCTGCAGGATTTAAAATAAAATGCATATAACTGTGTATTCACTCCGTTACATTAGCATTAGCATTTACTTACTTGTTTAGCTAACGCAAGATGCAAATAAATGCGAACTAACGTTAAAACCGTTCGCTGATATTAGCTAGTTTACTATGAAGGTATTATTGGTGCAAAAGGTTTGAGCACCTGTAACAGTGGAATTTGTAGTTGTGACAGTGATTGTGTATGTGTATCAGTATATTTGAAGTCACAGACTATGAGTTGTGTACTTGTAGATTTTTTTTCTCTCCACAAATACAACACAACACTTACACATTCACAAATTCTTAATTACAGGTGCACAAATCCTATTTTAAAAGTCACAGATTAAAAAACTGACACGCTCACATGTTTGCTCCTATTGGTATATTTGGTGCAAAACATATTTGTGTACCTGTATCAGACAATGTGAAGTTGTGGACAAAATTTGAATGTGTGCAAATCTGAATGTGAACTTGTGCAATACATGTTCAATGCATGTAAAATAATTTCCCACGAAAATATTTGTGTTCTTTTAAAACACAAACACAAATCGAGAAGTACAACTGCGCAAGTACACCTACAAATCACAAATCCCATCTCCACTGAGATATGTGGAGCAAAACGATCTGTGCATTCAGTCTATGGTGCAAAGGGTGCTGATCTGAGAGCGACTGATCCCACAGCCAATCAGAGGAGAGGGGCTTTTTCCCCCACAGCCAATCAGAGGAGAGGGTGGATTCAGCACATGCTAAACTAACAGCAGCAGAGACAGCGATATAGGCAACTTTCAAGGGCCGCGTTTCCCAGATTCGATCGTTCTTAAGGACTTAAGAAGGCTCTTAAGAAGAGTTGGGCTAAGAAGGAGCGCTAAGATACGGGTGTTTCCCAGACGCGTTCTTAACTGCCTTCTTAGGACAACCTTAAGATCAAGCCAAAGAAGCTTCTTAAGAAGCTCTTAGTGGGAGCTGTCCACCGCGGTGGTGCTGAAACTGAATCAATCGATGCCAGGCTAATCGATCACCCACCTCTTTATCAGCGCATACGTCACACACAGCGCCCCGTGGTCCCCCCGACACAGGTGCAATTAGGCTACACATGTATCGGGTGCGGGTGTGTGTGTGTGTGTGTGTGGGGGGGTGCCAACAGTTGTATCCAAGTAGTAATCAAGCCCATTAGCGCATATATACCCCCGTGGATATAGGCACACACATGTGAGAATGGAAGAAAGCAGCAGCAAGCGAACCAAGCGGGCACCGGCGTTCACCGCGGAGGAGATGGGCGTGTTAGTGGACGAGGAGAATCGGTGTCACAGCTGCCACACTCCGTGACACCGATGCCTTGCTGAGGCCGGTGCCGTCCCCCACCACCTCCAGGAAGCTCTCCACTGCGTAAAAACGCAGCGCAGCCAGGAGCTGCACCTCAGGGCTGAGGGCAAAGTTGCAGCGGGTTGCTCTCTGGATGTGTGGAGACACCAGAGTGATCAGCCGTTGGATCTCCGCACGGGGCAGCCGGTACTTTGTCTGGACAGCCCGGTCTGACAGCACGTCCAGTGGGGAGAAGTGCTGACGCACGTAAGCATTTATATAAACTGTCTGGCTTCGCGCACGGCGACGCTGTTGGTTCGCAGCGAGACTGTGCTGTATTGCAGCCATGGTTTCTCACACGCGCGGACTTTGGCAACGCCTTTATATAGAGTAGCAGGTGGAGCCTCTCTGGATGAGGTTCAGCTGAGTTCAATTACATCTGTTTCCTTGATATCTGTGAAATGCCACAGGGTTGTTGATGTGTTTTTATGTGTAGTACTATAAACTCATATATGCAGATGTGTGTGGAAAACTTAAACGTGTAATTCAATGAAAAGTTTTTTTTGTTTTTTTAGCGCATTACAACATTGAGCATTGTTTGTTTATTATTTCGAAAAGTGGAGAATATAAATTTCCCTGACGAGGCTTGATCACTGAGCATTTCGTCGCTAAGAAGGCTGTTAAGAGTGGGTCAGCTCGATCTTACGTTTCCTTCTTCGTGAAAGATCTTCTTAGGCTATAAGAGCGACTCTGGGAAACACATCCTTCTTTCACAGCAATATGTTGCGGTTTCTTTCAAATCTTCATAATGTACACAGAATTATTAGCATTGGGCCTAGTGTTGCACTTTGTACAGTAGTGTTAAGCAGTAGTGTTATTTACACAGCTATTTCAGTCCAAGTTTTTTTAACCTGCCAAATGTTGGTCACCGATTGCATTCAGTGAGTGAGAATATTTGAGTTCAAAGGGTATTTAAATGGATTAAACTCCAGTTTCACAACTACACTTCCCGACAGTGATATTATTGTGCACCTACAAATGGACATGTTATTCACTTTCGTTCCCTGGACTGACAGGTCAAACTGGAATGATTACAGATTTTCACCTGAGGAAGTTCATGGTCCCTTCACGTTTTATTTTGTGAATTGTTTGTGTGGTGTGTACAGCAAAGAAGTGTGCTAGTGTTGACTTTCCAGTCAGATTCTTCAGAAACCAACACAACATTTCCTTCCATCACAATATAATATATGACTTCCCCCTCATTAAAAACAAAATAAAGAGCAGAGTGGCTTAAAAATAACTTTTTAGCTGAATTTTAAATCAAAGTAATTGGATAATCAACCACTCTGATTAAACATCACCACCAGAATTTAGCATTCTGAAGTGTCTGCATTTAAAAACATATTTATATAAAATTTTGGTCCTGAATTCATAAACAGTGTCCAAATGCTGCCATAGAGTCCAGTCACAGTGTAAATAAGATCAGAAATGTAAGGCAAATATTACATCTTGGAAATATTTCACTATGGACTCATCATTATCAATTACAGTAAATTACTGATATAAACACAACAAAATCTTACATAGAAAACTCACCAATTTAACTATGAAAGTGCAAAAATATCTTGCTGATGTAACTGTCAATATGATCACCGAGGCCAATATCAACTGCTGATGAACTCCGATGTGCAAAATAAAAAATAATTTAGGCAGGTTTTCCATTGATCAATATATATCAAGCACACATTTGAAAAAGCAAATGCAAAAACAGCAACATAACATAAGGACACAGACAGGAAACAAGACCACCTCCGAGCTGTGCAGTGATATAAAGTGGCAACCATGACTTAGAAAGGATAGCATTCCAGTCTTAATTTTCATTCAAAAGGTGAGTTCTCCATCATCAAGTGATATTTTCTTTAAAAAAAGTGCACATCAGATGCCGATATTATATGTAGAAGTTCAACTTGCTCCCTATCATCTTGCAGCCTGTGACAGAGAACAGTCTCTCTGATTTGGGGAAATAGAGGACATCTCTGGCCACATCGTCTGCCACTTTCGGGTCGGCCTTAAGTCCTCTGGCTTTCATCTCCGACATGACACACTGAACCACGTGGCGGTACTCCAGAGGCAGAAACGGGACGAAAATGTCCACCAAGTTCTTGTCGATCAAACTTGATTGCCAAAAGCCACCTGTAAGAAACGAGACTTCAGTAAGACAAGGATCACGTTTTTAGTATTCAATAAAATAAAGCATTAATATATTTTAATACTGACTGTTCTTGTTGTTGAACACCGCTACAGAGAGCTCCGTTTCCAGATCTTTTAGCCCGATCGCTTCTCGATCTTTTCCTGCTTTCCAGGAATCTAAAGCCACCTGTGTGATGCTATCCCCTCCAGCATTGCTAGGAGGGATATTAGAAATGGGGAACAAATTAGAATTGGCCTCCGATTGTAGCGCTGTATTCTGGAAAATGATTGACAGGTCCGACTGGAATGATTTCAGCTTCTCACCTGAGGAAGATGAAGATGGCTTTCCGATAAGAGACTCCATCCAGCTTGTTGTGGAAGTCCAGGTACGGCGTGATGCTGTCAATCAAGCCATGATGCATCTTGTCCATCTCATCAAAGATGAACATGGAGCGTGCACAGTTGGTGACGTTGCCTTTGATCCACTGCTGTAACTCAGACTGAAGAGGAACAGTCCAAACATAAAATGTCTGTGTGTTTTCATTGAAAGTAACTGGATTCTATCTGATCTGGATTCATCATCATACCTTGTAGGTTTCAAATTGACTCGAATGTGGGAAGTGAAGTGGAGACGTAAATAAATGGACAAAGTTGCTGTCCATTCCCTCTTTGTAAATGTTTTCAGCGATCAGCTGAGTAATGAAGTTCTTCCCGCTGCCGGTCCATCCATGCAGAGAGAGCACCAGGGGCTTCTTGGGGTTGTCGTTGGTCATGAATCCATTCACAGCTCTAAGGATGATGCGTGACGCAATGTGCTGTCCGAACAATTTGTTGTTCAGGTCAGCCTCGAGACCTGGAGAGTCCAGAGCACAGAGTCAACGGGGTTAATGGCTGCAAACACGTTCCCTTACTGATAATGAGTTATTCTCAGACGGACAGCACTGGTTGTTCTGCATCGTGTGAGTGATGAAAATACAGTGCTTGATAGTCTCGACAAATGTTTTTTTTAGACCTTTATGTTGGCATAGCACATATTTAGAGGCCAACATTCATTTTTATAGGCTATCGCTGTATTTTGCTCCATTTATAAAGGAAAAAAAAGTCAAACTTTTGTCCTCATGGCAGCAAAGTGTCAAGGTGAAAGAAACGAAACCATAGCACCATCACTTTCGTTTCTCAGTAAGTATCGTTACAAGGGTTTGTCCCGTTAACGGGTCGCTCTTAAACAAACTCTATACAAACTACTTTACACGCTGATGAAAATGCTCACCTCTTTGGTTGAAGGCTATCCATGTCGAATCACATTTTTCATAAGATTTCCAAGCCTTATAATATTTGTAAGCCGCCCCCCCCACAGCCGCACCGACACCCACAACCGCCGCCGTTGTGAACGGCTCCAGCGTGTTTACCGGCAAACCGGCGGACGAAAACACGAGCAGCAACAGATGGAAGCGAGCAGCGTTCATCGTGGAAAACCCACCGCACTTTAAATCCCTACAGTCGGTGTTGTCGTTGCGGGTGGAAGCGACCGTACAGCTATCATGGGACGAATGAACTACGCTAAAAAAAAACTAACCACAAACCAGACTGCCTTCTTTGTACGTCACAAACACGCGACAAACAAACAATACGAGCTCCGTTCGATCACAAACACGCGAATTGTTTGACAACTGGCAATCTAAAAAAAGTGTATTAGCATCAGCATTTACGTACTTGTTTAGCTAACGCAAGATGCAAATAAATGCGAACTTACGTTAAAACCGTTCGCTGATATTAGCTAGTTCACATACGTTGTCGTTAAAATACATCGCGACGGGGGCTAATGTGTCAGCTGGACATCTATATATATAAATATACATATATTTGTTACCTGTCCTGTTGAAAGAAATCCACTCTGGACGGCAACACTCGTGGGAAATAGTAGGAAAATGTTCCCGCAGCTAGTTAAAGCTAAAGCTAGGGCTAGTGTGCCCGCGAGCGAGTCAGCGCGGACTGCTGCTGGCAGTGGAAAGCCGCTGTGGGTGTCACGCACGTACGCGATGACGTCAGACAAATCACGTTCATCTGAGGATAAGTGAAGTCCATGGTATGGTATGTTATACTTTTTTACCTCCAGATTTATTTTCTTTTTTCTAAATGTAGGCCTACTGTTGTATATGTGAAATTATCAAATAAAGTTTGTAAAAAAAAAAAAAACGATGTATTTGCAGGTGAGTTTTCTGATGTTAAAAGTCTTAATTTGCACGGCGGATGTCTGTATTTATTAAAGTTAATTTATGTTATATAATATTATTTACTAGGTGGGTAGGGGAGCAAAAAGGACATTAGATGTATTTGTACATTGTCATTGTTTTGCATATAAGAATATGAACAATAAAAAAAGTTTGAAAGATACTTCCACTTGTAAAAAAAAAACAAGAACAAAGTCTGGACTCCAAATTATGAATCAACATTAAGACATATTAATTTAAATTACACTCTACTGACGTTGTGTTGGAATAATCTCTGAATGCAAGGCTGGATTACCTGCCCCAGTTCTCTGTTCTTCTTTGTTAATATTATTACGTGAAATTGTGTTTATCGACATGGGAATATGTTTTATTAAAGCATAATATTATAGTCACAATATTATATTAAATCAAGAGATGCAAACTTCCAATGTAGTAGTGCTTTAAAGAACAAGTAATATAATATAATTAAAATCACTCCTGCCAGTAGAGGGCAGTGGCGCTCCACAAATAAGTGTTTCTATGTGGGCCAAATAATTTACACTGATAAAAGTATAATCTCACTCATCATTCCTCCAAATCTTCATCCTCATTAGGTAAATTAACATATATAATCCTGCATTAAAAGCATTGTAGAGAAGGAGATGTATAAATAACATGGACATACTAAAGTATTGATTTTAAAACTGTATATACATTGGATTTGTACTTTATTGTTACTTTTATTCCAGTTTTATTTATCTAATATAAATATATATAATAATACTATTTGTATTTTCATTTTCCCACAAAGCATTGCTGCACAGCAATTTCTCAGGATAAATAAAGTGTTATCTTAACTTTTACATCATACATTTTGACCTGATGATGGCGCCAGAGTCAGAAGTCAGAGTTCCCCGAATGACCACCAGGTTTTTTAGTTTTTTTTGCTTCTGCCTGTAATATTTTGTATATAAATACATTCTGAAATGGGGACATTTGAAAACCTGAATCAAACACAATTATAAATAAGATATATAAAATAAAACTTTTCCCTTTGGTTTGGTGGAAAGTTACATTTGTTCTGAACAAACATTCATATGAAAACCGATTATATTGCATATTTGCTTCAAGTTGCATCATGTTACTATCTTAATTGCCATGCTATGTTCAAATATAATTGCCATGAGTGAAGAAAATGCTTGAAAAACACAGGAAGCCGTGTCCCAACAGAAAAGAAGCTGCAATAATAAAAAGCACCGTCCCTGTCTGAGCCCTATCTTTGTCCCTTCCCTCTCTGCCCAGACTCATCAGAACCATACATTACCCTCACTAACATTGTCCCACTCAGGCTTCCATCGATTAAATAACATCCTGAAAGCAGCGCACATGCCTCGGGATCAGTTTTTTGGGAGCAGGAATGCACCTCAGGAGCCAAATATGAAGCAACTTTACCCCGACTGGGCTGAGTAAGGTTGATTTGTTCTGGCGCGGTGGATGATTAATGCCCCTCTTTTTAGCCAAAATGTTCATGACGCCGTTACAGGTTCTAATATGAAGATAAAAGACTTTGTAAAGGAGAATGTAAACATGTCAGACCCCGTCGTTCCACTCAAGCAGACGTTTTAAATCTACTCGGAGCAAAGTGGGATACGTTTCTAATTCAGGACTGGAACAGTGACCTACTTTATATGTGGAGAGTTTTTACTTCTGTGGCCTCTAAAGCCCATTGACACAATATATGCAATATTGAAGCTATAAATATAATCTTGACATGACTTGAAATATTTGAAATGACAGACTCAAAGTGTTCTGTAGATATTTTGACATATGAGGTTTTTGCTTTGTGTCACGAGGTCATCCTCCTCTGGGAAAGGCTTTTATTTCCTGATTATGTTTTTACTCTCCGGATCAGATCAGGCTCGTCTACGCGAGAGAGCGTATATAGTTTATAGGTTCCAAATGTTTCCTCCAGTATACTTCGCCCTGTCTGCAGCCTCCGTAGCCGCCGGCGCTGCTACGCTTGGCACGCTTTTGAGGATGTGATGCTGACACCAAGTAACCAAGAACAGGTTTTGAAAGTTATCTGGCGACTGGATATGTATAGAGAATCCATGTGAGGTGGACACAATAGGGCAGGCTTGTTCTGGGAAACTCAAAATCTAAAAATACATATTTGTCCTCTCCGCTGTAGTTGTAGTTATCATAGATAGTTTTGAACGTGAGTTGTTTTGGAGGTATCGGCCGTAGAGACGTCTGCCTTCTATCCAATTATGAGATTATATGACATATAACATATGGTTTGTGGCGCTCAAAGTGCTGAAAAAAGACCCAACAGCGGTGTTTCTTTCCAGAGATCACCACAAAACCCATCCATATAGCCCCATTATGTTTCTGAGACACCTTATTGGCTGATATCTCCAAAACCAGGACACTCACACACCAATGTAGATTAAAACACCACATTTAAGAGCAAAATGATGCATGTTTGATTTTGGGGTGAACCGCCCCTTTAATAGTGGACCAGATACTCTGATCTAAAAGTGTTCTAAAGAGGTCAGCCATGTTTGAGATAAAGTAAAGTCTTCTGATCAGGATGGTGCTCATAAATCAGGCAACACAGACCGTCTCTGGAGGCACAAGCGAAACAAAAGGACCGTCGTCTTTTTCTTCTGCTGCCGGTGTTTTTCCATCCTCTCCTGCAGCACTGTGTCCTTCCTGGTCGTGGACGGGGTCAGATGGTGGTCCTTGTGTTCCTGGATCAGGGGTGGGGGGGGGCTCTTTCCTCGAGGTTCCTCAGGGGTCACTCTGCTGGGGAGAGAAAAAAGGAAGAAAGGCCCGGTAAGGGGACCGGGACTCCTGACGAAGCCCAGACTCCCTCGTGGGCTGAGATAACTCGGAGGGAAAGGAGGGATTTTCACTTCCTTTGATAAAGCTGTGAAAGTGCAAAAAAAATAAAACAGCTTGAAAGATTTCTTCTTGTTTTCCACGAAAATGAGCGAAAAAACTTGAATGGAATTGAACGTAGAGTTCCTTCCATAACTGTACGGTATTATAAGTGAGAGTCAAGGTTATTTATATAAGCAACAAAAACCCAACGTTCACTTCTCTATAAGTTTCATCCATACAGCTGAACAAGGCAGTGAACTTTCATTCTGAAATAATGAAGATCATAATGTAGAAATAAATTGCGTTTGAGGGTTAAAATGTGCTTCATCTGACGCTTAGTGTCGAATTATATTAAAATCCTTTGCTTTGAAGGTTGGAAGTGCCGAGGAAACAGCGTGACCTCAGCGAGGAGACGGGCTCCACACATTTATTAGCATTACATCTCCATAACATTCAGGAATTCACAGTCTTTAAGTCTTCAGCGTGTGTGGTTGTACTCAAACACAGCTTACATTCTGGTGTTTAGCACTTATGGTGTTTACTATGCTCATCATTAGTGAGCATGCTAATTGCTAATTAGCACTAAAAGCAAAGTAAATCTGAGGCGAAAAATCTAAAAAATCAAAAATATCGGACACATTAAAAATGAGCCTGATTACTGAAAATGAGAAATTATAACAATGAATCGCTCATCCTCAGACGTGAAGATCAACTTCATAGCGGCACAAAGAGGACCAGTCGATTTATTCCCATCGCCACGGCAACGGGAACGTTCGAGAGATTAATTAGTGCATTCATTCAAGAAGAGGTGATTTTAATTCCCTTCGACTCCAAAGAGAAAGTCATTATATTATTTTTCTTATTATTCAGACTCTCACACCTAAAAGTCTGATGAGATCAAACCCTCTTTTCCTCTTTTTCATTATTATTGTAGCTGATGAAGTGTGTTTGATCATATGTTTTGATTGTGTGATGATGAACATGACATCATGTTGAAAAATGACACGTTTTGATATCTGGGACGCGTAGCGTTAGTGTTGATATTTTATTGAGTTTGTGGATGTTTTATGACGCTGGTGTTTTTTGAGGAACCACAGCTGGCTGTCGTGTATTATGTATGAATAAAGACGTGTTTTCAGTCTGTTAAAATGTTGCCGACCTTGACGAAGATCCAAGCGTGTTGTCATAAAAAATAATGGGAATCCATCCAGTCGTGAAGCTGTTGAGGTGTTTGTATCTCCATCTCCATGAAGCTCCATTGTTCTTTTTTTAAAGATAATTTAGATTCTATTGTGTACGCTTGTAATCGTGAGGAATAAATGTGATTTGAGTTGTTCCTCCCCACTGAGGAGCCTGAGGAGTCTGGGCATCTTCTCAATGATCATCAAGTGGGGAAGAATAGCTTCTGTCTGTTCGGTTGTTGTGGATGTTGGAAGAAGATTCGATGACTCGTCTGAAGATGTTTAACTCTGCCGTTACCGGATGGGAAAACTCTGAGTGGAGGTTCATTCCCACTCATTCCTCCGGTGGTAAAGAATGTGAGAGGGCACTCGTGGAGCTTTGAGGGGGGTCAAACAGGGGTCAACCTCTAATCTCAGTATGAACAGAGGGCACTGCCACCACACGCTGACCCCCCCACTCCCCCTCACCCTTAACAGCTCATCATACCGACACCAGCAGAATCAAACCCGGGGGTGAGAGCACATTCCCGTGAAGTCACCAAAGAGAAGAAGATTAGCAGATCAGACCTCGGAGGGAGAGATTAGATATGTAAGCAGAGAGTAGACTATAAACAGGAGTTTGTTTGTGTTTGTAATCGTTCTGCCACCAGGAGGGGCTGCTCTTTTGTCTGCCAACTGCTTTTGGTTTTGCAGTGTAAAAAAAAAAAAGGGGGGAATTTTGCCAAATGTCTTTTGGGAAGTGCAGAACAAACAACTGAATTACAGTAAAGCTTCCAAGAGGGAGAGAAAAAGATGCAATACTTGGGCAACCGAAAATACTGAATCATGTAGTGGTCAGTTAGAAAGAAACATGATTTTCTGTGGTTTAAAGATCTATTCCCCCCCCTCCTCCCCCGTGTGTAGCATCTACTCCGGTTTGCATATAAACATCGAATAACTGATTCAATAAAAACAAACATTTGCTGTAAATATTCAACTTGAACTGGAGTTCTTAAACTTTTAAAGCACAAAAAAGCAAGAAAAACATTCGTTTGCTCATGTTAGAAAAGTCACTATAATAATGACACATTTTCATACAAATAAAATCCACATTCACAGGTTTCTCGCTGCTCGCCTGGTAAAGTGTTTATGTCGAATCACTGTGAAACAAGAGTGAAGTTTGAGTCACCTCCACCACTCTGCTAAAGAAGAAGCCACTAGGTGTTGCTGTGTCTTTAAACGGCTTCATCAGTCTCAGCAGCCTTATAATAATAATATATAATAATAAATAAAATCCTCATTAGGGGTCATTTTCTAAAAACACATTTTACATTTCATGGTAAAGGAAGTAAAGCTGATAAACGTATTCAAATGTAAGTTAATTTGATGTTATTTCATCATTTATGCTGAAATAGTTTGAATAATCTTTAACAGGCAGATTATCAAGAATGCAAGACATTCACAGGATGCATGATGGGAAATAACTGGGAATGAAATCATTTAAAAGTAGAACTATTAATTAGAAAAATGACCTGTTGATTGCCATGGCTTATAAATCAGTGGTTTGATTGAAGATAATCATACTTTCACATTTGAATTCAGCAAAAAAAACAACACGTGTACTGAGAAAATAACTAGTATAGGGATTAAAATAGGTTGTGTTTCTTTAAATAATTTTGTGTATATTTAGAGAAATGCAGCAGCGTCGTTCACATCTCATTGTCTCAAGTAGAACTTGATAAAGTATGACTGTTGGTTTACTGTTCACTTCCTGTTGAGGCACATCTGAAGGAAGAAAAACAGCATCATTCAAACTGTTAACCAATGAATCGACATCACAGGTTGGACCCCGTCCAAAACATGGCCCCAAAACCCCGGAGATGATCCGGAGTCTGGTTTGGTGGCCCGGTAGAGCGAAGGAGTCCATGAAACAGACCCGAGACCCGGCTCGGAGGGAGGAAGAGTCCAGATAACCTGGAACACCTGCTCTCAGATCGGTTCTGCTGCTCAAAGCTGAGTGAGATGTGTTTTTTTCTCTCCGCCGGCTGCCAAATAAATGTCAACGCTCGTCCCAGGGAACACAGGTATCCCAGCATGCAACAGGATAACGCGACAACAAAAGGGGGCTCCTAACTGGAGCTCCACTTAAAGAGGCGTTTTTTTTTTCTCCAGCAACAAACAGGCGAACGTCTCTATTGTGTCAGGAGCCCCCGCAGTCCGCTGTGTAAACATCCCATCACGACTATATTCAGACCTGGACAGGAAGTGATTTCATATCCAGCATCCGCCGCAGCCTTTCCTCTCTCAGGTGGCGACCCCCCCTCCTTCACCAAGGGAGGGGTCGATGGAGATCAGGCAGGGTCGAGTGCAAAGAGGGTTAGGTTGGTTAATAATAATAATGGTTCCTGGCTTTTTTTTTTATTCTTAGTTATTTCCTCCAGATTTAATCTTGATATCCTGCGTATGTGTGATTGTGAGCGACCGCGCGTTTTTTTCCCCCTTTCTAATATAATTCAAAGCAGCTACGATCATAAAATATTAACAATATATGATGACAGTGTGAAAACAAAGTGAGGGTTTTTTCCCCGCCCGTATACTGATGACCCTCCGGAGAATTATCACCTGAATCTGCAGGTTTGTTGTAACGAATCTGAATCTTAACGTCTCCTGGCGTTTTTACAGTTTAACAATATTTGAACCTTGAACCTTGACCCGACGGAATAATCCACTGAGGAGCTGATTCCATTGATTAGAGTAGAAGTGTGACACCGAGCCAAAAGAACCTGCAGGGAGCTTAAGAAGCTGACGAAAATGCTTGGCTGACACTTTAAAAAAACCTCATGGAAGGAGTTATAACGTTCAAGCTGGACCAAAGCCAGGAGGCATTAATATTAGTAATGTATTAAAACATCCACAACATAACCGGGCCTCTGCACATACTTTTGGACCCGATTTTTACCATCAATTTAATGGTAAAATGTGAAAAACACACAAATGTTCCCAGTACAACAACATCAGGGACATAATGTGTTTATGGTAGAAAATGAATCACTCTCCAGGTTGAGAGACGGAGCTACAAAAGAAGCCTGTTGCTAATCAATCAGCGAAAAAGAAAAAGGCCCCCGAAGCTGAATAGTGTTGTTTTTAAAAAGGCCTGAAAAACATGACAAATTTGAGTTGAAATCCACGGGCTGTGACCGCAACGAGAAAAAAAAACAGTGTGAGGAAATGTATTACAAGCATATAAAACGTGATTTATAGCCGGTTTTACAGCTACGTGGCAGGGAAACGTAAAAAAAGATTATAAATGTGTTTAATTTCTCCGTGGACTGGAGAGCGTGAGGCGCCGTGAGGTCACACGAGTTTTACTTTTTACGAACCAAACACAAAAAAAACTGTAAAGAGAGTTTCAAGGTGACAGCTGAGATAAAAAGGACAGAGGCAAGCAAACACACCTGTGATTGAAGGTAAATGGCCCCTTTCAGTATTGTTTGCTTCAGTGTGTGTGTGTGTGTGTGTGTGTGTGTGTGTGTGTGTGTGTGTGTGTGTGTGTGTGTGTGTATGTGTGTGTGTGTGTGTGTGTGTGTGAGAGAGTGTCCTTCTGGTCTAAAAGCTAAATAAACACACTGAATTGGGGTCACAGATTCTTCAAACAGGTGTTTTCAGGCCAACGTGAGCCGAGATGAGACTCCGTTAAAAAAAACACAGAACATGAACAGGATTGACGATCAATCGAACCAGATGATCAGAGTGTTTGATGATATTGTGATAGATTAGGCATTAATAAAGATCGAGTACAGCTGGAGGAGACGTGAAGCCGTCGCCATCTGGGTGAACCCCTGCTGTGAGAGACATGAGGGAAACCCCAAAATAAATGAAAGCAGGAAGCGACAGCAGGTTTGGGGGGGTAAACAAACATGGGGGTGGGGGGGGGGGGTTGTTTTACACCCACCTGCTCCACCGCCTCTCTTTCATCAGCCACTGATGTGACAGGACAGTGACTTTTTTCTCATTGGATGGATTACCGTAAAATTTCAAACACAATATTCATGTTCCCGGGAGGATGAACTGTTGATCACATTTGGTGATCTCTTCATTTTAAAAAAACAGTCAATGAATGAGATAAGATACAATAAAATAATCCCTTATTAGACATTTAGGGAGGAATGTGCAACAACAAGAGGCAGAACAAAGATAATAAATAAATATATTAAGTAAATATAAAACATGGAACTGTAATGGAATAATGGAAGAAAACACTATATTTAAATAATCACTTAAACGAAAGAAATCAAGAGTACTAAAGTATTTTCCACATTTTCTCAAACAGTTTGAATGGCACTGAAGACAAACAACCAATCAGAGCCAAGTATTCACTGATGCAGCTGTCAATCACTCATGTGAATCCGGATTATTTTAATGCCTATTTTTCTTTAAATCCTTTTCAGAAAACAGATTTTAGCCCTTTTTAGCTCTAAAATGGGAATATTTGTGACCTGCCATGTAGAGACCGAGTTACCCCCCCCCCCACGGTGCCCGGTAGCCTCCGATGGCGCCTTTTCATGTGAGAGCTGGTTCATTTTTCAAGCTGATAAATCCCTGAGCGCAGACTGACAGGCTCTCTGGGAAGACGGATGGGCCTGCAGAGACTTGTTAAAAGGGGGGGGGGGGGGGGGGGGGGGTTCCCCTCACCGCCTCACTGCTCTGCTTTGGCCAGGAGATGCAGGGAGGGGGGGGGGGGGGGGGGGGGGGTCGCTCTGGAGGTCATCGTCCCACACATTAGCGGCCTTTAAATCTTACAGCAGTCACAGAGCCCGACCAGCAGTCGTGTAGTTTCTCAGAAGGGAAACCTGAACTCATATTGATGCGTGTGCATACCTGATTGAACTGAGCCCCCCCCCCCCCCCCCCCCCTATATGGGATGTCAGCACTTCATGTACGTCCTTCATGGAGGGTTTCGCTGCTGGGGAGTCGTGTTTTCCAGTGTATTCATTACATGCTGGGGACACGGTGCAGATGGTGGAGGACAGAGACCCAGGAGGACGGAGAAACCACGGACTTGTTTTTGGGTCCTTGAATGCAACCTGATCCAGAGGAACATTATTGTTTTTTTCAAAAATAAACTGCTGGTGTGTCCGTGTACCTCATGTGGCGACATAGTGTCGTACAGACCATCTCTTGTTTCCTACACACACAATCCTATATACATGCCCCCCCCCATGCAGAAATCACAACAGATGGTATCTATTTTACACCTTTTCTCGCCACAGACAGCGATGTTCCTGTCCCAAACAGACCACCCGCCCTGACTACTCTCCTACATCATACATCTCTAATTCCACATGGTTCTGTATCGCTTTTACCCCCCCGTCTCAATCCACCCCTCCCTCCTGCCCATCATCCCCCCCCGACTCCCGTATTATTGTAGCGTTAACGCAGGGAAGCACCCGTCCACCGGAAGATCTGCTTCTGGAGATTGAGCCAGTAACTAAATGACTCTTCCTGACTCCCACCCCCTTTATTGCCCCCCCAAAGAAAACATTACATCAACATCAAAAAAGCCTTCGCTAATGATTTCTATCCATTTAAACTGTAGATTAAAGCCGTGTGCTTATATAACCCACGTTGAAAAAACAATCATGTCATGGATATGGAGATCATGCAGAAACACATTTATTACTGGACCTGCGATGGAAGAAGTTGTGATGTTTTCCATCATGGGAACGCCGACGGGTTTGCATATTTGAGTAAAAGAAGTCGTTTGCATGAGGAACATTTGTCACATTCAAATGGATCACGACAAAGAAAACAGTCGGAGTCGGCAAAAATAGCCAAGCCGACGTTAGGCGCCCTCCTTCGGCTCTGCCAAAGAGCTTTTTCTGCCCACGTATGAATCGGAGGTCGTAGGTCACAGCAGGTTTGCATTGAATCAAGCAGCGATATAGGCCCCGACACATGTTGCGCGTGTATCCTCCACTTCTCACCACCCATACATCTACATCTACGTCTGCGTCGAGGGGATCGGGGAGAGAAAAGTAGAAGTTTGGGGCGGATAATCACAACCAGGCTGGTTTTTTTGTTTTTACCTCATATGATGACGATCAAAAAGGAGGGCAAACAATTGGAAGATGTCGCCCCCGCTTGATGTTAAATGGCAGGGGGTTAACCTAACTGATGTGCTGTGGATAAAAGGGTTAGCATATCTTAGCGACGGTCAGGGTGTGGAGGGGGGTTTGAAGGGTGAGGGGGGGGGGGGGGGGGGCAAGTCTGCAGGACTGAGATAAATCCAAAGGGGAGGCGATGGGAAGTGCTCTCACATCACTTCCTCTCTTTGTTTTAGCCGCTGTTTTCAAGGCTCGGGAATGTAGTTCCTGTCGAGAGGTGAAGGAATTCAAAACAAGTTCATTAACCCCTGCCTGGGGGGGGGGGGTGATAAAGGAGGGTGTTTGTGAATGAATGTGGAGAGGGAGCATCACAAGAATGCACGATCTCTGTGGCATTTTAGATGCATTTTCTGTCATGCAAAGCGGGTGTGTGTTGTGTGCGATGTGTGTGCGTTGTGCGCAATGTGTGTGTTGTGTGTCCGAGGGTCTGTGGGAGAACGACCACACCCTCCTCACATCCTGTGGCCGGCCCAGTCCTCGTGCGACAGAAACGCCGAGCCCCTTAAAAGGAAGTCTGCGTTGGACGTGTGTGTCCGTGTGCTCGCCGGGTCGCACAACCAGTGTGTTTCCAAACTGCTGACGCTCCCATTGTGTCGGTGGAGTCAGTAAGTAGGTCCATCTCCCTCGGGTGGTGGGGGGGGGGGAGACGTGATCTCCATGATGCCCAGTTCTCTGCACACGCAGACGGACCGGAAATCCACCATTTTCCTCCAGAGAAGACCTCGGTGCCACTAATGACTCTCGAGGAAACCGCAGTCAGCAGCAAAGGGATTTGAAGGAATACTGCAAAGTTTTTCCAAATCCAGTCTGACGACCTCTCAGAGTTCTCGTTCCTCCCGTTAGCACGAAGCAACTTCACTGGTTGGATGAAGTCCATCAAAAAGTCTCAACAATTTTGATTATTTCATTTTTTAAAGACTATGACAGCATTTTATTCGAGGTAAAACATAATCTAACAAAGAGCTGGTGGATGGGATGAATATTCTGGAAACAAATCTGCCGTGAGCCACCGATTTGGTTGCTTTTAGTCCGGCAGCGTTAAATGCAGCGAGGGTTTGCACTAAAACCTTTTTATGACCGGAAAAAAAGACCTAACAATAGTTTTTGCTGATGTCTTGTTTATCAGCCCCTTTTATTCCCTCGCTGTTTCTTACTTTCCCTCTGCGGTGCCATCAGCACAGTCGATGGGGGGCCAACGCCACTCACACTCTCAGGGTTAACGGCTCTGAATGCGAGCGCCTCGGCTCATAAAGCCCGTCAGCAGCTGTAAACTCCATCAGACAGAGAGAGACAGACGCTTGTTTACTGGAACACGTTGCTCATCGGAGGTCGAGAGGTCGCCGTGCTCTCTCGTTAGGGGGAGAACGTGGGCACGCTCTGCGGTCTGTGGAGATACAGTATCCGATGCCCCACTTATAAGGAAACTGTCAGCTCTGATTTGCCGTTGCTTTGCTCTGCAGTGAATAATCCCATTTACACTGACTGGATGGAAGGACGGTGGAGCTGCTGCAGAACGACGAGCAGATCAAACGGCTGTAAGGTCGAACACCGTTGCACGAAGGTTCCCGGGGTTCGGCTGCGGTTTGGCACAACGTCTCCTCCAGAGGAGTCGTCTGATAGGCTGCTCCTCGGACCATCTGTGTGCAGTTAGAGCGGCTAGATACCTTTTTAATGAACCCGTCATTAAGAGTGGGAGAAAGTCACAGCAGTGGGCTGGTATTCCCCGTCTGCGGTCCTTCCATGGTTCCTCTACATGCAACAGTACTCCTACACCTTCTCCAAAGTCACATTCAAGCACTTTCCAAGCATTTCCAGCTGTGGTAAACTCCATATTTGTATCAATCCAATGGTCAGTATTCAGTCTACTTATTATGTCACTTGTTCATCACATTAAATGAGATGTTATTGTCCTCTAAACAACCAACACGGTGTTTGGAGACAGCTTTTTACAGAAGGACCACAAATGAAAGGAAAACTAATTCCACTAACAGATCCACAGAAATATAATATATAACTATTTTCATCATCTGTTCATCATCAAAAGTCATTTTTCATGCAGAAATGTCAGAAAATGCTGTTTTCAGTCCCTCAAATATGGAGATCTTCTTTTCTCTGTTCTATCATAGATGTCATCATACAACACACATTTCAAGCACTTTACTCTTAATCCAAGCACTTTTCAAACCTTGAAAACACCACACTAAAAAACTGCATGTGAGAAAGCAGGGAAAGTAGAAAAAATGCTTTCTTTTTCATAAATCATACTTCCATATAAATGCTGAAATCACACTGAAACATACGGAAGCGTATTGTATTCACTTGAGTAATTTTTTTTTTGGGTTTGTTTTTTGGAGTAATTATTCCTGTTTTTCTGAGTAATTTATTTCTGTGGTCTGTTTTTCTGAGTAATTTTTTTTTGGTCTGTTTTTCTGAGTAATTTTTTTTTGTTTGGTTGTTTTTCTGACTAATTATTTTTCCTGATTTTCTGAGTAATTCTTTTCCTGTTTTTCGGAGTAATTTTTTTTCTGTTTTTCGGAGTAATTTTTTTTCTGAATTATCGCGATACTTCGAACTCCCGCGAGAACCTCCAACCTGCAAGTGACTCCCATGGACCTGTAGTGACTCCTGCATACACATGCCCCATCTTCAGCTATTCAGCCGCAAAGTCCTCAGGTGCCTGCGTAAGGTGGATACACTTATGGTAATACCATCTATATGACTCAAAGACAGGACTATCTCCCAGTGTCTTAATCCCAGATCAAAGTAGAACTTGATCAAACTAAACAAGTCGGTCATGTTGGCCTCCATTATCGAGCTTTCACAAAGGAATGAATGCGTCTATTGTTTCAAATGCTGTCTAAACTCAGAAAAAAAATTATTCAGAAAATCAGAAAAAAATTACTCTGAAAAACAGAAGAAAAAAAAAAAATTACTCCGAAAAACAGACCAAAAAAAAATTACTCAGAAAAACAGACAAAAAAAATTTACTCCGAAAAACAGACCAAAAAAATTACTCCGAAAAACAGACCAAAAAATTAATTACTCCGAAAAACAGACCAAAAAATTAATTACTCCGAAAAACAGACCAAAGAAATAAATTACTCAGAAAAACAGAAATAATTACTCCAAAAAACAAACCAAAAAAAAATTACTCAAGTGAATGCAATACGCTTCCGTAGAAACATGTAATATTCACACTGCAATTAAATTACTCAGATGTTTATATTTTTTAGCAGCGATTCTGTCCCTCCGTGCTGCTGGTCGGGTTAAAAGAATCCTGTTTCACAAATACAGAAGATCTGCTTGTTTTCTCGGTTATATTTTGGTTGGACCAATCAAGCTATTTGAAGATTGGACTCCGGGACATTTTTCACTCTTATCTGATGAAGATTATTCGGATTATTAATTAAAATGGAGTAAATTAATTGCCGCTTTTGTGAAGAAAAAAATAGCAGTTTTATTAACAAGTTGGTAAGCTGAGTCTGAGCTGGGGGGGTTGTTGGGTGGTCTTGGGTCTTAATGGACCGGTTCTCTCCCAGAGGACAGCTCTGGAACAGATGGCTGAACAGAGACCCCCCCCCCCTTCTGATGTCCTGCTATTCATCAGACCTGCATCAGATCTATAGAACTGACCACTTCTTCACTGATGTGGAGCCTTTTTTTTTAGTAAGTTTAGTTGTGGATGGAGGGATGAAGAAAGAGGTTGTTAGGTTGTAGTGAATCCATGAATAGTTTGTTTTCAGAGCTGAGAGGCGTTATCATTATCACTTCATCGTCTCCCGCTACGGTTCACACACCGGGAGCCAGAAGAAAAACGGCCGGATCGGAGGAAGCTGACTGAACTGGGATCAGATCCTGACATGGATTTCTACCAAAGACAATAGGCTGGCACATAAACAATTGTTTTCTAGATGCAGAACTATTTTTAATCGTTCAAAAGGAGTCTTTTTAAACTTTCTATTCATTTCTCAGCATCGCCCTGTGATGGCCTGGGAACATGGTCAGGCTGAACCCTGCCCATATAAGCTGGGGTCAGCTCATATCTAGTATATATATTTATATAATTATATATACATGGAATCTAGTTCCAAAAGTTGCTCAAGTTGGCAACAGCGACTACGTTTAAATGCACTAAATATTTCTATTTTATTGAATTTTTCCCGAAAACAACAATTTCCCCACGAAGCACATAATTCATAAAAATGTATATTCCACTAATATTCCTGTCAAAAAACGAACGTTATATTAATCTGAATATTCATTTTAATCAGCCATGTGTCTTCTTTTGGAATGAGAGCAAAAAGCAGAATATTTGGTGCGTATAATAATATAATAATATGATGATCATATTGGACACTGATAGCCCTTCAGACAGATAAGCAGGTAGCCCATCCAATCATTTTGCATGTAATGGCTTAGTTGACACTAGTAGGGCTCCATTCATGCTCCCCAGATGATGAATCCTAAGGCATTTGGTGACATTTTATCTACCGCCACCAGAGTTCATCATCTTTATTCTCATCCAGCTCAATATCTCCATTTCTACCACATGGATTGGCCATTTACAAACTACAGCCTCAACATTCATGCTCCCCAGATGATGCATCCGAACCACTTTGGTGACTTTTCCTCTCTTGACCAACACGTTGAACTTTTAGAATCCAGTATTTCCATATCAAACATATTTGTTATGAGACGTTTGTTTAATGTCGTTGTTCTCACGCCGGGACTCACTTCCCCATTTACGTTTAATCCGTTCCTGTTAAAGGTTGGATGATGATAATCCACGGAGCACATCTGAGGATATACCAGGGGGGGAAACAACACAAAAAACGGTAAGAATGCCAAATATCGCATGCTGACAGGTCCTCATAAAAGTTGGCAACGCTGTGACGGATTTCATTTCTTCGCCAACGCTCATTATATCACTCTTCATGTGTCAGCGTTCTCTTGCTGGGTCACCTCAGCATCCAGGCAATAAATATCCGTGTGCAGGCAACGCAGCATGAAATCACGGTGGAAAATACTCTCTCTCGCCGCCTCAAAGACCAGATCTTGGACCGCGGTCGACTCCAGAGCTGGAGAATTTGATTACTCTGATAAATAAGCCAATCAGACCTCGCATGTGTTTTTAAAGGAATGTGTATAAACTCCCTTATCTCTGCACATGATGACGGACTGACAAGGAGAGCTGGCAGCAGCAGCAGGAGGAGGAAACACTGGACGCGTGAGAGGCCGTTAGAAAGGGACATTAAACCACAAACCCGCATATTAAATAGGCACATAGGACACAATTAGTTGAGGATATTTGTTATTTTTTGGGCGGTTTGGTTGAGAATTCTACAGTTTTGAATATTATATATTTTTGAAACGACCTCTCTGGATGTTGGAAGTGGAGCACAGGAAATGCCTGGACCAAGTATTTCCAATTCCAGGGGGGGTTCGGGATGAGTGCAGGCCTCGGCTTTGTCCGATGGTATTGGTGGCAGGCCTTGGACTACAGGATGTCCTGTTTGGACCGCTCCCCCCCTCCCCTCCCCACCTTTGTCACTTGCGAAGTTGATCAAATCCGACACAAAGGAACTGTTTGGCATTTCAACTTCATGCACCTGATAGGAATTCCAAATATGAAGGAAATGCATTGTGGGAAATGTTTCCATATTGTCACACCCGACAAACAAAACCATCATTAAGCTTCACTTCTTCCAGGCTGCTAACGCGTGTTGGAACCGTATTAACGTACCGGATCGCTAAAATGCTGCACTTATGTAAAAAAGAAAAAAACACTCCCATTAGGGGCGATGACTTAAATCTGGGCCGTTAGAAACTCTGGCACACAACGCCGAGTCAAAAACCTTGAAAAGGAGGCGAAGGGGTTTAAAGTTGAATTCCCTTCAAAACAAATACAAATGATAGTGAAGCTACTGTGCATATTTTTCAACATTTTTCAAGCCACTTGAAGGCGTTTCCCATGGCAACGGAGTGGCAACTAAAAAGTGTTATTGGAATACTATTGAAAGATTTGACACTTTCTTTGTTTTAATGTCCAGATATAAAAACGACGGGTCACCGAGTCCAGAGACTCTGTAGAATCCGGACCAAGGACCACTGAAGAGGATCTGAAGAGGATCAACACCTTAATAAGACAGTTAATATCGTTTTCTCTCCTTTATATTCTGAGTGTTTTGGGGAAGTTCCAGGCCTATTTTCAGACAAACAGACCACGCTGAAGGATGGTATCTTTAGTCTCTAAGCATCACACACGCACACATATACACACATATACACACATATACACACATATACACACATATACACAAATCACAAACCATAACAGACTTCATGCACTCAGACTTGAATCCACGGAGACATTAAAAGCATTTTATCTGCATCTCGTCCTCATCAGTGTAAAGCTCTCACACACACGTGTCCCTTCCACACCCGTCTACACACTATTCACTTGAAATCTATGTGTTTTACGGTCATTGTTGGGCAAACATCTGCCCTCTTGTCGATGCCCCCCCCCCCCCTCATCCAGGGTCAACGCTGCTGCCCTTTAGCAAAAAAAACCGTCAGGCCCTCTTTGACGCAGATCCGTTTCCTGTCGGAGTGAGATTTTTATTGTTCCAAGGGTGCAGCCCTGCAGAATCTCGCTCCCCCAGCCTTTTCCTGTTTCCTCCCAAAGAGGAAGTGCTGCTTTGCTTCAGCGCCCCCCCACCCCCCCCCCTCTCTCCCGCATCTTCTCTGGGACAAATCTGGGACTGCAAAAACGTTGCTTGTGTGGGCCAAGTCTTGATTTCAAAGAATGAAAAGAGTTCCTTAAAAAGAGATACCCTCCCACTTCGGCCTCTCTTACACAAGACCACACACACACACACACACACACTGATTTTGCATCCTATATTCTAATGAGCCCCCTCTGAGCCATCAGTCTTGATGGTGTGTGTGTGTGTGATCACCTGCGACCTGCAGTGAAGTGTTCCCATGGCGCCTCGTCACGTATACCCTCTTTGTTGTCGCAGAGGAAAACAACATCTTTGTCTGCAAATCGTACGTTCTGTCGGCAGAATATTAAGATTAAACACTGAAAACTTTTCAGCAAACAACTTCTCATAATACGTTGAAACAGAGAAGCGTGTCCATTGACTGTTCCAAGTTTTTAGGAAAGTTCTGGGTCACGCCCTCTGAAACCCACACACAGAATACTTGTTTGTGTGTGTGCATGCACAATTGGGAATACATGGTCCGGTTCTGCACATGTTTAGAATGACAAAACGGGTTCTGGTTCTCAGACTGATCTCGGGACAAGCTACTGTATCAGGGCTCACATCAGAGACCAGGTCTGAACCCGGGAAAGACCTCAAACCGCCTTTTCAAGACCGGGGAGACTGGAAAAGTCTCACAAGAGGTCGTTTAGTTCAAATCAATTTGTAGCACAAAGTTCTTGCAGTCAAGAAAGTCTGATGAGGGTCTGAGGACCAGAACCTGAATAAACTAACAGGATTTAGTTGTTTTTTTTAACTAAAATGAAATGTTCCGATCCTGCAAAGATGTTGCAGGACGGAGGAACATACAGTTCAAATCTGTGATTTTGGAAGAAACAACATTGCTAAATAGGCCTCATTGGGATCAGGCTAATACCAGGATCAACACAAACATGTCACCAAACTGTCTCACAAGCAACAAAGCTTCTATAAAGCGGTGGATGAGAGTGACAATGTGTGTCGGGTTAAACAGCTACAAGCAGGAGGAGGAAGGTATTTGTTATCGTGCAACAGTTTGGCTTTTAACAAGCTGCAATTTGACAGATTTGATCTCACCGCGATGTTAAAAGCCGAATAGAGCTCCCACTGTAACTGCAGCTACATGTGAGTTCTAACTGATAAATCCTGTTTTTCTCCAGGACAGTAAAGGCAACGTTAGGCCATGGGGGTGAAAAGGCCCTCTTCAAGATGTCTGCACGACAATGGGGGTGATTGGAGGGGAGGGGGGGGCAGAAAAATGCTTCAAAATCAGATTCGCGGAGCAGGATGGAGGGTGTTTGTGCAGGAGAGGGGTTTTATCAGCGGCGAACACTCACAGGAAGTCCGGTTTGGGATTGTCCGTCCAATTCCTGCGTTCCACAGGAAGCTCTGCATAAAAAGCAAGTGAAAAACGCCCGAAGACATTTCATTTGTGGCCGCTGGACTCTCGGCAGCACCGCGAACCAGCAACAGGTTTCTGCTTT
Source organism: Eutrigla gurnardus (assembly GCF_963514095.1). Taxonomy (NCBI): domain Eukaryota; kingdom Metazoa; phylum Chordata; class Actinopteri; order Perciformes; family Triglidae; genus Eutrigla; species Eutrigla gurnardus. The sequence continues at coordinate 18,337,541 of NC_139930.1, forward strand.
TTTTATTTTTTATTTTTTCTTGAGCTTTTAAATAAGAAAAACCGGCAGAAATGGAAGAGTCCTCTAATCCACCGGTGGAGCGGCGGCTCGCGCCCATGGCCGCCGCCGCTCAGCCTGCGCGCGCACACACGCACCTGGTGGCCCCCTACTGCGAGGGTAAGATATTTATTTATTTATTATTTATTTTTATGCGTGTTTATGTTCAGTTAGAAGATCCTATAGATGTCTTTTTTATTTATTATTTAATTATATGGGTTTTTATTTTTATTTTTTATTTCTCGTTGGCTCTCACTATACTTACAAGCAAAACAAAATCTAAAATAAAATACAGAAGGACATAAACTGAGCAGGCAGGTCTATAAGCAACTGTAAATATGTAACTACATATGATCTTCATAGCCACATGGCTGGTTCAGGTACTGCAAATACAGAGTAAATGCAGTAAACAGAGTTTATGTGCATGTATTGAGAGTTTATTTGGCACACGCCTCTAAAAAAAAGGTAAAATATGATAATAATAAAGGGTCTGTTGCCTGTGATGATTATTAAATTAACTAAGTGGTCGTGACTGTTTAGCTTAGTCGTCTAGAACATAATAGAGAAACACTTTTTGGCTTAATATTATCTTTATTCATCACTATGGGTGAGTCGGATATTAAAATAACTTGGATATAACTTCAGAGGAAAGGGGTCGGCACACTATAGTGTTGACAGAATTTACTAAAAGAAAAACCACACTTAATTCAACTCAATTGCTATCATTTCTAAACAAAACTCCTTTGCATATTTTTTGTATTATTTAATTAATTGTATTAGGTTAGCGTGTAATTAACTACTAAATGTAATTAATCATAAAGGGTCTTTCTAAGAAGAGAACAGCAGTTTCCTTCACTTCTTCTTTGACAGTAAATTAAAGGATCATTTCCCTTTAAATAATCATAATCTGTTTTTAAACAGTCAGGTGTACATCATATGGCTGCAACTTATGGAAGCACAAATACTTTACTATACTAGAATTTTCAGAATATTATATAATTTTAAAATATCTGTATTTATACTCCTTATAGCCTACTAACGCAAAATTCAGTTAGTCTTACAAATAAATAAAAAAAAAAGGTATCCATAGGGATACTTTTTACTTTATACTTTAGGTACATTTCACAGCCTGTACTTTTTCAGTTTTACTTGGGTAAAGTATTTGAATCAGTAATTCTACTTTTGCCAGTGCTTTTGAAGTATTTGTACATACTTGAATATATCTTGACACCTCTGCAACAGGACATCTTCTTTTGAGTATTGTTTTAAATCAGACTTTAGTGTTAAAAAAGTGCGAACGCACCCTTTAACTCCATCTGCAGCCATAAAACACATCTCTGCTCACCAGCCAATAAACTAAACGTGGATCACTTCAGTTTATGAATGAAAAGCTCTAGTGACGTCACACGGATCCCCAGTGCAGTGCAGGCAGTCTTGAGCTCCCAGCTGGAGGAGTGTGGGGAGGAGGTCCTATACCCCCCCCCCCCCCTCCATGCTCCCTGACAGTCTGGGCTCCGGGAGAAACCTGACTGCTGTAGCGGACTCTCATCACTGGACTCTTGAACTCCGCAGCGGAATAGAACGGGACTTTGTTGCCGGACCGGTTGCCGGTTGTGCAGGACCGCGTTGTTGTTGTTGTTGTTTGTGGGCGGGGACTGATTTTAGGGAAACCTGACTGCTCATTGCACGGTTTGTGATTATTATTTCTGTATGCATGTATGTATTTAGATATTGGCTCGTGCGGGTCCAGCATCCCTTTGTTTTGTGGATTCTGGGTTTTTCCTTAAAACGCTGTGACTCTGCGTGTGTATGAGAGCATTACGGAGTGAGTGAGTGAAGGATGTATCCCCCCCTCCTCCTCTCCGGGATCTGTACGGTGCAGTCCTTTCAAAACAGCGCCCTCTGCTGGCGAGTTACTCCACTCGACTCATTGACAAATGACACGAGGCTCGTGCAACCACGTGGTCTGAGCCTCGAGGTTGTTCACCTGCATAACGAGCATCATTTTTGTTTTAATAATCATAATCATATATATTCAAGGAGACAAAATGATTAAATGTGGGTTTGAATATTATATACATTTTGGTAATTTCACTTTATGCATCCCGAAGGAAGAATTAATAGATTTCAATAACATCATAATAAAAAAGCTGTTATTCTTCTACACCACACCCAACTAGTAAAAACTTCCCTCACGAACACTGATGATGCTTTTATGGTCAAACTCTGTTTTTTTGAACCAACACACATTATTTTTTTAAAAGTGTGTTTCCCGTCTCCGGGCGAGAAGCCAGCAGGAAGATCAGAGAGACATGCAAGCTGTCAGCGGAGGCTTAGCATCGGGACCACGGAGGGCCGGACTCGGGGGCTCTCCAGCCTGCGATCGCTTTAAAGCCCCCCCCGTTAGAGATTTCCCAAGGGTTCAGTATCTGATCTGTTGGGCTTCACCGTTCTTTTTTGTTAATCCTGTACAGTATGTAATAATCCCAAAAAACGGTGTGAAGGGATGAGTGAACATTTGAGTCCATGCAGGTCAGAGAGAGTTCAACCTGCTCTGTCAGGACTGCATGATTTCTACATGTTTTCTACAACAGTCCAGATGTTGGTGCCCGTTGCCTAGCAACAAGTTATCGATATTAGTTTAATTAACACATGCTCCTCTCCTCTACAGGTAACTGGAGTCGTCCTGGAGGAAAACGTACGCATTCGGCGTGAGGAGACTTCAGCTCAGGATCCACGAGCCCCCCACCCCTCCCTACCCAGCATCCTCCTCTTCCCTCCGACCGGCACACTGGTGGGAACGAGGAAGACGATGTACCAAACGCTGCTCCTTTCCTCCTCCCTCTTCATCCTCCATGTGATGGGCACTCCACAGTTCTTCGCTCACCACGGGTGAGAGCCCACTGAACACCCTTCCTGTGTTTATTATGGTCTGTCATTATGATCATCAGTGTGGCCCTTTGTTTTAGTGAATGTATACAAATTTACACATTTTAAGGGGGCATTCTCTCAGGACCCAAACAGCTCCAGACTATTTGACGCACGGCATTATGGGTAGGGGAGAGAGAGAAAGTCTCCAAGCTCATCTTGTCAATTTCAGTTGAAAGACCAAAATAAACGGAAAGGTCAAGCATAGCCGAGGAGGTCAAAGATCAACTCTTAGCTGTCACACATTCGGCCGTGATTACACGGGTCTGTCGGGAGCAATTAGGCCAACACGGCAACTTCTGAGCTCTCCGTGGAAATGACATATAAATAAGCACTAAAACTAGAAAAGATGCTTTTTATTTCTGTTTTTTTTAATGTTTGATCGCATTTTTTTTCCACAGGAGGAGGGTTTGCGGCCGAGACCTCACCCGTCACAGCGTCACCATGACAACAGAGTCGTACGTCCAGCCGGTGCACAAGCCCTACATCACCCGGTGTGAGGGGCATCGCCTCTGCAGCACATACAAGTGAGTGAGACGCAAACAAACAACACCAAACATGAGGACTCATGAAGTCATTGTTTTTTATTTAATGGAGGGGTAAACAATGTTTGACGTGTTTAGGGAAAGGGGATCTAGACGTTCTCCCACACACCCCAAAGACGTGTTTTACACAGAACCTAGAATCTAAATATGGAGTACTTTGGTGTAACTACGGGAAATGAACCGCCGGCCTTCAGAGACCACAGTCCTGTTTATTTTGGACCACGTCTCCCTCCATACTTACGTTCTCACTCGCTCTGCAGCTCTGATGCTTTCGAGCCCCCCTCCCTCCTTACATTCCCTCCATTTTAATCCATTTTTAACTCTTCCCTCACCACCAGATTTCACATTTCTGAGACAGCAAGCCTTCTGATAACGTGGTGATTCTCCTCACATTGTTTAGATCCTTTCACTTTTTAAAGCTTTTTATATCTCTCCTATAAACCAAACACTCTGAATTCTCCCTCCATCTCTACATCTCATCTCTGAGTTCAGTGGTCCGTGGTTTCAGTGTCAAGCCAAAATCCCACATTCTCTTCTTCCAGTCTGACAGAACATGGGGGGGCCGGGTGTCTGACATCATTACCAAATAACCAGGAATCCCTTTAACGGTGTGTTATCTCGTCTCCACAGGACGGTGTACTCGGTGGCGTACCGGCAGGTGAGCAGAGCGGCACCTCGTTCCCAGTTCTACTCCGAGTGCTGCCCGGGCTGGAGGAGGTTTCACTCCCACAACTGCAACCAAGGTAAACCCCCCCCCAGGTTGACCCATCCCCCATGAACATGGAGCATCAGGGCAGGAGGAGGCGGTTAGCGTAGCTTAGCATAGTCTGGAAGCAACATGATGTGTTTCTGAACTTTTTGTAAAAGTTCATGTTGTGGCTTCTTTATGTGTCGGACTATTTCTTGGTCGGATGCAACCAGTGCCAAGAAATAGTCCAGCACGTTATTTCCCATTAACATCACAAGTTGCTGTAGGGTTTAAATATATTATATATAATGTGTTAATTGGTGGGAATGAAATGGTAGCTGTCTCTATGCTAAACGAAGCACATCGTCTCCTGGCTGTAGCTTCATATGCAGCATGTGTTTGATTTTCTCTTTGCAGCCGTGTGTGGAGAAGCCTGTGATAACGGAGGAACCTGCTTGAGACCCGACCAGTGTGCTTGTCCTCTCGGCTGGACGGGGCATCAATGCCAAACAGGTAAAAACACACACATTTTACCTGCACAACCACACGCTGTGCGTGACTCACACACACATTGAAGCCCAATGTTGTGTTTCAGACGTGGACGAGTGCAGCGAGCGGCGGCGGCGGCGGCCGTGCTCTCAGGACTGCGTGAACACGGCTGGCAGCTACCGGTGTGCGTGCCGGGACGGCTTCGTGCTCGCCGGAGACGGCCGTTCCTGTCTTCCCCCTCCCACCCGGGCGACAGTGGGTGGTCACACCGACGCGGGTAAATGTGTGTGTTTTTCTTTGCAGCGTCTGCAAGCACGGAAGAGAACACAAAGACACCAGCCAGCCTCGCGGTCCATTATTACTTTTGGTACGCGCTATGCCACTCTCAACTCGTACCGTGAGTAATAATGCACTGCGACTGGTGCCGACTCCACATTCAGGTCCTTGTGGTCTGGAACCCCCTGAGACCGGGGACCACTTGGGTTTTTTTTGTTGGGATAATGGCTCAGTTTGACTCCCGAGGGGTCCTTGTAGGAGTAAAAACATCTGACTCTAATCGAGCTCTCATGCTAAACCAGACATATTTGTATCCCCACACACTCCATTAGCTCCATGAAAAATGTTGCAATGTTGTGTCTTGCCATTTGTGTGCTTCCTGTATCCTAGCAACAACACAACACTCCTCATGTCTACAGATAGTTGACCCCATCCCTTTTTCTTTTTTTTTTAAATTCCTGTTCTGTGTCAGCGTTATTGCTTTTTGGGGGGGAATTTATGCAGCATGAAACTTTAAAGAAGGCTTTTTTTTTTTTCTTACTGATTTCCAAATCTTTCCACCTTTGGGGGAGATTTTCTTTTCTTTCCTCGTGTGTCAGAAAATGAAATGTCTCTCATATAAACGTGACATTGCCAAATGATCCCGGGCTCCGCTCCAAACTCCCTCCTATTCATCAGTGTGTTTTTTTTTTTTATCCGCGGAGAAGAAATAAAGTCACACAAAATGGAATTCCTCAGCTAAAATGAGACGTTCGCTCCCTATGAGTCCTGCAAGTATCGCTGAGTCAGCAAAAAAAAAATATGACAGATTTCTTGTGAGGTGAAAGCGACGGACGGGTTATTTGTAAGAGCTTTTTAAGATGCAAAAAAATGTGAGGATTTCCTCGGAGACGGTTATCCGTTGTCATGCACACGTCAGAGGAGATGTTGATGGAGATCACGAGCATGGACACGGGTTTAAAGGATCAGGATGTGGTCCATCGCTCTGACTCTGCCAAGCTGCTGCCGCGGAGGAGTGTTGGACTACGTCTGTAACTCTCCATCTTCATCATTCTCCCCCTCCTCTTCTGTCTCCCTTTCTTGGTCAACACTTCTTTTATTGTTCTCATTCCAGTTTCCATCAACTCTGTCTGCTGGGGGTCATCACCACCCCCCCTTCCTCCTCCTCCTCCTCCTCCTCCTCCTCCTCACCCTGTTTCTGAACTCCACTCCTGTCTTAGTAATGGACCACATCTGGGACACATTGAGCCGCTCGAGTCTCCGTCTGGTGAAGCTGCAGCAGAAATAGCAGGGGGTCCCTAATTTTGCATCCCGATCTGGGTCCCGGCTGCTCCGGGGACGTGGCCCCTCCGGTGGAGCCGGGGGCCGACGCTGCCCCCATAACCGATGCTCATGAGCTCGTCTATTTCTGGTGACCTCTCTATCAGCTTGTGTATCAGCGTGAAGGCCCCTCTTTCCGCCAATTTAAAAGCAGGCGGTCGCCGTCCTCTGATGTTCTCTGTTTGTATGGTTTCTTCAGGTGGAGGGTTCAGCCAGATGGAGAACGTGACGGAGGAGGTACAGAGCCTGAGGAACCGAGTAGAGCTCCTGGAAAAGGTAGACAGACATAAAACCCACCGACCAGCCTTTTGTATGATCTATAATCTGAGCTGCCTTTTTAATCCTCACAACAAAAGACTCTTTGAAATGCCAGACCTACGCAACGGCTTTCAAGATGTTTAATGTGGTTTTTATTAGACCTCAGGAAAGGAAGAAGTATAATTATGCCGTATAGGTCACAGTTTCGTCCTTTTTCCTGCAGAAGCTGCAGTTGGTGTTGGCGCCCTTCAGCAGCTTCCTCCCGCGGCCGCTGGACGACGGCTGGTCGGAGAAAACCACCTTGCTGTCGCACTCCTTCCAGCAGCTCGACCGCATCGACTCCCTCAGCGAGCAGATCGGCTTCCTGGAGGAGCGCATCGGCACATGTGAGCGACCGCACGCCGACCTTTGTGTGCCAGTAAACCAAAACGACGACCAGAGAGCACGTAGAAGCCCAAACGCAACAATTGTCCATAATGTCATGAAATCAAATAAAGTAATAATACAAATCTAATAACGTAATAAAATCATGCTGCCTGTAACGTAATAACCTTCTTGGCTGAGTGAGCTCAGTGAGCCGATCAAACTATAAATTACATTTTCTCTTAGATTGTAACAGACCAGAAATCAGTAGCACTTATTATCTGAAAAAAAAAAAATAGTGATTATTTCATAATAAATATGATATATATAATAGTGGCTGCTATTCCAGTAAAGATGATGAATAATAAGTAGCATTTAATGTGAATATGTCTATCAAATCAAGCTTGTTTTGACCTTCTTTTTTTTTAAATTAATGTCTGTAAAATCAGGTTTTTAAAATGACATTAAACAACCTTTATGAACTTTGTTTTTAAACATATTTATGTCTTCTCCCCCGTAGGTTCTTGCCAGGAGAATTAGCCGACATTTCCAGACGTCTCCCATGAAAGTTACTAATGACATGAACCTGCCAGAGATGGTACGATCCATCGAGGGATGGCAGGAAGCAGAAACGGCCTCAGTGACGCAATCATCTCACAAATCATCATCTGTGATTTTTTTTTTTTTTTTTACTATTCCCAACATCATCATTTTCTTTTCTTGTTGAATCACTGTCAAATCTCTCTTTTTGCAACACTTCCTGTGGTAGGGGTCAGTGACATCATCCCTATAATATCTGAACAAAAACACAGGGGTCAAAGGTCAAATTGGCCACCTTTTCTTTTTCTGTTTGTTTTGCATCAGTGCAGCTGTGTTCCTCTGTTGAACCCCTCCAGTGTGTCATGGAGGGGGGGGGGGGGGCGGGGACATCTGTATTTATCTATTTAAATTATGATTACATCCAGTTATTATTTCTCAGCGCTCTTATAGACATTTCTACCTAGTTTTGTAACATTTTGTAATAAAAGGCCTTAATCAAAAATGTCATGTGTGCTCACTTATATGGAAGGATTAATGAAGAATGTTTGCCTATATAAACGCTGCTGATGTAAGACGGACAAACACGGCACTGAGGCTAACACAACATCGGATGTCTCCCGCTGGCCCCCCCGGTACACTCTGTACTGTATCAGTGGTGGAGAAGGTATTCACATCCTCTACTTAAGGAAACGTATCAATAATGCATCAGCAAGTACTTCATTACAAGTAAAAGCCCTGCATTTAATTTGTATTCTCATGTAAAGATGTCATTAAAGTATCAAAAGTAGAACTGAATGTAACTTTTACATGATAAACAGTTTCTTTCTTAAATTAAGTGTAAAAAAAAAAAACATGTTGCTTTCACTTGTTATAAGAAAATTATTTCTTAATATTTTAGGAATCATTTTATAGACAAAGTACTTTTGCCGTTTCTGCATTGTGCAAAATGGAAATAGCAAATAAGCAATCGGATAAATGTAGTGGAGAAAACAAAATACGACATTTTTAAGTATAAAGTAGCAGAAAATTAAAGTGCGTCTAAATTGTACAGTTTGAATATAAATCGGAGGAAGGCAAAGCAGACATTTAAGTTCACGACAGCTTAAGAAAAAAAAAAGAATTTATTTGTATTTATTCTTTTGCAAGGCATTCACGTTTACCCAGAAAAAGGTGAAATCAAGAACACTACATCGTCAATATTAACCAGATACTATAATGGGCGTCTATACTGTGTGTATGCATATATTAACACACACACACACACACACACACACACGTACAAGGCCCTGCAGGATGTAGGCTCCGTTTCTCTTATCCATGTAAAGCTACTACCAAGAACACTTTTAATAGCTTTGGTGAAAATCAGAGAGAAAACTTCAAAAGTTGTTTTTTTTTTCACCCAAACTCAGCATGAAAAGTGCTTTATTAAGGTTCAGAATAATTTGATTATTTTTTATATATATCTGACAGTATCAGTTCGTAAACAATTGCCCAAAAAAGCAACCAGCGGGGGGGGGGGATTGTTGTAGAGCCCGTTCGCCACCCACAAATCACACGTTTGTAGTACAAAATAAAGAAATGAACAGGGAATAAATACATAAAACATCCCCTTTAGCAAAATTGTATATGGTATAAGTCATATTTTTGGGAGAAATCAATTTGGTAGAGCACTTTATAACATTCAAAACACTTGCTGTAAAGGTAAAATTGCTGTTACAGATAAAAACGCAATAAATATATTCAAATAAGAAAAAAAAATAGATCAATTAGTTTAATGTGGGGGGGTTTGTATACTGGCCTTTCACATAAATGAAACCCTGATCACTGGAACCAGTACAGGCTTAGTACCAAAGCATTAATAAATCCATCTCCTCATCAGGTTTGTACGTGTCAGTCAAGAAATTTAAACATTTAATGGTGAAATAAAAACATTTCTAGATGAAATGGGGACCATGTGAGTGAAAACATCCTGCCATATTGAAAAAAATACAACAATAAGATGCCATTAGCAGTACACGAATACCCTGAATGCTGAGATACATTCACAGATGGTGTTTGACGGGCAAAAGCAACAAAAGCTTTTTGCGAAAGAAGCGTAAAAAGGCATTGAGCAATGTGAAATATAAGACCTGGAAGTAAACGCAACACAGTTCAGTCACTTCTATGTGGTTGGAAGCGAGTGTGTGCACACGATACAGAGCATAAACAAATGATCCAAAAAGGTGCAACGACAACCATCAAACTTAAGGCCAAAACGTTTTAAATAAACTAATATTCTTCTATGAGGTTAAGATATAATTGAATGACAACTCAAACATTATTCACTTTCATAAGGATAAAACAAAAAACCAAGGACGACCCTTAAAACTCTCTAAAACTGAAAGTATGCCAGGTTTGTTAGGAATTAGTGAAGTTAATTAGAACAAATCAGTCGAGTCAAAAAAAAAATCCTTCCACATTTCTACACGCTTTCCGACACCTTGCATTATGGGTAAAGTGAAATCGATGAAGCAGGTCATAGTGAGATAATAATGGGCTTACACTTTGTCATGGCACAGCAGGTAGCTCGCACTTTGGAACAGTAAAACAGCTGCAATTGCACAATATGAATTTTTTGACACATCTTAAATAGATTCACGTGTGAGTTCCTTTCTGAGGAGCAAAAAAAAAAGATCATCTTTAAGTAGAAATAAATATAAAGCAAAAAAGAAATACAGCGAGAAGACACTTGTTGCTCGATGGTTATTTTGGGATCCGAGAGAAACTGAATTAATGCACGATGAAACACCCACAATGCACAACATTGAAAACTGTTCAGTCCACTTTAAGTCCAGTGTGTTTCCATCGGTACACACCTGGTGTCGTGGATCTCCTTTGCCGACACCGTGAAGCACGTCGTGGAGCTGTTGGTCGTTGAGTCGAAGAGCCAATATGGATATAGTTTAATTCATAGCGACGTTAAGAAGTCCGTGGTTCAAAACCGGCGTCGACCTCTCGCCTCCCCACCCCCCTCGGAGAGACCACACCTTTTTGTCTTTAGGCAAGAGACTGGAATGCAGAAATGAAGGTGAGAACGCACTAAAAAAAAGGAAAAAGGAGGGAGATATGTGTGTGTGCATGTGCAGTAAGAGCATCCACGGATAACTCAGATAAAAGGCAGTGTGAGATGAAGAAAATGAACCAAAAAAAGACATTTCAAAAAAGAAAAAAGGTACAAAATGGTAATTAAAAAATTAAATAAAGCCAGAGAGCAAAGCAAAGGATGAAGGTGGACCGAGCCTTAAAAAAAAAAAAAAAAAAGGCATGCATGAAGAACGATGCACATGTTGGGCTTGCCGTCCGTCACTCCGCTCACGGCCTGCAGAGGGCAGCGGTGAGGGTCGGGACCGGCTGTGCTGTGTGGCGAGGCCAGAGGCGAACCGGAACCAGGCGTCAACTAGACGAGAAGAGATATCATGACAGGAGGTCATGATGTTTTCTGGCCAGCGAATGGGACAACCTGGGGGAGGGGAGGGTTGGGAGAGCAGGGAGGTCTGGGGAAGGGACGGGGGGGACATGGTGGGAACTGGTAAGTGTTCAGTGCCTCAGCGGCCCGTTGCTCTGGGTTACGGAGCCGGAGACGTTCAGGAAGGCGGAGCGCATCACGTTGTAGGATTTGTCGCAGAGGGATGCGACGTCGTCTGACGTCATCCCCTTCGTCTCGATCTTTGGAAGGATCTTCAATCTGATGGTCCCTGTGGAAAACACGATTAAACCACCGTTAACAAGTCTCACGGGACATCAAGTAGTGTTTTTTTTTAATTAATTTTTTTAAAGTTAGTCACCTGAATTGAACTGCTTTTCTTTCCTCAGGTAGAAGCTGCTGTAGGAGGAGAAGACGATAGGGATGATGGGGACCTGAAAAACAAAAAGGAAATCAAACACACCGTCCCAACATATTATCATGACCTCTCCATTTTCATGTGAAGCTGAATCTCTTCACTTTACAAATACAAATGCTTGACTGAACCGACATCGTGTTCTCTCTCTCTTGCACACACAAAATCAGCACAACACCAGCAACCTCCATCTCCTCCACTAATAGAGGCTGAGCCAAACGTGCCCCCCCCCCTCCAGTTCACGCAGTCTCGAGTGAGAAAACCAAAACACACACAACAATTCCACATCGAGTTTCACGCAAACACTGTTTGTATAACATGAGCCTGTTTGAGCAGACTCCGGTCTGTAGAGCCAACAGGGCCCCCTATAGAAAATGTGCTGGCTAACAAGCAGCACCATGGCTTTGTTTTTCTAGCCTCTCCGATATTAATCTTTAGCAGCAAGTAAGAAAAAAAACACACCACAACATATTTTTTTTTCCTGGGGGTGAAACAAGTTGCGGTTTCTGGCCAGATCTCATTCAGCAATGTTTTGATTAATTCCACCTGTCGGGCCCCAAGTTTGTTCCCCCGAAACATCGACTCAAGGAAAAAAAGAGAGAGACCTCCCACCTGCATGCTCAAAGAGAAAGCTCTCCTTAAAAAAGCCACACAGCCGAGCTGCCAATTACTCACTACGTCATTCTGTGGCGTCACTCTTATCATTTTGGTGTCAGGAGAGGACCAACACAGAAATGAAAGTGCACAGACGGACTAAACCATTCCTGGCTCCGTTCCTATATTGCACACGGTTAGATCATAGTGTTGCCACATAAGGTTGCTAGCTCCCCCATGTGTCTAGAAGCAGCACACTGCTGGCAACATCACCCCACTCTCTCTTTCTCAGGAGACAAAAGTTGGCTGAAGTTTCATGGAAATGCAAACGTCATCACAGCACCTTTTTTTTTTTTAATGATCCGGACCATGTGGCATATTGATCGGATGACTCATGGACACCCTCAAACAAAGTGTAAGTTAAAGAGGAGGCGTGCTCACTTGTGCCTGCACTGCCAGGTGGAAAGCCCCCTTTTTGAAGGGCAGCAGGTCGCCTCTCTGGTTTCGCGTTCCCTCTGGGAACACCCACAGACGAATCTGTGGAGGTCACAAAACAGTGATTTAATCCAAAATCATCTCAACAACCTGAACCGTGTGACGGATTAAGTGCAGAAAGAAATAATCTATGTAATACTACGTATCAAGCATGAAGTACTAGTTCTTCAGGGATGTAAATGCTATAAACCATCACTTAAACTCAAATAGACTCCTTCCATCACGGTCGATGTCGACAGCAGCCCCATTACCTGGTCGTCCAACATTGTTTTGGCAGCGTCGGCCATGACGCTCTTGGCGTCGCTCGTCTTCTTGCGGTTGATGAAGACGATGCCGCCCAGCCAGCAGACGAGCCCTACTGTGCCGGCGTAGATCAACTCCTTCTTGGCAATCATGGTGCAGCGGTCTGGTAAGATCTCCATCAAGCCTGGGAAAACGGAGAGGAAGACAAGTCAGCGTCACTGCATGTGTGCAATACAATTCAGCATATGAATTAAAAGGCAAAAGCAAAGACAAAACATATTTGCACTTCAAGATATAAGAGAAAATCCTCAATAACAACTACAAATCTAGACCCCATAGTGCTATAAACATCCAAATATTAAGCATACAATTGATGTATCTAGGTAGATATGAATAGAAACTGAAATAGAATTTCCAAAGCACACATCAGCACTTAAAAACCATAAATGGACAGAAAATCTATAGTTTTACTCTTTCAAAGTTTGAAAAATAAGGCACCAGCTTATTTCATCATTTTGCCCCTACCCTGATCAGTTTGTTTGCTATATTATTGGCCTTCAAAGCCTAATTTACACCATACTTTTTTCTAAATTTGAAGGTTTTTCCCCAGAAAATGTGTTTTAATAAATTGCATCACCGAGTAAACAGCTGAATATAGAGTCTTTAAAAAGGTGTGTGTGTGTGAAAAGAAGTCTCTAACTTGCACAGTATGTCTCAATCTTATCCCTTTATGGCCTTCCAAGGCTGTTGATGTAATACTCGTGAAAAGTGAGGTCACTTTATTGATACAAGTTATCTTCACGAGCTGCGCCTGCGTTATGAAATCGCCACGTTTGATTAACCTTGGCGTAAAAAGGCAGCTGGCGTAGAAGATAAGAGTCAAACACGCTCGATATTAGAGAAGGGAGGTCAGTGTGTGAAATTTAAAAAAAGGGACGGCAAACAGCAAGTAGATGAGTCTGTACTGAGCTGCGGAGGGGAGTAGCTCCTTCTACGCTCTTATCACATCACCTTGAGGAAGAACAGGTATTAATTGCTGGGTGTAGCAGTTGGCATGGCAACTTGGACGCCCAATCAGACTCACGCGGAGTTCTCTCAGTGTTAATTAGACGCCTCGTTCTCCCCCCTGCTGTCGCCACGTTGGCCTCGAGCCCTCATCACTCACCGCCACTGAAAAACAAACCCCACCGACGGAGAGAAACCAAACGGCTGCTAAACGAAGAGTCCTCAACACTCGCATTCAGGACCGGAGAAGGAAGACGGCAAAAGACAGAACCGCACATGCAAAATCATAAGACAAGACCAGATAGATGAACAATTTCCAAGACATGCTTTAAACCACTTTTAGATGGCATGTGCTGCGAGGCCAGTAAAGTTTTAATATTAACCTGGCCTACATTGTCTAAGCAACCAAAACCAGAAAAGCTGGATCTTCCTATCATAAGGAGGAGTTTAACTGTTTATTCAAGTTCTTGCCCAGTGGATTCGGGGAGAGGCGGGGTGATGACACCAGTGATGTCTTCAGTAGTCCTGATGTTTTATCACAGCCTGTTCTTGAATTGTTTAGTGGCTCATCCAAACCAGACTGTGATTAACAGCCATTATAAACAGGATGGAGCATTCCAGCTACACCACAGCTGTCAAGAGACAATCCCCCCCCCGTGATCACAAAACGCAGCCAAAATACACAATGTAGTCGCTCCAATTTGCATATTTTAGCCGTCTCTGACGTGACATCAGCACGAACATTTCAAACCCAAATGCGGCTCGGCTCATACCCTGGTGACCAGCAGTCATTATCAAGATTAGTTGCAGATAAAAATAATTTTGTCATGATCATCGCATCATCGGTGCTGAGAGATTGGCTGTATTTATAACACAAAATCATTGTCACGTGTAAACTGTGTTTTGCTGAATTAAACAACTTGATGGAAGACGGAGGCGGACGTCCAGAAAACTCCCAGTGAATGAGGTCAACGACACGCCTTAGTCTAAATCTGATCTTATTTGAGGTTGCACAACGCAAAACTGGACTAAAAGCTGCCATTTGCGTCACTCTTTGCACGAGTATGAACCAACAAAATTGTTTCATTCTTGATGTAAAAATAGCATGGCTGCATTTCTAAACCTCCCAACATTGTGTTCTTTAATGTTTAAACCACAGTGACAATTATATAATCATGCAGGGAAACATTAAATAGAACAAGCTCCAGTGTTGGAACAATCTAAATGTCTGGATTAAAATTGTTTCAGTATTAAAGAGTCTTTTGGGGGTTTTACATTCATACTGGTTTAACAATGTCAGAATTATAGCCCTTCTAATCCAAAGTCCCCTTGAACAATGCAGCAGGGTAACGACTCCTACAGTGTTCAGATTATAGACGTTAACACGCCAGCACTTGGCATCACAGCCATTGTTTCATTTCAGATATGGAGACCGCTTGCAATGTCTTCACATCTACCTTGATACATAAAAAGGTAGTAAAGCACCCACCCAAAACATCCAGGGAGCTCTGGTGGTTGGAGATGATGACGTAGGGTCCCTCCGTCTGCAGATGCTCCCAACCGCTCACGTCAAAGCGAAGACCCAAAAAATACTTCACGTGACGAACCAAGGAGCGGATAATCCTGGGGAGAAACGGTTAATTACAGGATTAAGTTTAGGTTCAAGGTCACGTCAGGCCAGCTCGAATATTTACATGACCGTCTTACAAATACAATTAAGCAGGTACAACATCCCCATTAGCTTTGTTTATTCCTTGGTTCGTTAAGAATTCGCCCGCAGTCAGAATGACGCTCCAATAAGCTTTGAGAAAGAATGTCCTACCATCTGCCTGTCTGCCTCTAAATAAAACAATCACACTAAATCCACGTTCTGACTTCCCAATGTGTCGAAAGTCAGGTTTGTTTGTTCAAATTCAGTCCACTTTCAGTTGAGTGGGGGTAAATCCCTAAGGCTTGATACATATTTTAGATATACGTTTCCAATTAAAAGGGAATTACAACATTTCAAGGTAAACAGGACTAAAACAAACTAATCTGCAGATTAACTTCTCAAATAACTGATAAATTGTTTTATTTAGAATACGTCCGGTTCAAATTTCACATCTCAAGATGATGTTATCAAATGTCTTGTTTTATTCAAGCAATAGTTCAAATTCCAAATATTTTGTTTTGTGTACTATCGTGTATATATATATATATATATATATAAAAAAAAGCATGACACATTTCGGAGGATGGAATCAGTGAAAATTTGGCATTTTCACAGGAAATAAAGAAGCAAATCTCTAGGAGGTGAAATCATATAATTTCCTTTAAAGCTATATTTACTTCCCATCTTATAAAAGGTGTTGTCAATGTCATATTTATTCACTTCTTTTATAAAAAATAAACAACAACAACAACAAATGTGATTTAGGCACAAGTGAGTAAATATTGAGTAACTTAATGAAGCCTCAAGAACTGTTTTCAGGTTAAACATTCCTAAACGTGATTACTAGTTTCCAGTTTTTTCCCCCCATTTCTGTCCAGGGGTTAATCCTTCGGAGATTATAAAAAACTCGACCTTTGGAGAGACAAACATGATAGCAGTTCTGAACTTTGCTAATAAATATCCAAGGTGACCTCTGCCCCGCTTGGAAAAGACATTCAAAAACAAACATCTTCATGGTGAGACTTGCGTCTCAACCCTGACCACGCTTTTACTTCCACTGTGAAAGAGATCCTTTCTTACCGAGCACTCACATCCATGAGATTTCCCCCGCTTTCAAAAGCCCTGCCTTGTCCTCAATCAATACACTTTCTCACCTCGAACACACGGACTACAGCTGCCAATTTCAAAAGTATCTGAACTCTTGAGTTGATGCGTCTGGCTGAAAATCGAGCCATGGCATTTTATATCCAGGCCAACATCAAACCCCTCTCTCGCCTCACATTTACTGTCTCTCTGCCTGTAAAATAAAGGTGGAAACGCTTTAAAAATATTCATTAAGGATGCAAATAAATTCCAAGAGTGATCAGATACATATTAAAACAAGAACACTATAGAGTTACTATATAATCATATGATGATCATACAGCTACAACTCACCGTCTAAACATCCACCTGCTATGCAAAGACCTCATTTCTACAAACGCCTTCTATCAATCTATGTTTTTGAATCAGAACATCAGCTGAACATGCCCCCCACCACCCCTCCAAAATAAAATGCTGAAAAATAAAGGTCTCTATATGTATTGATAGTGTACAAGACTAATGTGTGCAATATAATATTTCCAACATTTCAAATATCATTTCTGACATTCTGTCTCGAATGAAAGGAGATTAAATCACCATGGCTCTTGCTGGGGTAATTCTCTTTGGTTACGCTCCCAATAATTATGGGATTGAAAAACCAGTAAAGCCACTTAGTGCATTATAATAGCCTTTCACCCTGATACCAGAGCCGATTATTAAAGAGATGAAGGAGGGCATTTACTAGACACTGTTTTGAAAAGGCAGCTGAACAGTTCTTCGCTGTGAATGAGGGGAGCAGAGATTTTTTTAAATTCCTCACAGATTCATTTAAATTAAACTCATCTTTGTCTTGTTTTGATGTTGATGAAACAATGCTTCATGAAGGCGTAGCCTTGCAGATTTAGGGACGCTCTGCTTGACTACTTATGTCATATTATGGAACATAAACAGACATATCTGACCTTGTGCATCACAGTTAAAAGCCTGAGAACATATTCTTTAGGAGTGGCTCATCAACTGGTCACCCTCTTAAAATGATTTTCTCGTTTGCTCTTCTACACGGCACATTCATCTTATGATTACTCTCCCAACCCTTCTATTCTATTTTTGGGTAATCAAATCAAAGTGATTTTAATTACCACATCAAAAAGGTAAAGCTGGGAGCGTTAATCAAAGACATGAGGAACGCTCTTGAATTCATTGCTTGCCGCTCATTACCTCGTGACTCTACTTGACGCAATCATGTCTCACTCTCTCGAAACTCAGCTTGCACATAAAAGTGTGTTTCATTGATGAACTACAGACAAATAATTTTAACCTTTAAACCAGAATACAGTCTTTGGGTTATCTTTCAACACATGAGTGCACTGAGATATACATTCAGTCAAGTGCAAAAGTCACCGGTTATGCAACGTCTCAGCCAGCGTTGCAGCAACTCTAAGACTGTTCAAGAAGAATGACAAAAGGGGGTTGGTTTCTTTTTTTTATGGCCAATCCAATCAGCTTTTCTTCTCTGGTACGTTTCATTATCAGTCTCTTACCATGTTCATTTAACTACAGAGCATAATGACACAGTGAGTGATTCGTTTCCAAGGTATGTTCAATACAACCTGTACAACAAATGTACAATTTTATCCGTAAAAAAAAAAAGAATGTGGTACGATCACAAGATACCAGTGTCGAAGCGTATTAAAGTGCTAAAGGTCAGAGAGTTCTTGACAGCGTCATCATATGATCACTCTATGACAAAGCAGGGGATGTCTTCATTCAGAAATTGCAGGGATGGAAAATGTGTGGTTTTAAAACTATGTCGGTTTTAAAGGAAGGCCAGCCACTCAACAGCCAGAGTGACAACATTACATGCTTAGGCAAACAGACAGCGACACTGGTTGTCTCCCCACTGATGTTAAGCCATTTCACAGTGTGGAACCGGAGCTCAAACCATTGTGAGCCGAGGAAACTAAGCCTCTGTCCTTCATCTATTGACATAAGATCCAACCTGATAATTAACGTTTGAGCCACAGCCAGAAAGTCCACATTCACATACAGTATGTGAGAGGTCGACCTGTGTGTCTGCAGACAGACAGACAGCCATTAAAGTGAAAAGCTCTCTGGATGCTTTTCACTGTGCAGAGGTCTGTTCTGGTCCGTCACAGTTGACGGTGTTGCATTCAAGTCCGAAAGCAAACTGTCAAGACCAGAATTAAGGCCTTTGTGTACCCGCCTGCCAGCAAATGTCTGCGACACACTACTCTATCCTCGATTAATTACAACGCCGTTTCCGGCAAGTGCATCCAAACCTCGATTATCTCTCTCTCTCTCTCTGTCTGTCTGTGCAAGGTCTGACCCCGATTCAGTCGCTTTTGTCACAGTCAAATGGGTCCCGATAACCTTTGAGCTGGCAGAATAGCTCACTGGTGCAACATGACACCGCCGACATGGCTAACATGTCTGTGAAACAGTTATTCCTAGAGCAGCGAGGCAGTAAGACCCGCTGTTGTAACTGACGGGGGCCCGCTTGTCAGCGAAGGCCAAGTGAGGTTGCGTTGCAGATGGGGCCTCATAACTATTCAGTAACCCAACTCTAATCAGGGGGAAACTTCCCATCTGGCATCTTCAAGGTAATTACTCGGACGCAGTCGCTCGTGTCGAGCAATCCATCCTCCCCATCTAGGTTTAACCACCACACATAAATACCCCTGCTACAAAGTGGACACTGATACTACATTTCAATCCTAACAGGTATCAGCTGACCCAGTGTGTGTGATGGGGTTAAATACCGGTAACATACTTCTATATAATAATAAATCTAGGACATCCAGAATGTTACTGACCAGAGTTAGTGCAGATATGTTGGACGGCATTAAAGTTATTAAAGTTAAGTTAACACTGATGTGCTTTACCCTTTGCAGGAGTTTTACTTGTAATAATGAATATTTTACACTGTATTATTGTTACCTTTAAGGAAGAAGAAGGGATTAAACATGAAATCATACAGAGAGGATTTATTGCAGGGCATATTAGATGCTGCTGGGGTTGCATGTTGTTGTGTCCCTACTAGTAATGGACACACTGACATAAGTTGCATTAGCATTTAACCAATTTAGCGGTTAGCTGGCGTCATTTCCGCCACAAATCAAACTAAGCGAACTAGCAAAGAAAAAAGAAACAATGACAGCTTTGTATGGTAGACTAATGTTCTCTAACTTACGCTAATGTCTTGGTATTCGACTTGGAGGAGGAGGAGGAGGAGGAGGAAGGGGGGGTTAAGTTAGCAGACATTCTTACAGGACATGAAATTACCGTTATCTGAGGCTAGCATTGTCCCCCACCCCCTCCCATTCACCTAGGCACGTAAACACGTTAGCATTCCTGTTTCCTGGCTAACGTCACACAGTGCCAAGGTGTCAACGGGGTGCTAATATTAGCATTTAAAAAACGCATCGTTATTTGTTTTGTTGTTGTTTTCCTTTAAATGTCAGTTAGTTAGTTGCCAAGGCTGTGAGCTCGGTGACGTTCCATTGCAGTGATGTTGACACGCAACAATGAGACCGGCAACGTTCCCTATCGGAATGTTTTTAGTATAGCTAGCTAGCGAGCTAACGTAAGGGAGGGGGGGTAGCTGTCAGACGGCGACATTTATTATGCAAAAAAATCAAAACTCACCTCATGTTTTCAACGTCCCTGCCGCCGCTTTTAAGCACCGACAGCGGGATCGCCACCAGCGCCAGCAGCATCATCCAGGCGACGTAGAAGCACTTTTTGAAATAGAAAACAAACGTGCTGCTGGTCCACATCAGGAGCGGGATCAGCAGCAGAGCCATCACCCACAGCGCGTCCATGGCGAGCGAGCGGCGGAGCCACCACGGTACAAAAAGAGGGAGAGAGGGAGAGTCGCTGCCAGCTAAAACACACACTCTGACACGCGGGGTTGCTTTCTGGAACGCAGGGGCGCGCGCGCGCCGAGAAACCGGCCAGGCTTCAGGGTGCGAGAAGAAGGAAGGGAAGCAGCACCGCGACCCTGGCAACCATTACACAAGCGGAAGTAGTCCTTTTAGCGGCGGCGTCGGTGCCCGTGGATGCCCCCACCACCACCCCCCAAGAATGTAACGTTGCTGTTGCTGCTCATCTGTTGCTAAATGGCATCATGAGGTGGAGTCAAGTCGTCATCGGTTGTGGTGGTGATTTTTTTTCCTTCCTCTTCCCCTTTCTCCTTTCACTTCCGGTTGCCGTGTCCCACGATTACGGGGGTCTGATGCGGTCTGATGTCACCAGCTACAGGTTTATTATATATTATACACAGTTCATATTTAAACTCTCGAACTCTTTCATTCATTTATAGAAGATTAATGTTTAAAGATTTATTTTATATGGTATGTTATACTGGAACTTTTTTTTTTATCCCTAGATTTATTTATTTTCTATTTTTAAAAGGTCCATTTTATGTGGAGTATATGTCTGATCTGCTGTATATGTGAAATGATAAAGTTTGTAAAAATAAATAAATAAATAAATAATGATAATAATAAACTCTTTGAATATTGAATCTTGAATGATTTAAATTTATTCCTGCACCTTTTGCACTCTACACCGACTGTTTACAATTTCAAAATGTTTTGAGTGGCCAAAACATTGACATTTCACTCTGCTGTAGTTATGTGGATTTTTGGGGTTTATGCTTTGTAATGGAGACCGGTTTGACAGCTGATTAAAGCAACAACGTGTATAATTGGATTAGCAGTGATAATCCAACCCTCGCCTATAATCTTGACACTGTCCGAGGGAAACCCCTGGCTATCGAGTGTCGGGCCTCTTCGAGCAGCTCTACTTGACATGATTTGGAAGATTAGGTTCAATCGGTCATTAATCCTAATTTAATACACAAGGTGATCCTAATCATTGGCAGTCTCTGAACGTGGAAATGGTGCTACTGGTTTTGCACATTGTAAAAAGTACACAGCACAGTAGACAGACATTTGAACTGGTACTGGCATGATTAGTCAACAAACTGAAGCGACAGGTGAAGTATTTTCACCCAGTTCAGTATTTATTGGCTCTTAGACAGGCTGGCAACATGTGATATCTGTACATGTTCATGGAAAAAGTCTCATGTTTGCACGCCATTAGATGCATCCACAGTCCTGGGTAATCTCTTCACTTTTGTGGGTGGACTCTGATGATGTCTTGCAGTGGGTTGGAAGATGTTGTGCAGGTTGAAACAAGCAGGTTTCTACTGTGAGACGCAGCATTTCCTGGGATTGCATTAGCAGCTTTGTCCAATGTGATTTCAATGTGCATGATTATGCAGAAACACAGTAAAAAAAAACCCTGCTTGCACGATAAAGTCTAATGTGCTGTTGTAATCAAGTGTCATCGTGATGCATGGAAAAACACGCTTTATAACAATGCTGCAGATCTTCTATTGTTTGCCTGAGTGCGTTTGGGTTTATGTTCCAGATGTGTTTCATAGTTACAGCATTATGATTGTGGTATAATTCAACTTGAGAATGTGTTTGTGTCCTTGTCCTATATTCTGTACATTTTTATGTGAGGTTTATTAGGATTACATAAAAGGGCGTAAGATTTAAAGCAAACTGCAAAAGTGTTTTATATCCACCTGGTCCTGACTCCACCACATGTGCAACCAGCCATCACACGGTTTCACTTCTGCTTCTTAAAAGCAAAAGCAAAAAACTGAGAGCAAACATTTCTTGGGTAAGTTTCCTGAGGAAATGAATGCGATACATTTGACTTGTCAACATTGTGATGTTATCAGTGATGCTCATTGTATTAGAATACAGACATATGCTTGTTTCCATTTGTAGAACTCAGTTTTTTACTCGGTTCTTCTCTGTAGAACAAATATTTAAAGTAAGACTAATCCACCATAATTTGCCCAGATAAGAGGAAGAGTTCTGCATCCAGGTCCCTTGAAACCTCTGAAGCCTGAAGCAAGCAAGGTGAGAGAAACCAGTGCTTATTGGGAAACCGGCTGTCTAAATGTGTAATGGATCCACCGTCAGCAGAAGGATCCTTATTTGAGAGATTGAGAGGTTGGAGGCACTTTCAAGCTCTCTGGAATCCAACTCCTCCATCTGGAAAGTGTATAAAGGTAACAGAGGCTTTTGAGCGCTCAGCCGCCTTCAACGTCTATGTTTGAAACTGACAAAAGCTTGAGAAAGGTGACCAGGGGTCCAGTCCTGAACACAGTTTGTTGTGATTGGACATCTGCTCGAGTCGTGTATTGTTCAAGCTAAACATCCCGTTTGAAACACAAGAGGATTCACAGATGTACAAGGTATCAGAGAGCGTTGGGCTAAATGGTGAGGCATTTTTGGAGTCGTCTTATCGGACATGTGCACTTGTGGATGTGATGAGCTGTCAACTGATCGCTGTCTGGTGATGTGCCGGATCAGAGGAAAGTGGAGACTCGTGTAGTCATCGGGTTAAACCAAAAGCAGGTGGTAAAAGCTGTTGATGTGACCGATGATATTATCACTCTTGTGGTAAAGACGAGCCGGGGAAGGCCCTCAGATTCAAGTCATGGCTCCTCCTACAAAAGAGCATATATGGTATATGGGACAGGACTACAATGATGCATTTAAAAAAAAAAATGATTTCAGTATTTTGTGATTTTGTGCAGGGAAAGCACTTGTGCACCCCCTGCTGGTAAAAGTAAGGCTTCTCTCAAATGATGTGATATTAAGGACCGTACCAATCTTATTCTGACTTCTCTCCATTAGAGGTTCCTCCCGTCTTCAACACATTTTGTGTGCATCAGTGTCTGCAGTGCGTACTTTAGTAGATCCCACCCTACCTGTTTGAATTTCCGGTCACTCACTGCCATTCTTATTGAAACGGTGTGTAAAAACTCACAATGTAATTATCCCCCCCCCCCCCCCCCCCCCAACTTAGTTAATTACTGGTCTCAATAAGCAGAACAAACACAACACATAAGACAGTACAGATAACAAAACTAAAAACAGTTAACGTGAATCCATTTTTAAAGAAAAAAAAACGTATCAAGTTTTCTCACCATATAATTCAACCTTGTGAAAATCACTTGTTTATTTATTTGTATTACTCAAGTAAAAGCCGTTATAATTCGCGCATTGTGATTTGAAGCAGGTTCTGGTTGTGCACTTGTTGTAAATGTCCGGCTGCTTCCGGTTTACGTAACTGGCCCCGGGTGGAGCTAGCCGGTAATATCAAGTTCAACAGAGTCTGATTTCGTTGTACGCCGACCTCAATAACAAGCATACTCTCTCGGCTCAAGGAACACGTGATCTCTTCATCGCATTGGCCAAAAATTCGGACTCTTGATTGTCGTTGTAAACAGGAAGCGACGAGAGACGAGATCCCGCTCAACGTTAGTTTACGATCCGCAATTCATTACAGAGAAGAAGAAGATACTGGTCAGAGAACAATTCCCCAACAGTTCCCAGTATGAATAATGAGGAAGACGTACTGGGAGAAAATCATTCATTTATTATGACGCGACTGTTCAGCGTCGTATCAGTACGAGCCTGAAATTCACACAAACCCCGAGGTCTTAACTTTCAGCCAATCGTTGAGCTTCTTTATACGTTGATCCCGCCCTCTCTGGGCTGTCAATCAACAGAGCCGTTGGGCCGAAGGTTATTACGCAAATTTCAAACTGGGATTTGAGCTTGAGGGAGGATTTTAACGACGAGGTGAGTTTTAACTAACGTTTACTAACATTCCCAGCTACAGTAACGTTTATTGAATATGTACAAAACGTTAACAAACAAATAATTTTCAAAAAATCAACGCAATTTTGCTAAACATGTCGAGGTTTAATTAAGCTAGGTGGCAACATACATTGACTTACCGGTATACTAGACAATAGCTAACAAACTATTTATGGTTTCGGGTTAACAGTTAAATAGTTGTATTGTCCACAGATATATAATTAGTTAATACCATATAGTTCATGAATAATACATGCTCAGTGGAGACAGACTGCCAAGCGTGGGTTAGCTTTAGTTCTTAAATCTGATAAACTGACAGATGAAGTTGATGTGACATTGTTATGGCTCTCTGCAATGTGATAATGTGTGGAAACAAACGGCTGCATGAAACAACTTTAATTAAAAATAAAAACCCTCAAAATCTTTGGTCCACTTTGGTCAGGAGAGATTTCAGGTGATTTATCGTAAATGAGCTGAAAAATACCAAACCACTGCCATGTAGAAATGCTCCCAACAGTTGAACTCAGGAATCTGTTGTGTTCTCTAGTTGTATTTCACTTATCAGAGTAGTAAAAAGCACAATATAAAACCTGTTTCAGCAAGTGATGTATAATTACAGGGTCATGGAGAGCACACCTGGAAATAACAACAACAACAACAACAACAACAACAACAACAACAACAGCATAATTCATGTTATAAATAAACATGTTTGCTGTGAGAACAGTTAATTGACATTAATCCTAATAATAAACTTAGCTCTGGACATTATGATCTGAATGTACTTTTGTTTGGCAAGCCTTTGCTGAATGGCCTCCACCTCCTTGTATTTCTCTCATCTGCTCTATAGCGCCCCCAGTGGTGTAGTTCCAGTTTGCAAATACCCAGCCACTAGATGGTAGTGTTGTTGCAACAATATGGCCATAGCTTGGACAACGAAATGGACTGCCAATTTCAAAAGGAATATAATATGATATGATGATTCATATGATTAATCACAATGACCATGCCTTTAATTTGCTTTAGCTACTGTTGTTTTCTGATTTATTTTGGTGAGGGATTTTTTTTCTTCTGAAAGTCACTTTTTTTTTTAACAGTTGGTTTTAATTTGCAGTATGAAAACATTTGTCTTGAGTATTGAACAAATCATTTCATGTCCCTTTAACCAGCTGAAAACCAAGAGGCCAGGGCAAAATAGTACACAAGAATATCAAGTTAAGACCAGACCAAATCCACTGGCCCTAAGTATTAAATATATATTCTGTATTCTGAACCTGATACTTAATGAGCTGTCATTATAAAGTCAGGAACTATTTATTATCAATGGTAATATGATGGATCTAACATAGAAAGCTAGGGTTAAAAACAAGGATTTAAAAGGATTATGTGTATCCTGGATGCCTCATATTGATCCACAACTAGTTTCCCACATGCTGGTAGATATATATCTGATATTACAGCTCATATCATGCACAAAAGCCACCTGTTGCACGTGGCACGTTTTTTCTTTTTTTTCTTTTGGGGGGGGGCACAGGGTTGAGTAAATCTAGGGTGTTGTCAGCCATGCATGGTTACTTCAGGTCTGATCAGATAGAGGGAGAGAAAGGGAAAGTAGGGTTAGTTCCCCACAAGTTAGCATCAAACCCTGCGGTGTTCCTCAATGAAACATCTGCTGAGGGTGGTGACCTTTGAACCCCCTCCCCTCCACGTTCCCTCTGCATTCTGTTCAAACGCACGAGGAGCACCGGTATTTGTAAAGGCTTTATTGAACAACCCTGCAGTAGTGACACCCACCCACCACCCTCTCTCTCACACACCCCCACCCTCACCACCACAAACCTCTCTCTCTCTCTTTTTTTCTCTCTCTTCTTCTCTCCTCTCGCCTGTGCGCGCGCAAGAGCAGCTGTCATTGGGTCGAAGCGGGTGCCCGCGCGCGGTGCATATAGCGAGACTATCCTGTTTGAAGATTATGCTGCAGCAGCTATTGGCCATCTTGTATCAGACAGGATGAGACGCTGATTGAATTTTTTAAAAAAGGAGGAGATTTTTTTTTTTAAGGGGGGAGAAATCAACGTGTGTGTGCTGAAAAACACCTCAAACGAGTTGTGGATTATTCGGAGGACATCGTACTGAAACCATGAGCTGGGGGTCAGAGCTATGGGTGAGTCTCGCGCACTTGTATCGCTAATTAACGGCTCTTTTTTTATCTGGGTCGTTTTTAAATCGAGTCTAACGGTTCTCGGATGCGATAAACGCGCGTGTGTTACACACACACAGACACACACATATACATACAAGGCTCCGCGGTTATTTTTTGTCGCTAAAATGACGTTAAGTCTGCGTGCTCTGCCTGAGACGAGCTAATTTGTCGTAATAACCGGAGCTCGCGCGCTACGTTTTGATCGCAACATCGGCTTGATGCGGCGTTAACGTTGGCTAGGAGAGAATCCAAGCTAGCTTAGAAAAACAACCCCATCCATTTTAGTTTACGTTTGAAGCCACGCTACACACACACACACACACACACATGCTACACACACACATGCTACACACACACGCACACACACACATACACACAGGCTACACACATACACACCCCCTCGCATTATAACAGATATCCTTGCGACGCCAACTTGTTTAAAGGCAACGTTGCAGTGACACTTGCTTGTGTGTGTGTGTGCGCGTGTAACGGTTTCCTAAATGCGTGTAAATTACGTGCGTTTCAGCGGCTGCGTTGTCGCCGTCTCCACAGGAAGTAGACTGACGTTAAGTTATCTTATTTAGCTGCACACTAAAGCGAGTGCTGCTCTTCAAGCACTGCTATCTTCACCTGCAACTCACTAGTTATTGCACTCCAGTAACAAGCTATCTGCTGTCTGACGTCATTAATTGGCTCTAGTGCAGTTGTTTACCTATTATTTGTGAACAGTCATGTGCTGACTGTATTTCATGTTACTTGTTATTGCATTCAAGTAAAGTAAATAACTGTTAAATGTTTATTTATCACCATTTCAGAAAAATGAGTCAATAATCTTGTAGACTATATGTTTTAGTTGAATTTGCAACCTCAAATATGGGGCTAATTAAACTATTTGCAGCTACAAATGGAAATGTCAGGGAATTTAGTCTTAGATTTGATCACAATTTGACCAAGTCACTATGTTATGGGACCTAGGATGACCTTGTATATGATCAAATGTTCGATTTGGCTTATCAGGCACTCTTTTGGGAATGAAAACAGTAGAAGCCCAGTGATCCCACTACAATAAATTCCTGTGTAATGATGTCACTTTTCACTGAAATTCACTTTCAAGGATTGCTCAACTGCTTAAAGTCCGTGTCAAGCCGGCCACCGGTGTCGGTGGTGTTCCCCCCCATATTCAGACACGTACGCTCGCACGTTTAAGGTTGTAATCACGGGAATATCGCAGATTACAGGACCGCTTCAAAACTATTTTAATGACTTGATAATAAGCAGCTGTGGCGAGAGGAATTCCTGATGTCAAGATTTTTGTTACAGTAGCTCTTGTTGTTTGTTTTGTTGTGGAAGTGATCCGCTGTAAAAGCAGTCATTCCTGCTGTCTGTGTGCTGAAAGACCGCCTGGCGTGTTGTTGCAGGATTCATTCCACAATTACTTTGAGTGGTGGTATGTTTTAAGTGTGTGTGTGTGTCAGTGCAAACATGCATGCTTGCAAGTCACTACATGGAGTTTGCATTTGAACTTTCCAGGGCGACAGGTTACATTTTTGTTGACTTAAACTCAGTCAATCCATTGGTCAACAATTCTGATCGCAATACTGTGATAAAACGTTTCCCCCCCCCCTTCGTTCTACCAAGCAGCCAAAAGGGGGGCTCGGAGATATTTAAATCAGGGATGTGTTTTCCTTTTTAGGAAAAGAACAGGAGGGGGGAGCCCTCCCCTGAATTCTCCAGTAATTTACCTGGTCCAAAGTTCACAGAGAAAACCACTAGTACTCCACATTCCTCCGCTTTCCCAAGGATGCCGGTGTATTTCTTACTTTACTACTGCAACGCCTGACTCAGAAACAGTGCTGCCCAGGTAGTCATGCAAAGCGAACATGGCCTGGAGACATTCTAACAGGCTTTCATGTGTACCGTAAGTCTGGAATACATTTGAAAGTTTTTTAAACAGAGACTGAGCTTTTGCAGAGAGTAATGTATTACAACCAGATGCTGACTCTTTTTTCCCCCCGTAGCTGAATGCAATCCAGACACTTGTTCCTTTAATCTCAGTCCTTGGAATAGGGGAGCAGACAGAGCACAGCAATGCTCTACAGGTGGCTGTTGCCACTGGTGAACGCACACACACTGGTCTTGTTGTCCCAAACCATGCAAGTAACACCAGCACTGTTGCCGTGGCAGCACCCACATTTTCTTATGCAGCGCAAGGGCAGGATGTTGTGGCATTAGCGAAAACTACCCGTCTTATTAATATAGGGCTGCCACTCATGATTATTTTCATTATCAGTTATCTCGCAGATTGTTTGTAAATCGCTATCGTCTTTGAAATGTTAAACAATTAATAGTGAAACAAATTGATCAAAATGATCCTGAGACCAAGGTGACGTCTGGAAAGTCTTGTCGCCCGAAGAAAATCAGTGAACGTTGATATAAAAACAGAAATAAACAGCAGATCATCCCATTTTTAGCACAGAAATCAGTTTGTTTGGGACAAATGATTCATCAATCATCATGAAAACTTTCTGCTCATCAACCAATTCATTAACCGTCTAATTCCTCCACCTTTTGTGTTACAGCAAAATCCTTAAAATTCAACTCAACACATTGCCATTCCAGATGTTATTTCTAAAAAGGCAAGATCCAGTATTTTCGACATCTTCCGATCCTAAAACTGTGAGTTTTAGTTCACAAAACTTTTCGATGGTGCAACATGACAAGATAAAGGATGAGGTAACCCACGCTCATCCTGTTGCTCCTCGCCGTGAACAGGAAAGTAAATGACATTTCAGGAAGTGAAGTCACGTACGAGCAGGGTTTGTCAATCTCTCATGGCAACCGCTGCGTTGCTTGAGGTCGTCAAAACGGGCCTTGCTTCTGATCTAAGCCACAATGGTTCATGGAGCAGAAACCTTATTTCAATGTAGAGCTATCGGGGGAGGTTATAGTTGGATTTGGCCGTTGTTTAGGCGTTGTGCGCCAGTAAAGCAACACAGTCAGTTGATGGACTCCAAAATGCTGAATGCCTTCGGTGCAACATCATAGCACTGATTATAGTCTCCGGCATCCGCTGAAAGACAGACTTTGGGAATGTTTGCTGCCGTGAAATCCATGTGACATTACCAACAAGGTGGCAACAGAAGTGTTACAAAAATATTGTTAACTTAAAGGAAACCTTGTAAAATACACATTTTAAATACCTGCGATGTCTCCTATTTAAATGCAGTGGAACTGTTTTTTAAATTTAATTTTTTTCCTCCGAATTTTACCAAAAACATCGTCACCTTCAAGTACATTTCAGTACTCTGCAACATGACTAAGGAAGGAAGGATCAAACATGTGACTGTTTCCCCGCCGAACAGCAGTCAGAAAAAAACAAAATCATAAATGACCATTTTATAACCAAGTTTCGAGGCGTCATACTTTAAATAACCATTCTAAATCAAGTTAGCTGCGCTTGTGTTGTAGAAAGTTCAAAGAAATGGAGACAGCAACATCTCAGAAGAGTTTCCTCTTGCGGCTCGGGGTGTCGGAGATAAAGTTGGCACTTTAAGCAGCAGAGGTGCAACTAACCAGGCCAACATTATTTTGTCAAGGGAGATCAAACACATCAGTAGCCTACAAAGTAAAAGCTCTCTGGCCTCAAAAACTAAAGTACACCTTTCTACTGTGACACACCTTGAATGTTTCACTTCTCTCGATTCTTTCATTTGGGAACTAAACACCGAGCTACTTATCTCACAGTTTTTGCCGCAGCTCACTGACTCTTCGTAGCCTATAGGATGTAAAAGTATGTCGTATTGATGAGGCGACATGGACAAGGTGGAAACTCTAGTGAAAGAGCAGAAGCTTAAGGTGAGTTGAACTGTAGAAGCTTTAAAATAGCAAGCAAACCACGCTTTTTTTGCAGGTTTAATCCAAACTGTGCGTTGCTTTGTTGATCCGGCTGCGGTCGAGGCGTGAACACGCCGTCGTCATGTCACTGGGGACAGCTTGAGAGACGCTCGTCTAGTATTTGTTAATTGTAGGCACACTCCTATCTGTTGGCCATCGCCCCGTTATGCAATGGAGAAGGGAAAGTGGTATTGTCTGGAGAGGCCTTGTTTTCTCTCTTGTCTTTTAAGTGGTGCTCCAGACTTTGCCAGCGGCGCACACACTGAGAAGTTCAATCAAAACCTCATGGTCTTGTTTTTTGGGGGGAGGGGGGAGGTTTCCGTCATGCATTTCATAGCAGAGATACCGGGGCGGATCTCTTGGTGGTGTGATACGAGTTTGAAGCAGCCTGGTGTTAGACTGAGATTTCCTCTGTGCTTTCTGCTCTTGGATCAGACCCCCCCCCCCCCCCCCCCAGGGTCCAGCCTCCTCCCCTGCTGTTCACTTGACATTCAGGGCACTTCCAGGGCTGAAACCTGAGCTAGTTTGTTTCCTTCTGTCTGTGTGCTGAAGTCAAAGGGGTGTATGTGGGGGGAGTCAACCATTGGCAGACGACAAACAGGCATACCTTCACCCCCCCCCACCACCATTAAATCTTACACTCATCGCCACCCACCTGCTGACTCAGTGGTACCACCCCGGGCCCATTTTCTCTTCAGCTCTTTCTTTGACCTGCCCTGACAGTAAAACAGTGATGAATGGATCCTCATCCCCCCCCCGGGAAGCATAAACCGCGGGGAGGTGAGGAGAGGAGTAGGGATCACATTGATGTAAGTCATGCACATGAATTACAATAAATGGGCTTTTCTGGGGTTTTGTCCCCGACCCTTTATGAGCGTACCCATGATTTTCAATTTGGCTAGAAACACATCCTGATAAAAGAGGTCAGGGTTCACAGACTACAGTTTTTAATGTACCTGATCTTCTGGATATTTTTGGCAAAAAACATCATGTAGTCCAGCTTCAGCTTCGTGTAACATATTTGCAAATCTGTAGGCACCATGGCTCTTAATATTTCTGTTAACCCCTAAACTTAATTGATTAATCAATTAGACAATAAATCTGCCTCAATTTATAAATACATGAATCGATAAATTTGAATTTGAGATTGTGCAGTTTTCTTGTCTTATCACTGGTGACTTTTTTTTCAGACTGTTGGTCGGACAAATCAGGAAATTAGATGACATCTCCAGGAAATTGCCAACGGCGATTCCTCTACTTTAAAAAGAAAGTAAAAGTTTTATACGCCACGATTTATTGCGATGTTGTGTATCGGGCATGTTCTGACCACAAGTGTGTTCATTCTGAATAACACTGAATACCAGGGATCTGAGCCATTTAGTCATCTTGTCCTTGATGAAAGGTGACTCAGTCCTTCCCAGCACAGACTGCTACAGCCTCTCATCTGTAGCCGTCGCCATTCTGTTACAAGTCGGCTTCTAATCACTGCTGTGAAATTCTTAACGCGTCACATGAGCGATGACATATCGTCACCTGAGCCTCGTAGCCGTTCTGTGTTCTCCTAATTAGGTGACTGCTCTGTTCGACATACTGTAAGTGTCAGTTGTTCTTCAGGCTCTGACAGCATTGATTTTTCCCTCAGCAGAGTCAATGGAGAAACACTAGCACAGATTAAACCGTATTTTTTTTTACGGCTGTTCAAAGTGACGGACGAACAAAAGCCTGCAACCTTTCCCTTCTGATGCTTTCAAGTGTGTATTGTATTCAGTATGTTTTAGTGTCATTTTAAGAGTTCTAAGCATATTTTGGGCAGGATAATCGTGACATGAATGTAATAAACGAAGAAACACCCCCGATCTTAAGGAAATGATCAAATATGTGTTCTTTTATTGATACAGATCGGAACTCCAGAGTGTTTTTTGCAGCCTGTATGAATGCATGCAGATGTTTGACACAAACAGCATGTGTTTGTGGCAAAGTGCTAAAGATTGCGAGTGTAAATTTTATTGAGTCACTTCTCCATCTTGCCTCTTTTGTGACCATGAAGTCAGGGGGATGTCTCTGAGGCCAAGAATCACAAACAGTGTGTCAGCAGCTTGTGTGATAGTCACGGTCTGTTATTTCTTCTTCTTCTTCTTCTGGAAATGTCTTCATTTAAAAAAAAAAAAAAAAAAGGATACCAGATGCGGTCGGTGGACGTGGTGAACCTTTTCAGCACTTACTTTACGGCCGCTTTAATGTGAAATGATTCAAAGCCGTAATGAAAACTGGCTCATGCGGTTGCCACACATTTTTTTCTCCCACTGCTTGAAAATATTCCTTTCGCTCTCAGCCCACTCTCGTCTTTCTTCACAATTCCTCATTTCTTTTCTTCCCTCAGCTTTCATCAAACTAACTACTACTTTCCCCTCTTCTCGCCTCTGACACTTACATTAATGTATACGATCACGCCTGTCCCTTCAAAATAAAAGCCTTGCTCGTTCCATGTTTGTAAGCTTAGGTTTTCCTCTCCCAGTGGGAGAATTAACCTCATTGAGAGGTTGTGTGGGCTTTATGGAGGCTTCTTGGCATGATAGTGCATCACAGTGGTCTGTTTATGCTCTCCATTCTGCAGCATGCTTTGTCAAAACCCCCTTTCCTTTAGCTGGAATATCACTCTTCGTCTGGGAGTTATTTATAAAAGGGGTGGACATTTATTAATGTGAATGATGCCAGGCTGAGGGGGTGGAGGTCGTTCATTCTATTAGCATATGTTTTTTGGCAGTTAATGGCAGCTGAAATGAGATCCATCTCTTCCTCGAGAGGGTTTCCGGCTTCACTCAATAACAAAAGACGTGGCTTTTTCTCGTAAAGTTAATAGGTTCACGTGTCAAGGTGTTACCCCCTGCAGTGCACTGTGGATTAGCATAGAAAAGTGGGTGCAACCATCTCGCTTACAAGTGCATTAAAGGCAGAAATCTGAGACTTTCCAAGATGAGTTTCCTGCTTGCTGTGTCAGGCAGCCTCTTAAGTGCCATCCTTACTCATATCCTGAGATGAGGCATGTTATGGTGGAGCGAAAGTGCTGCCACACTCTTCAGAGAGCCTGAGAAACTGCACAAAAAAAATAGATATTTCAGCTCATTTTGATGATTCAGTGAAAGTAATTGTGTGTTGGGTTGTAAAGCATCAGCGTAAAACCTTTTGTTATTTGCAAGAGAGAATAAAGCTACAGTCTTAAAGCCATTATGGGCTATTAGCAGGTTAAAGTCTCTGCTTTTTATACCCAGAAGAATAAAATAAGCTAAGGAGCTCAAATAAGCAAATAGGAGTTAGTAGGAGTAGTGTTAGATTTAACGTGGTTTTGCCCAACACATGGTCATCAGGTATCCATGTTAACATCAGCAGACCATTCCAGCGAAATACAAAGCTCTGGTTTTTAAAATAGCCATGCATGCTGATTGGCTGGTCTAGCATCACATGTCTGCATGCAGTTTTTATCTTTCTGCAGCATCTCAAGTCAAATGAGTTGGTGCAGGAAGTAGAGAGACGACTTACCTGGAAAGGAAAACAAGCGGTCTGACTGAGACTCAAAAAATAAAAGAAATAATGCAGAGACGATCTTCACTATTACTGATACCTTAAAAAATGTGCCATTGCAAAAGAAATAAAGAAGCGAAGCCTTACATGACACTGACGGAGAAGGGCTGATCTATTTATGAATTGAAACTGTGAGCGAGACACCCTGTTGGGTGTGTGTAAACCACATAAGATGTTAAATCTAGCCTCTCATTTCCTACCATCATGTTTACCAGCAGATTTAATTATATGCCGGTGCTCTCTTTATATGTTCAGGTTCTATGGCGGCTACAGTGTGATTAAATTCAAACTGACACCTAATGCCTACGCAAGTATAGTAATCCTGAAACGGATCATTTTGACTATTTTGCAAGCGAGCACGTAGGCTAGTTATGTTTAAATCCTGGTGTGAGACGAGTCACGGCAGCAACATGGAGCTTGAATGTCCCGGCATGGGATTCACCTGCACCATGTATAGCATGTATACTATTAGAGGACAGCTGAGCAGGGGTGTCATCTGTGGTAACACTTACTTTTAAAGTTTACATGCTTCATGGCGTGTTAAAGGGCTTCTACTTGAAAACGAGTACATGGCGTAGCCTGACTCACTTGATTTTTTAAGCTGATATTGCTCTTGATTTTATGATTTATTATTTAAGTGAACTGCAGTAAATTAGCCTGTCAATGCTCACTGCAGACAACATACATTCTTCAAATAATTTCCACTATAGTCATTTTTTTTAAGTCGGCTCAAACTCTAAATTTCGTTGAGGTTTTTGACGTTTTGTGAAAAACATGAAAATATGACGTAGGCCATTATTTTATGAGGGTTACAGAGTTTACCTATATTGAACCTGTCACGTATCCAAATTTCATAGTAGATCAGATCGGTTTTCAAGGCATGTTAACAAACACGCAGATTATCATGTATTGGGAAAATTAAGTTTTCCATAATTCCCAGAAAATGTGTTATATAACACATAAAGAGCTTTATCTTCCAATTAAAAACTTGCTCAACAAGAACAATGGCCCTAATATGTGTGTTTGCTGGCGCAGCAGGATTAATCCGCAGAAACAGCAGCGTCCTATTGGGCGGTCAAGGCGTTAAGCTTGAGTTGTAGTAATCAGATTAATGAAAACACCATTTAATCAACTTCTACGCCGTTTCTGTCGTTATCACTTCTCTCGTTACACCTGCATTCGGTGTGCTTCCACTCATGAACAAGTTCTTGGATTACCAGGATATATGATGTGTTTGCATGACTTTATACAGGATCTTACTCCTAACACTCCTCAGCTCCACTAAGACTTGTCATTTTTACTCCTCTGAGATGGATTAACTCCTTTTTTCGCCACCTTTTTGTCACATGAAAACCGCCACCATGTTGCGCAGAAAAAGTGAGTTTTTCGTTTTCCTGGACGGCTTTCGTTCCGTGAAATCGGAAGCGGAGGAGCACGAGGAAGGTCACCAGCTGAACCCTTACGAAGAGTATCTGCAGGTGCTCATGCAGATGAAGATGACCAGTGATGTAAGTGAGCAGAGGAAGGCGGTGTGCCTCTTATATAATGCGTGTGGTGGCGACCGTCGTACAATCTGACAGAATGAAGCGCTCGTTAAGGCGCCAGCTCATCGGACTGTTACAAGGCAGAACGATGGAGAAGGGCGCGGCAGTAAAAAGTCCTTGAATGAGTTGACCACCCTTCCAGTTACTATGACTCACAGCTTACAGGCAGCAATTTCCTGTTGCTTAACTGCCACAACAAGGGATTGGCATTTCTTATCAAGCACAGTGCTGACTGTTAATACATGATACTGTTCCTCACTGTATAGCAACATGGACATTGGTGGAGGGATGGGATAACGAGGGGGCATGCACAGGCTTGCACAAGGGGTAGACATGTTTTATGAACGTAGTCGATGATACACGTGTGCATGCTCCAGTGCACATTCTTAGATTTCAGAGCGGCGGAGGCGTCACTTCTATAAATATCTCACACGGTATGCAAACAAGAGCTCTTACACATAAGGTCACCCACTGCCCCAAACAGCTGCTTGTACTTGGCAGGACGTTGCCAGTGTGTGTTTGTGCAAGTTTGTTTGTTTTCAGGGGAATATATTTTGCATATTTGTCACCCAGCATCAGGCAGATGATGCCCGATCCTTAAGAGTGGTAGTGAAAGACGCTACGCAAATGTCAGCTCAGGTAGCATTATTGGTCTCTAGAAATCCAATCAAATCTTAAATAAATTGTAAAATGTATAATATGATGCAAGGTGGATTTATTTGCAGCATTGGCTCATTTTGACACAAGTGTACATTTTCTTAGCCTCGTTTGCATTCATGTGTAAATCGGAATTTAAGATGGGATACACCATCACGGATTCATTTGATCAGTTGGTTTAAAATCAGTAAATCCAGATTGAAAACGAAGCAGAGCTCTGTCGCACAATCCAAGTTTAAACCAAAAATGGAATAATAACAATCACTAATACTATAGTCAATATGGAGATGCTTGCTGACCCAAATAAATAAAAGAATTGCGTCCATGTTACTCATGTTTGCTCGGCTTGGAACTTGATTATTCTGCCCAGCTACCACCCAGTTTAAAGTTATAGAGGAAGAAGAGAATCTAGGGTGAGGTTTCTTCATTTAGTTTTGAAGTTTGGTGCAACATGATTTAAAGTTAAACCAGGATTAAATCGGGTTTAACAATGAACCCATGTTGGTGTAACCCAGCCTTAAGGCGGGAGGGGCAAATCCTTCTCAATCTTTAATAAGCCAAAAACAAATAACCGATTCAGTCGTCGAGCACGTGACCGTCGCTCTTCGTTTACGTGCGTCGGAGGCTACCATCCCTTTCTCCTGCGACTCCTCTCTCCGGCGCGGGGGTCACACCGGGCTATGGAAGGCATTGTTCCGCCCCGCTTCCTTGTACAAAGCACGGTGTGTGTTTCAGAGAGGGTTTGGCATCTTCTCCCAAATATTTGCTCTCGCCGCTGGACGCCCACGGCCGTGGAGCGCTGCACCGAGCGGCCTCTTGTCGGACCACACATTTCCCCGGCTCTGCCTCGAGTCATCTCTCTGGTGCGTCCGCTAACGTTAGTGAGAAGTCTACGGCTTCGGATAATTACCACAACGACTCCAGAGCATTCAACACTTTATTCCGCTTTGCTTTATCCGATGAGGCAGGGCTCGTTTCTCCAAGAACAATTGGGCCGTTTGTTTATTATTTCAATTGGCAGTACCCTCACAGCCTAATGACCACTCTTGGATGAATGCCGTTTCCCCCCCCACCTCACCCTTCTT
Organism: Eutrigla gurnardus; assembly: GCF_963514095.1. Lineage (NCBI taxonomy): Eukaryota > Metazoa > Chordata > Actinopteri > Perciformes > Triglidae > Eutrigla > Eutrigla gurnardus. The sequence continues at coordinate 18,374,604 of NC_139930.1, forward strand.
CTCACTGCAGTTTGGGGTTTGTTCGCTAACGAGGATCCTGCGATAACTTTACCGTAATGGTTCTAATAGACAAGCGCATAAAAACGACACTGAAACCACAAATCAGACTGAATAGTGCAACGGGAATCACACAATTGGTTGTTTTATCACTGCAAGCAGTGAAGGAGTTGGGACTCCAGTGAGGTGTATACAGGGTTTCATCAGTCTTGGCTGTTTTCAGCAACAAACCCACCAACCCAACCTACTGTCCTTGCTCAGCACAACAACAAAAAATAAGACAAAAGCATCTACAGGACTCTTGTCTCATTGTCCTTGCAGCAGAACATCTGTCCCCTCAGCCCCCCCTTACGTCTGCTTTTCTTCATCTCAGGTTTCCTGTAAAGAGGTTAGACTTCATATAGAAACCACTGACACAATGTGAAAGCTTGTGTTGCAGGTTTAGAAACGTAGTTGTGAAATCTTGCAGCTAAGTTTTGGAAGGTTTTTTTTGAAAGGCTTGGGCTAGCAGTTGTATTAATCTGATTAACGGTCTCATGAAAGTAAAGCCACTCATTTATATCAACTCTGTGTTTGGGGTCAGTTCATGTCAGTCCTGTACTGTCGTTCAGGCAGAAACTAATCAGGCACCCATCTGTTAAATCCGTTACCATAACATCCATGTGAAATATGTACACTATTACACCACAAATAAACCAGAGACTTTTCTCTATGGAAGTATTTTTATTTTCACACATTCTTAGCATTTTTTTGTGTTGATGGTTGATTCACATCCACGTTAATCTTTTTCTTAGTCAGTAATTTCCTGTTGTCTGTCCATTCCCCCTCCATCTACCAATGAACTGACTCCCATTTAAATCTCGTTTTTAAAGGAGCATTGATTTTTTTTGCTGTGATCATCAGAGCAGCGAGCCGTGATAAAGAAAGAAATGTCCCCTTTGGACATTTTCAAACCGGTGAAATCCTGTTATCACCAAACCGTGTTGTAAAGTTCTCTCTCTCTTTGTGTCTGGCAACCTCCGTCATGATTAACAATGTCATTATCTTGCCCTTTATCCGCCCAAAAACAGAGATGGCCATGTCAAAGGTTTCCTATGTGGTGTTCCTGCATCTCACATCAACTCGCTTCTGGAGGTGACAGCTGCATTATTATGTCGAGGTCAGAGTCCACATGCTCCATTTAGTCCTTACCTTGGGGATTTACACAGAAATACCCTAATAAAATAGCAGGAGTGTCAGTCGTACTGTTATTACTCTCTACTGCCATCTGTGGTGGGAAGGAGAAGAACATGCAGCTGCGTCTGAATAATATGTAATAAAAGTTATACATATTTCCTTGTTTTCAGATATTGGAGATGTTTCAAAGTTAAATATTTCTTTGCAGTGGTATTTCGATTCTAACATCCGTTCTGGTTGAACTATCAGGTATTCAGTTGCTTTAAATATTCAAATCCTGACAGCGTTAGTTTTTTTTACTTCTATAATTGATGACCAGAACATGGAATTAATACTCACCTCTGTGTTTTTGCCGCTGTGTGTATGTTAAAGGAAAGAGGAAAGAGCAAACCTCTGTGTTGTAGGGATGCGGGTCAGTGGACCCTCATTCAGGCTGAAAAAAAGCGATTTTTATCTGCAGTGGTAGCTAAATAATGTGCATTAGTTCAGATTAACTGTCTTTATAATACACGAAGGCACCGTAATCTCCATCAGCAGTTTGGAAGGGTCGGAGGTCACGAGGCTGATCCTTAAACAAGCATGTATTTGTTTTCCCAAAGCACATGGACAACCTACTTATATTTAGTACGTGTCTCCTTTGTTCTCCGTTTGAACCTGTTTCCCATTTCCTGGATAATAAAAAAATATTTAGCCGTGCCGCTCTATTTGTTTTCTTTCATGTACTACCACAATAGTACATGCATCACAGTGGGTTTGGGTTGTGTCCTGAAATAACAAGCAAAGTGGGGGCCGGCTTGGTTTCCTGAAGGGATCCCCCACTTACTCCCTCCTGCAAGGTCAGGTGTCAGAGGCCACAGATGACAGAATGGAAGTAGGAGTTATTAGTCTTTGGCGGGGAGGAGGTTTTTCACAAAAAATTCCATTGGAGGCTTGAATATGAGTCTAGTAACTAACTGTTGAGCCAACTGTGACACGCTCTAATTTCCACGCAGTGCACACTCGCTAACTGAAGCAGCTGGAAGGTGGATTCATTTTACATTTTTCAAATTCATCTTTTTCCAACTGAAAGTATTTTCACCAAAAAACTACTCAACGGTTTCTAGAGATATAACAAAAAAGTGTCATAATTGTGTCTTTACTTTTTGTTTTTTAAATAGCCTTATTGTGTTCATAGTCAAGATCATAGCATGGATTTATATTTGATTTCTGTTTGAAGTTTTCTTTATAAGGTTAAGGATACTTTATTGCCCATAGGAGGGAAACAGTCCTGGAGAAAGAGAACCTTACTGGTCTGGGTCTCTCTCGTGGGTCTCAATGAGATTACCTGTATAAATAAAGGTTAAATCAAAAAACATGCATGAAGAGCAAATATCCCAATGAAATAAGAAAATCTGCAATCATTAAAACAACCAAACTAACAGAGACAGTGAAAAAACTCCCCATCAGCCTAGAATGTAAAGCTGTAGCTAATGATTTAATCAAATGCTGGATTTTTTTACATGCATACAAGTATCCGCCCATCTGACACACTTTCACATAATGTGTTGTTGTCTGTAATACTTGCCCCACTCTGATTCATCATTTATTAAAGCAGCTCTTTCTCTCGGAGCCGGAGAGTTGCTTTGCCGACTACTTCCATATTGTCCCATATTAGCAAAGATCATCGTCTCGGATCATATTTGATCATATTTTAAATATGGTAATGTGGAGAGTTTGAGATCCCTGAAGCTGAAGGATAGTCCCCGACCCCCACCCCCTCCTAAATGTAATCCCCTCCTATGTAATCCCGCCTCTCCTGTCATTTCTACCCCTTTCAACCCCCCTCCCTCTGCTTTCCCTCCCTCCCTCCCTCTCTCTGTCCTCACCCATCCCACTTATTCCACCTTACGCCTGATGGAGCATTGAGCCTGAACGCTGTGGGCTGCCGTGGCCTCAGATCCAGAGTGTATACATTTGTGCGAGGGAGCCTGGGATTCTCGCTCCTTCCAGACAAAATCGTGAATTACTGTGCCGTGGTTTCTTTGTTATCGCGTGGGAGCAGGGGGGGGGTCGGGAGGTCAGCGGACGTCCTTCCAAAACCCCCAGTCCGCACGCCGATACCTCGGGAAATGGTCCCGCGGGTGCCTTCTTCTCTACCCTGACCTCAGCCTTTTGTCCTGCTGCTTTGGAGAGGGGTGGGAGGCGGGAGTTGGATGGACATTTTGGGGGATTTCGACACATTCCACACGTGAGACACGCCGGATAAGATGGTGCCCCTGCAAAAAAGGGTAACCTGAGTTCTGTTTATGGAGGAGTGTGTGCTTCGAGAGGGTTTTATGTGTGTGATGGAGCTGCAGTGATTGAGTGTGCTGATTGTTTTCTTCCAAGTACGGTCGGTGCAGACAAGTGACGAGGAAGTGGACTTTAATTGGCCGATAGAGCCGAGATGTCAGCATGCTTTTGGTTTCGTAGAAAATAGGTGTCTTGAGGACGAGAAAACCGAGGCTGTAGTTTTTTTTTTTTTTTATCTTATCATTCTTTTGTTGAGTGGCTTGGCTGATGAGTGATTGCTCATTGAAACTGACTAACAATGCGGTCTGGAAAGTCCTTTCCATTCAAAGCGCTCTCTATTGTTGTCCTTGAGTGCTACGATCGAGAGTCGTTGAATTTGTGAACGCTGCTTCAAAAGGCGTCTGAGAGTCCCTCGATCACGTCGCCCTGAATGTTCATGCTGATTTTTTTAACCGTGCTGCAGGACTGCGGAGGCCTAACACATGAACTTTTCATCACCACAACCGCTTCCTGTGTGATGCTTTTTCATGCAGAGATGCTTCCAGCACTCAGATAATCAGATGAACCTTTTTTTTTCGAGCCGACACTCAACACACACAGTCGTGCTGGAGGAGTTATTAGCCGGAGCCCCGACATGGTGGAGGAGAGGATGGGGGACTGTTGGAGCCACACCAAGGTCATCTTTTTGGGGGGGATGGGATCTCATGTTATCTTGACAAGATCGTTTGGATGTAGCCTTCTGATCCTCAGTAAAGATTAGCTGTAGTGTGTGTGTGCGTGTATGTGTGTGTGTTGCTATACCAGATGAAATGTTCTTTTTCTGAATTGTTGAATTTCAAGCCAAATGGAGGCTCATTTTTTCCTCACAAGTCATGAACATATGACGACTAATGAGTTGAGGACCAACAGCTGTATTTGGTTATCAGTCGCGTGGTGCGCCTGCTATTTTTATGATGAATTACGGCCACATCTGCAACTTGAGTGACAGTCAACGTCATCAGGCAACCTTTTGAAGGTGTGAATTGTAGCCACGCTTGCGTCTGATCAGTGACTTGAAATAAATCACACATTGACTGACACATATACGCCCGATTGCTTCGGTTTAGGGATGTATAAGTTGAACTTTTAGAATAAAAATGGGGCTATTTGAGGTTGATCAAGTTGATCAATCATGAAGTTGATCAATTTAATCTTTTCATTACGCTTCTCTCCCTGTTTTTCGGCATACTTGATGACGTCAGATTGCTGTCTCCTTTAAATTTAAGTGATTTAATCACGTCTTCTTCTTTTTCTGCAGGATCAGTTTGACAACTTGGAGAAGCATACGCAGTGGGGGATCGAATACGTGGAGAAGTACACCAAATTTGTGAAGGAGAGGTCAGAGATCGAGACCAGCTATGCAAAGCAAATTAGGTGAGTCCTCGAGCTTATGATTTATGATCCATATGCAGGGTTGTGTGTTGTAATTTGGGGTGAGTGTTTTTTTTCATCCAGGTGGCTTGGATAAAAGAGCCCCTCCCCTCTCCAGCTGGATTTGACCTGCTGAAGTGTCCTTGAAACAGGAGACTAAATCCTTACCAGCTTGTTATGTAGCTGACCGTGACCTCTGACCTCCGCATGGAGAGGGGGGGGGGGACTAAATGAGAATTCCCACATGGGAAGTACATTAGCAGTGTTTTATTAATAAGCACGAATGCGTTACGCAAGTGTAAATCTAAATAACCCCGAAGAGGATGTCTATTCTATCCCCGTCTTTCTCTTTTTTCAAAGAGTCTTGCCTCTCTCTCTCTCTGTCTCTCTCTCTCTCTCTCTCTCTCTCTCTCTCATGCATGCTCTGCTGTTGCTAGCTTCTGCTTCAGGCGAGAGGAAGTCAGGTTGTGGGGGGATGGGGTGGAGCTTGTGTTTCCATAGAGACTAGTAGGTATCAGCATTATCAACCCCAGGTCTGACCCAGATTTTATTTTTTTCCCTCCAACCACAAGTGTGTCAGCCCCCCCTCCTTTTCTCCTCCCCACCACACACAGTGTGTTTTGGTGCAGGACTGATTCTCCAGTGATGGGAGCATGAACAGTCCTGCATCCATCTCTTACCCCCTTAATGCATCCCAACACAGGAGGAGATACCACCCCCCCATCCACAATCCTCATCTTTATAAAAGGACTGACAATATGGCTAATGCTCTAAGTATCAGCCCAACCCCCCTTTTTCATAGTGACTAGCCAATACCAACCTAGGATTCACATAGCAACAGATCCTCTCCGGACCATACCACTCGTCTTTTTGAGAATTAAGTCAGCTTGAGATAATAGGACTAGCCGTCTGTGTTTACACACATGCATTACCCATAAAGCATCCCTGAACTTTTCACACTCAAATAAAATCACATCCAACAAATTGTGTTTTTATATATATTTTTTTTACTATGGTGCAACTCCTGGATATTTTTAAATTTGATCAAAAATACATTTCTAGCCAAATTTTTTTTTAAACATTGCACCCCACATTCACAGAGTTGCTCTTGCATTTGAACTCATACGGATATCCCATAATTCGATTAGTCAGCATCTGTCTGCAGTTTATAAGGACGGGCTGAAGACTCGTCATGACAGGTTGGCTTTTATTGAACTTCAAGCTCCACAGATGGTGCGGATGTTTTTAGTCAGTGTGCTCACACAGAGGGTCCGCCGTCACACCGGGTCTGTAGACACACACACACACACACACACACACACACACACACACACACACACACACACACACACACACACACACACACACTGACACACACACACACACACACACACACACACACACACACACTCACTGACACACTTGTCAGAAAGAAAAAAAGTCAAAATGAGGAAATTAGTTTGTACTGACAGGATGGCTTGAGTCATAGGGTTTTCCTGTGTTTTGGACGCTCTGTGCTTCTTTGTCACGATGCTACTCGACCGTACTTCAGCACTAATTATCCCTTTAGGTTTTAATCAACTTAGCGCATGAAATGAGGCTTAATCTAACGGGGACACTCAATCCAAACAAAAAGCAGTAAGGCGGTAAGATCTAATAAGGTAATGGTATTGGCCCTTTGATCTAGATCTCTCATCTGTGTTGTCGGGCAGATATCTCCCGTTATAGGTGTATTTAAAATAACATTTAGAATAATTGCCATATACTTATGGACACCCTACAGGAAATCAAGTCACTGGCAACTATTTTCATCATCGGCGAACAGTTTAAGTAGTTTTTCAAACAAACATGTTGTTGTTCCAGTGATTTTATTTCTATCATGTGAAAGTAAATTAGATATATTTGGGTTTTGGAGTCTAGATTGGGCAAAACCTTGGACTCTTGAGATCTGGTGATTGTGAAAATGATTAATGGACAATATGTTCAGGTGGTATATTCCAGTTTGGAGGGATGTATTTATTGGTCATCAGGGGAATTCAGTGATCATGCAAATACGTTGTTGAAACTACATCCCTCACCACAACATCACCTATTACTGTTCCACCACTTTGTACCATTTCTATCGCCACGCCAACCACACGCTGCTCTAATCCACCAATAATCCTCTTCCACTGCATCGGTGTAAACATGCACAATGCTCCAGTCTAGTCATTGCAGGGCAATGCATTAATGCCTCCCCCTCCCCCTCCCCCAAATTCCAGTCTGGCATAATCCATAACACAGTGGGAATAAAGTCCGGCTAACAAAAGAGACTGGATGGGGGGGGGCGGGTGGGGGGAAAGTCTGTCTTTACCACGGTTACAGTGTCAGCTAGTATGTTGCAGCCATTCACTCATGCATTATCATCTTCCCTACAGACATAACCAAACACACAACTACCGCTTGTTTAATCCTCCTAATTAAGATATTTTGACACGTTTTTTTAAATGTGTTACTGAGGTGAGCGAGCAAATATAATCTGACACATGGCATCTGGCTGTGAGCGACTGAGCTGAGTGGGAACCGGCACTATAATTAGAGATCGGACAGCGAGAGAGATGGACCGATAGATCTGCCTAGCAACAGTGCAAACACCACCGGGGATTGAAGTGCTGAGGGGGGTGGGGTGTGCAGAGTGAGACACATGTAGTTTTTCTTTTAACACATGCATTATTTATTTAAGCTGGCATTTTGCATGCTCATTTCACAACATGTACAAGGAGAAGCATTCAGATTCCATCAATGAATACAGAGCTGTTATCTCATAACATTGGCAGCCCTCGCTGACTGTTATCATCTCTCAGAGCAGTTGACTTACAATATTTCTTTCTTCCTCATATAAAAAAACAGGATTGGACAGGAGTGTTAACATTTATCAGTGTTTATTATAGAAATAACAAATACGTAATCAATTTACTAATATTGTTTCCTTATTGCGTTCAGATTTAGTGAACATTTAAATGGCTTGCGTCGGTCTGATTTTTTTTTTTGTGTGTAGGTGCACTACTTTGCTCGTTCATTTTTTTAATTGAGGACAGTGCTCTTTAATTAGACAAAAGGATCCTGAAGGCATAAGCACACAGCGTTCCCATTCATCAGAGCATAGTGTATGGTATTATGTCCCGTTGACAGAGTAGCCGCCAAACGGAGCATCAACACACTTGGCTGGCGAGCGTGTCACGCCGCCGCGATGAAACGAACGTGACACGGCCTACTGCAACCCGTCCATCAACGCAACGGTTGCTCGTCTGAGAGAAGGCAATGGAAAGACCAGTTCACCTCCAGCTTGTACATTTAAAATATTCATAATTCATCCTTACCGGGCGGCAACATCTGGTTCTGAAAAGTCAGAGAATGTAAAGCCAATGCTGAAGTGCCTTAAACTTGCATTTTGGCCACCAGGGGGCGACTCCTCTAGGTGCAAAATAAGTTTGATTGCATGGAAGTTTATGAGACTTCTCACTTGATTTATTAGTCAGTTTATGGTCTCAATCTCCTTCAGTACACTAATGTAAATTTAGATTTAATGAGACGATAAAGCAGGGTATGATGACCGCGGTGTCGCTACAAAGTCCACAAACCAATGATGTCACAATGCCTACGTCCACTCTCCACATCCTCCAGTCTACGATCCATCTCTACATCTCATTCTTCCTCCTCACGCTGCGCTCATCTCATGCCCCTAACAACACTAACCACAGTCACAACAAGGGCAGAGGCTCCATATTGAAAAGCATGCTTGTTTTCTGGTGACTGGCTCTGCATGCTTTCTCCCGGGGGACATTATTTATGACCCGAAGAGAGGAAAAGGGGATGTAGTGAAGGCAGCGGAAAGCACTCTGCTGGATTGAATGGTGTACTGGATGAACCTTTTGGCAGGTTCATAAAGGGCAGTGTCAGGGAAATATAATGGGAATGGTGCACTAGCCCATCTGCACACTGTGCTCTTAGGAAAGATGCTTTAAAGAAATGACTGACAAGGCTGAACTCTTTGTCCACGCAGGAATTTATCAAAGAAGTATCAACCCAAGAAGAACTCAAGAGAAGAGGAGGAGAACAAGTGAGTCAAAATATTAAAGGCGTTTACTAACTGGATGCTAGCTGTAGTTGTCTCACCTTAGTCCCCGCCAGAAAACAATAAAAGCTTCCAGTTTGAAATCTGTTCCAAGTCTTATCCAAACTCCTCTGCTACGATTTCTGAACAAATCTACTGTGTTCGCATCTTTCCTCTGACATCACTTCCTGTGTCTCACCAGGTACAGCTTCTGTCGAGCCTTCCTGACATCACTCAATGAGTTAAACGACTACGCGGGTCAGCACGAGGTCATCGCGGAGAACCTGACGTCTCAAATCATCACCGAGCTCACGCGCTACCTGCAGGAGATCAAGGCCGAGAGGAAAACGGTGAGATAATTTCACATCCGGTACTTCTCGTCATTCTCCGCCATGCCAGGGCTTTACATTAAACATCGACTTCAGAGTGAAGGATTCTGTTGGATGAAAAAAAAAAAAAGCCACACTACAAGAAATTAAGTAGCCCATTCCCTCTGCATGGCCGACTCCCCATGGACTGAGGTCATCGCTGAGTAAATATAGATACACCCAACGGCTCACCAGAAGCCCAAAACGTGACTGACTGAGTCCTTTTTATGGAACCAGTCATCGTCTCTCTATCATTACAGGCTTATTTCTCTCTCTTATAAACCATCGTACAAAATATTGGTCGCACCGCACACTATTCTTAAATATTGAAGTCACTTTTCGCCATTATAAAGTGATTCTGGAGGAGCGGTGGACCTGCTGCGCATGATTCATTGATAACAGCGTGGTGCCCATTAAAGTCACACAGTTGGTGGAGGAGCAGAGAGAGAAAGCAACCCAGCTGGGGAAAAAAACAAACTTTCTGAAAGATCTGTCATGGGCTCTCGTGTTGCGGAAGTCCAGCTGGGGGAACTGGAGTGGAAAACCAAAACCAGAGCTGCTCAGAAAGCACAGTGACTCGTGTTTTAGTACAACTGGTGATGTCCCCGTCGCTGCTTTCGTCGCTTCATCTAAATATAACGGAACCCCCCCGGGTCCCGTTATTGATGATCGGTTTTGATTTTTAGTTGCAGAGAGAAAGGGGATTTCCAGCTCTGATAGGGGAATCCTCCACAGGCTTGTTGTTGGTTTAGCTCGGCGTTGCATCTGTATCTCTAGTGTCCAGATGGAGGGTCCATGGAAAGACCCCCGCTGTCCCGAGGCTGCAGGATGTCACTCTGACACCGCTCTTCCTCTTTTCCACTATTTTATTTAGAAATATCTTTTCATCTCTCTTTTTCGTTCCCGGCTGTCCTTCTTTGGAACGTGTCTGCATCTTTTGACTAAAAAAAAAGACACTTCTGGGGGGGGTTTCCCTTCATGAGTTTCAGTTTATCTTTAAATAATCTAAATGTAGTGCCATTTATTTTTGTCAGTTTTCGTTCAAAGACATGTTTGACAAGGCCACTCAGCTACGAAGAAAGAGACCTTCATCAAAGTTGTTTTCACGGAACAACATTGAGGGTTTGATAGGAAGTCTCGCTGTAACACCTTTTTAAAAAAAAGTAATAACGATTTTTGTAAAGCATTCATTAACCGTGACTTCCCCTCATTCTTTTCGCCCGTTTCATTCTCATGAATTTTTAAGCACCACTTCGGTTTCTGCCTGTGATTTGCGTTCCATGTCAGACAAAGCTGTTCAGGCAGAGCCAGACAGCGGGATTACAGGAGGGTCAGGTCCCGCCTCTCCGGGGTTTATAGAGAGAGCTCATTGGACAGGTAAAAATCCACCTTCCAAACCAGGAGGAGAACTGAAAAATAATACCTCATTAATTTCTCATGTGGGGTTGTTTTGTAAGCGCTCCCCGCCTCCCTTCTGCTTTTCCCCCTGAGTGAACCTCTCGCTGAGCTCGGCTCGGGGTGGCACGGGAGGAGAGGCCAAGAATGTTGTCTGAAAGGATTTCATTTGAGAACAGATAGACTTGTTTTCTTTCCAACCTGCTTTTGTAGGTCAGTCTGCTCCAATTTAATGTGTCTTGCAAACATATTTCTTTCATCAGATCTGAATTAGAAAAAAAAGGAAGAACAGACTTCATCATGACCTCAGTTAGATGCCAGATGTCAAGTCGTTTGCGAGGCATTGTTTGCTCATTGTCTAATAATATAATGGGCACTAATGAAGAGCAGGCAGGGGTTAATATGGGATGAAGAGCCTAAGTCTCACTGGACTGGGATTGTGCTGAGGAATCATAATATAAGGTGTCCGGTCAGCATACTGCTGTCCTCACCAGGCCTCTTGCTACTGATCACGGGGCTTAGTATCCTCTCTAATGAGGAATGATTAAGACCCTTAAAGACTCAGCAACACCTCCAGAGGAATCCCTTTACTCTTTTTACTATTTATTTAGTTACTATATATCTTTACTATTTGTAAAAGTCACGATACTACATTTACTGTAAGAATCTGGCGATAGGACACGATTTAATATATTGCGATATATTGCATAAGCAAGAATACACTTGCTGCCGTAAAGACCAAAAGCATCTTTGTCCCAGGCTGTAAACCTATTTGTTTCTGCTGTAAAGTGGGGCATAGGGGTCTGTGGGAATTGATTGCCCCTAGAGCCAAACCCAAGTTGCCATTTGAGGGACTGCAGCTTTCAGTGCCAGAGCCTGCTGCCTGCACCAAATGCATTACATCTAAAGCTACAAACATTTAAAGAAGAATCCATCGTCGGCTGGCAGGGCCTGTAAAATAAGCATTATCTTTTTACGAAAAGTCAGCTGAAAAGTATAATGCCCTATGAAACATTTAGGTGGGTTTGGCAGAGGATACTCTCCTCATTTATCTCTCAGGAGACAAAGAGGAGAGGCTCAGTGGAGGAACAATGTGTCTCTCTGCTTCACACTCCTTGTGTTGAGTGGAAAAGACAAACCGGAGGCTGAGAACTGATCGTGGATCTTCTCATAGCATCTCGCTCTAGAAAAGTAGAAATGCAAAAATACAGCTGCTGCCTAATGGCCTAAACATGAGGAGGAAAAAAGTCGGCGGAGCCTCTCGTGAGGTTTAATCAGCGCCCTCGTCTCTCCTTCTTGTATGACTTGTGGCTATTTCTAGTACCTAATGATTATGTGTGTCGACATCTGTACAGGACTGCAGGTGCACATTCCTGTGAACCAAGTCACGTCCATGAATGACTAACAGATCAGTTGGACCTCGGCTTTGCACACAGATGTACATGTGCAGCTCGTCGTAAAGGAAACTCAATGTTTCGTTGATTCTCCTCTTGTTCACGTCGTGTCTTCTTGGACTCTCTCTCTTTCTGTTGAGTCCATCTATATTTATGCGGTTTAAGTTTGGAGTGCAGGTTAAGGATCTGTAAGTTAACTCCATCCCTTTTTTTCCCCTCTCTGTCACCGAGTGTCGGTAACTGAGAGTGGCAGCTTCAGGTCACCGACCCTGAGGAACCCCAGATGTCCCAGACATGCTGTTACTGAGGAGATCGTGTGGGAGCAAGATGTGTGTCTGCAGTCGATGAATTCAAAACTCAGAGAGGCCGAATAGCTGCAGAAATGAAATGGCTTCAGCATTAAAACATGCATCCGACGGCTTTTTTTAATTATTTTTTAATCGCGTTGGACATTGAATGAACACATGTTTTTTCGGTTTTGCCGGCCTTCATCCTCCTGCAGAATCTGATTGAGCTGTTTGGAGAAAAGTGTCAGCAGAGTTTGTTTATCCTCCTAATGGTGGGTGACATGCTGGATATTTTTCCCAAATATGTTGTTATGGAGACAAGTGTTTGGTTTAAAAAAAGAAAAGAAAAATGCAACACACTAACAATGATGTCACCAGTCTTGTGCTGCGTGTTGTGAAAAGGCTTCATTGTATCTCCACTGTATCTTATCATGAGACATATTTTCATAACTGAATAAGATTCTTCTCGGCAATCAGGAATTTGGAAGGTCAGGGTCTTAACGGCGTTGGAAACAAACAACTTGATTATACATTAGTTTGACTTTAGAGGCTCCACAGTGTCCCATTTTTCAGTTTGAGCTGAAATACTTCCTCTGAAAGCCCGGAGCACTTCCTTATTTTAGTCAGCTTCCCTCGAAACGTTGGGTGAAATGAGAAGTGTGACTATCTGAGGTGCACCAGGGCACATTCTCACTAACTGCTCTGAGGCCCGGTGGTATTCAGGTGAGCCTTCAGACGTCACTCTTAATTTCACATCTCTCGCCTGTGCGTTGGAGTCGGAATACTGACGGCTTTATACTCGCAAATACAAAAGAAAAGCCTTCTGTTCTTTGGCCTGGTTCCGTTATTGAATTGCTGCATCGATATTCAGCTCAGCTACTGGCCGTAACCAGGGGATACCGCATTGGTAGTCAAAGTCTCAGTGGCATTTCCATTTGATTCTTTTTGAATGTTTTTAGCAGATGACCACGAGATGAGGTATCTGTATGCTTTATGGAGTAATCACAATCTAATTTAAAAAAATAAATAAATACAGTTGGGGCTCTTAGTTTCCAGGGGATCTGGCTGTGATCCACACGGAGAGCTGGAGAGAGATGTGCTTGGCCTCCGGGCCAAGTTTCAGTTTCAAGTTTCCAAGGTTCAGACCAGCTGCTGCCACCTAGCCACGGCTAATATGTTACATTTAGCAGTACCATTGTAACCCTATCTGTGGGTCCCCCCCAGAATACAGTATCTAATGGGATGTTCACTGTCAGCTTCCCATTTCATGTCCAACCTTTGATGTCACTTCATCAGTTGGCCTCTCTTTCTTATTCTACTTTCTCACCAAGTTCCCAGTATTTTTTCTATCTTCTATCTGGACATTCATGCACCATAATGTCGATGGATTTCTTTGAATTGTGCAGATTTCATTCATGGAATTGATACGCCCTCAATGTATGCACGGAGGTCCAAACAGGAAGCACAGAGGACAGTTATTTGTTTACGAACCTTGCCGATGGCACCATGAACACGACATGTGACTTTGCAGCTTTGGCTTCACCACACTGTTATTAGTCCTTTTATATTTGGTCGTCATCGTAACTAGATCTACAGTGTGTTTGACCTTTTGATTTTATTGGAATATGGATAAAGCCTTCATTCAGTTGATTTTTTTTTTACTGTTGGTGCTTTAAGTTGAGCTTGAATGGGGAAAAAAACCCTTTTAGATCACTTCCCCGCTCATATTGTGAACTTATTTCACAAATATATGCCAAAAAATACAACTTATTTGTATCTCAAAATCCAATATATTTCTTTTTTTATGACATGTGTGTTGAAACTGATCATTCATGGTGCACCTGTGTTGACCTGACATGATGTGGTTGCTCTTCAATCAAATCCACATACAGCTGTTCTGTATGATGGAGCGTCTATAAATCTCAGAGTTAAGCTTGTGGATGCGCGGCCGTGATTTGTAATGTAGCTACAGTATAGTGTCTATTTGAATTTGCCCTACTTTCTCAGCTTACATTAATACTTTCCTGACACAGTGTGAGTAATATTCATAGTGTTTAATGGTATGGTTGAGGCTCTCATTCCAACAGCTTCTAATTTATTATCCCTACTATGTCAAGGTCACCTGCTTTTAAATCTCTTAAGCTTTGTGAATAGTATGATAAAGATTTCTATTTTCCCTTTCTTCTCTTCTGGCAGCACTTCCATGATGGACGCAAGGCGCAGCAGCACATTGAGAGCTTGTGGAAACAGCTGGAATCGGTAAGTAGAACACGATAAACACAATTTTAAAGGTGATTATTTAATTATGCAGGCTGTATTTTTTGGATTAAATCAACATTATAAGCTACGGCTGATATAATCTGATGCAGGTGTCATTTTAAACGGTGAAAGTGACGTCTTAAATAAGATGCACGCTAATGTTGCCTGAATGTTTTCTCCATTGCTATTTGGTAGCTTCAATGCTAACAAATGTAAAAGATATTTTGCCATTATTTCCCCCCCCCCAGAACCCAACCTTAGTTATGACATAAAATGTTGTATTTGTCTATATATGTGTGGAATAAGTAACAATAAATACATATATAATAATGTGCAGAGATGGTCTATTGACCCTAAGGGCTCAAGGCGGTACAGTCAGTCATCAGCAGCCTTATGATCAATCAACATCAACGCCACATGATACTAAAGCACTTAAGGATGAGCCGCGTGACTATAACTTACAACCACATCATCCAAAGCTGTGGGAGTACATACAGTGGGCAGCAAACAGTCCTATCTATATAAATCATCAGAGGGCCGTGTACAGAGCCCTGAGGGGCCTCCTGTTCTATCTTCACCATGGACCTCAAACAGTGTGCCATCTATTTGATCAAAATGGAGACAGGGCAAGTGTTTACACGTGTGGAATGAATAAACAGGACGACGTCTTACATCAAGATGGAATTATAATAAATACATTATATTGGTTTAAAGCTTATGGATGCTTTTAATTGAGTCATTTACGTTGTCCTTACGAGGGGTCGGAATGATCTGCCACAAAATTGTCTGTTAAAAAAGCAAAAATAGATTTCCACAATAACAAAAAACTTTTATTACCGTTTTTTCAGATGATGTCATAACGCATCACAAGACATTAGAAGCTTTATTTTAATGAGAGCGGGAAAGAGAGAGATTATATAGCCCTAAAGTAGAGCTAGGAATACAAAAGCAGGTTTCCCTTGTGTGCCCATTTAGTTATCATTAGCAGGCCAGACCACCATTCATTTAGAATATATTACTGTTTCGTTTAAAAGCCCCGGAGAAGATCAGATCCAGGAGTGTGTTTCATCGGTTAAAGTGAAGGAGCTGAAGGAGAGATTGCACAGAACACCACTTCTTATCTCTGCCTGGCCCCTTTGACAGGAGCGAGAGAACGAGTGTCAGAGATGCATAACTGCCTTGTCCTCCTCAAACTTGCAGTGCGTTCAATGATCCCATTGTGTGCGAGGCAGATAGGCGGAGTTCAGAGTGCACGCTGGCCCCACAAACACCGATTGTCCGGCTAGAGGGGTCGACGGAGGGTTGAATGAATGCTTGCTTTTCTGTACACAAATGCCCACTATGAACATTTGTTTAATCGGCCTTCTGACAGAAACCATCGCTGTGTCCACGGCATACACTGACCTCTGCCGCACACAACGCCGCGCCCGAAAGCAAGATGACGTATACGTTACACGTTATGGCGTTCATTAATTTGCCTATTTTAAAAGGTCAAGTCGTAGAGTGTTTCTGGCTAAAGCTCAAGGCAGGAAACGACTGATTTTAATGTCTGTGATTCAATTAAATTTGCTTGGTTTCTTCTCTTTTTTTTTCCAGAGTAAAAGAAGGTTCGAGAGGGACTGTAAAGAGGCGGATAGAGCACAGCAATACTTTGAGAGGATGGACGCTGACATTAACGTGACGAAGGCCGACGTGGAAAAGGTATGCGTCATCTTGCTCCTGTGCTGCAACCGCCAATCGCAGCACGCTCATCCCTATACCCTCACGCTTTACACAATTGCCTGGCCTTCCCTCCCCTCCCCTGTCTCTGTCCATTTTTTACCCCCCTCTTCCATGCCCCTCCTCATTCGCCTGAGCCGGAAAGCCAGCAGAAGATTGAGTGACCATGTGTTTGATGCATGGGCCTGTGTGTAAAAGCTGGCTTTGTCTCAGCAGCACAGTGATCCGCTGCTAAACAAAGCTGATAGCAGCACCGAGTCCTCATTATCAGACAGCAAACACGCCGCTGTGCTGTGTGGGCCTCGGCAACAGAGAGGACTTTGTTTCCTCGTCGTGTATGTTTGTGTGTGGATTACACATATTAGTTGGCTTTGTGTTGTTTTTTTGTTACTGTGACAAATCTGTGGTTGAATGTACTATTCAACACATGCAGCAAACCATCCCATTCTCAAGACTTGGTACACACACACACACACACACACCCCTGGGCCTGTAGCTGATGTCATTTCCTGTTGTCACAACCAATTAAAAGAGCCCTCAAAGTCTAAGCCTTTAACCCACATGGCTCCCACGCCCGCAAGGCATCATGGGTCAGCAGCGCGTGCTCTTGCTGCATCATCAGCTGTTGGAGCAGAGCTTTAAAAAAGGCGCAGCGTTGACACAGTTCAGACCCAATTATTATGCAAATATAGGCGGGAATAAAGAGCCTTTTTTTCTGCACTATGGACGTACAGCCAAAGAGCTACAATAGGCTTAGGCTAACACTGAACTCAACTGGAAAGACCCGGCACAGCAGCTCAAGAAACGAGTCCCGGAAACAAGAGTGGCGTTGTGTCCGATTACAGTTATTTCCTTTATTGAAGCATGAAAGACTCATACATTACACAACGTTCAGTGCTGTTTTATTGCTCTCATTTAGTTAGTATCACAAAACGACAATCGCTTGTGTGTGTTATTATTTCTGCCGACCATTTTCTATTGACTTCAATTAAATCCCCCGTACAGTAGTTACTTTAGTGGTGTAACAACATATAAACTTGAGTAGTTTATATGCAAAGACTTGTAATCCATCTTCAGTGACGTCCATCAGAATGCCTATAATTATAAGTTTAATAAGGCTGAAAAATACCAACATTTTCCTTTTAGGTTTGGTTTTTTGACATTCATTCACTCTTAGATAAACCTTTGTTTTGCTCTTTTAGAAAATATAAAAAGTAGTCTCTGCAAGTTCAAGCTCTAGTGAAATCGATGACAGCCAGTGTCTGCAATGAAAGGAGGAAATCAATCTAAAGGGAGGAGCAGCCATCTAGATTATGTGAGGATATTTGATTCCATTGTTAAATCAGTCACCATGGAAGATGATTGGATTTTCTTCCCACATATGAATATATCTTTCATGTTATTGGTGTGTTGTATCCGTGGTGTTTTATCAACTGAAAACAAAAAGTGTGAATGTGCGGATGTATGGAAAAAAAAGAGAAAGGAAGTGTGTGTGTGTGTGTGTGTGTGTGTGTGAGAGAGTGTGTGTGTGTGTGTTTGTGGTTTAGACACTGCAAAGCCTCGTGACTTTAGCTCAGTTGCTCGTCATGTATTTACGCATTATTTCTGTCATTACGACAGCAAGTCAAATGTTATTTTTTCACTGCTTTTTCTTTGGTTTTAAACAAATGCGGTCATAAAAAGAACAGATCGTGTGTTTTCCTTTCCGAGGAATATTCCCGTTGTTATTTAGAGCCCCCCTCTTGAGTATTTATCACCAGAAGGAATGACATGTCACAACCTCAGCCTGGTTTGTGTCAGAGTCTCAGTTAAAGCCTCGGGGTGGAAGTAGGAGTGGGGTTGGATGGAACAGATGCATGATGGGTAAAGAAGACAAGAAGTAACAGAGGGTTTGTACACGATTGTTGGAGGCATCGTTGTATGATTGTGTGCATCAGTATCCTGAAGCCAAATGCCACTTTAGGAAGTAAATTCACGAAGAAACTTAACTTTCCCCGGTTAGTTGTCAGTAACAGTAACAGAAGAATTGAACAGACATATCTGTCGACTCCAGGCGTTGCTGCTGTGATCCGATCTCGGCCCGCGATGCTAAAAAGCTGCCGTTTCTTGATGTATTGTGGTTTTCTGGAGCGACCGCTCCCTCGCCTCCTCTGGCAAACAAATCCCTCAATTTGGGGTTTGGATCGACAGCTCAGATATCCACAAAGCTGTTAGCAGTTCTTTGAGGGACCCCCAGCCTACACACACACACACACACACACACACACACACACACTTCCCTATGGTAGCAATCGTAAGTCATAAAGCGTTAAAATAATCAAACGGTGCCATCCTCTCCACTTCTGCTCTGCCTCTCTTAAATCCTTAAGAGTTTGGTTTATGGTTCCAGTATTTTAGTTGTGATTCTATTGTGTTTACACGCCGATACCAACTTCCCCTTTTGAAGTGATGTCACGCCCGGTGGTCCAGGAAGTGCATCTATGGCAACTTCTTGTTTAGCTGGAAACGGCTAACAATCCTTTTTTGTTGTTGTTTGTTTGTGTGTGTTTGTATATCTATTTTATGCCATGCCTTGAAGCGAAGTTCCCACAAGGTAGGTCTGGCGGACAGAGAGCCTGATATATCTGTGGGAACACACACACACACACACACACACACACACACACACACACCTGGACCAGGTCCTGTCCTGTCTGCTCCCCGTAGAGTGGCTTGTCTCGCCGTCATCTGCTGAACACTTCATGTGTGTGATGAAAGGAAAACCAAATGCTGAATGTTGCGTGAGGCGACGGCTTCCATTACTTTTCATTCAAATCTACAAAGATTGTCAGATATATTTACGCAAATACTGAAGATGGACGTGTAGATGGAAATGTTCTGTGTAGACGCACACATGCAAACGTACACAATAGTGAGTAAAAAAAAACAAAACGGGTAATTTCCACAAGATGACAACAGGATGTGATGTTGCTGCAGGCACGGCCGCTCGTTACCAAAGTTTCGTTGATATGCCAGGTTGCCATGGCGACGGTGCTTCACAATACATTCGGCAGCAGCATGCACCTACACTAGCGTAGCACACAGGCCCTGCCCACACATAGATTATACACAGCTGGACTTTCACATGTGCTTCTTAGCTTGTCCCTGGTTTTCACATTCCTTTTTTTTTTTTTTTTTTTTTTTTGAAGGCTGTGACTATCATTTTCCACCCGAGGTATTAAATGTCATCCCTCCCGTGCTGGAAATAACGTACCTTTGTGTCTGACGAGTGTCTCCGCTCTGATGTCCTCCTTTTCTTCTAGCCGTCGTCTATTGCTTACCCATGTGTGTGTGTGTGTGTGTGTGTGTGTGTGTGTGTGTGTGTGTGTGTGTGTGTGTGTGTGTGTGTGTGTGTGTGTGTGTGTGTGTGTGTGTGAGAGAGAGAGACTCAGCTCCTTCAGATAGAAAACTGGAAGGAAGTCTTCGTTTTCCCTGCAGGACTTTGACAAATCAGGGTTTTGTTCCCTCGACGGTTAAATTATTATTATTATTTTTTTTTTTTTGTTGAATGCAATCACGGGTTCATGAGGTGACCCAATGAAACCGCACAACAGACAATGTCTGATGGAAAAGAGGAAACAGATACGAGTACTCTACAGCACACACACACACACACACACACACACACACACACACACACACACACACACACATGCTGAGATAATCTCATCTCCATCTGCTTGCGTTGGATCTGTAATAGGCTGCTCCTGCTGCGTTTCTGACTGCCTAACCACGACTCAACTAACTTAAAATAATCAACCTTATCGACAGCAGAGATACGCCAGATTGGGCTGGCGATCAAAACCCAAATCCCCCCCCAACCCCCCCACATTCTGCAGCCAGTGCAGGCTGTTGTTTCTCCTTCCTGGCCTACATACGGTGGCTGTTTCTGCTGCCCAGCCTTGATTGGCACCTGTGACCGCGCATCCACAAGCTTTGTGTTTATGTGCATGAACGTGCTCGTGTGCACGTTTTTGGCTGCGTTGTGTGTGTGTGTGTGTGTGTGTGTGTGTGTGTGCAACCCACATGTCTGTGTCAATCAGGGGACACCGAGGTTTATTGTGGAGAGATTTGTCTGATATGTCGTGTATTTTTTCTCCTTCAGGCTCGACAGCAAGCTCAGATGAGGCACCAGATGGCTTCGGACAGCAAGAGCGATTACTCCTCCTACCTGCAGAAGTTCAACCAGGAGCAGAACGAACATTACTTCACAGTCATCCCCAACATATTCCAGGTAAATATAACATCGCCGCAAACATGGGGCCGCTTTCATCTGGTTTGTTCTTGCACTTAGAAAGCTGTTAAGCAAACCGGCAATTACCGGTCAACCGGCGGTTCCCAGACATCACGTTTATTTCGAGCGGCCCACCCAAATCTGGTCGCCTCCGCCCAGATTTATTTTCATTTCTGTCTTTCAAAACTCCCAAAGTGCCGACTGATTGAAAAGTCCGGCAGAATGGTGCATTCATGTGCGATCATTAGTCGGCTTTTTGAATTCAATGGCAGCCCCCCCCTCCTCGACAACTAAAAATAAATTCTCTCCATGTGGGAAACTCTTGAGGCTAACAAGCCGTGATTATGGAGAGTGTAGTTATTTTGCTATTTTACATTTTGACAGCTTGTGAGCGCGGAATCACAGTGTTATGAGTTTGAAATATTCTTAATTTTAGAAAAAAAGGGTTCAAACATTTAGATTGTGTGTCAGAGATTTCCCAGATTTCCCAGAAAAGCTCTTTCATTGTCAAGTCTTATCCTCTCACACACGAATATGCATTTTTTTTTTTCCAACGTAGAAACTTCAAGACATGGAGGAGAAACGGATTGACAGGATAGGAATGTGCATGAAGACGTTTGCTGATGTGGACCGCCAAGTGCTGCCCATCGTGGGGAAATGTTTAGACGGCATGACGAAAGCCGCCGAGTCCATCGAGCCCAAGACTGTGAGTATACAGAAATAAGATATACGTGCACACACACACACACACACACACACACACACACACACACACATATGGGACATATTACTCACTCAGCCAGTGTGTCACTCATTCACAACTCGCTCGTTTAAGTAACAAGTGCTCCACTGGGGTGCACTTAGGTGGGCCTTTTTGAAAATATAAACCACAGCCCAACAAAGTGGTGGCAGGGGAAGCGTGGCTGCAGTCCATGAAATATGAAGCAATAGTTTGATATTGTGTTGAAGATTGATACGGCTACTTTTAGCTTAGCATAAAGGCTGAAATCAATGGGAGACGGAACCAAATCTGCCTGTTTCCTGATATTAGATGGATTATTCTTCTCATCTTACTCTCTGTCAGAATTTGAATGCGGTTATTCCCCTAAAAAATGTCAAACTCATTCTTTTTAACACCTGTTCTAGAAACAGGAGGAAGTTGAATCACTTCCTACAAACGCAAACGTTTTATTGATGAGCTCATGATAAAAGCGTTAAGTTGATACACTTACTTACTGTTCCGTCTTGTGGCTTATTATTATTATAATAATGATTATTTGTACTGTTTGGATATTGAACTAGAAGGCAGCGATCGCCTACGTTGAGAAAACAGTGTGATTTATTGAGGTGTCACATGTTGGCTGCCTGCTGTATGACAAAAAAACAAGAGTATCTCCAGGGATTGTGTAGTGTGTGTGTGTGTGTGTGTGTGTGTGTGTGGCTCAGCTCCAGGAAGATGACTCCAGCCTGCGACAGTAAACAACGACAGGGAATAACATATCACATGCTCCCTCCCTGTCTTTGTCTCCCTTCCTCTCGTCGTCTCATGTATAGAGTGCACAATCTTTGACCCCTGAACTTAACTCCAACCAGACCTCCCCCCTATATCAGTGCATTTAGGCTGAAGCACACTGCACTTGATTAATGGCCTTCTTCCTGTGTCTGTCTGGCTGTGTCCCCGACCTCAGAGTATTTGTCATAACTCCCGCCTGGCAGAATGAGGTCTTTTCCTCTTTCTCCTGTGGATAAGGACGAGTGTCTCTGCCTCCGCTTCCATGATGCATTCATGAACCCTTATCAGGCTAAAACTACTATACGCAAAGCAGTCGCCAGGCCCACTATTGTGTTGCATGTTATCTCCAGACCTGCTGATAAGCCAGACAATCTATACAAACAGAGACAACCTCCCCCCTCCTCCCCACGTTTCAGTCATTGCTTTGCATTTTTCGGATTCTTCCATTGATATTTAAATTTGGATCAAACTGTAACCAAGGCTGTGACCCCCCTACTAGGACTCGAAGCAGGTGGTGGAGTCCTACAAGTCCGGGTTCGAGCCCCCGGGAGACGTGGAGTTCGAGGATTACGGCCAGGCCATGAAGAGGACGGCGTCCGACACCAGCCTGTCCAACTCCAGAGAGGCCAAGGAGAAGCCTGCTGGCAAGAGCAAGGGCAAACTGTGGCCTTTCATTAAGAACAAGAACAAGGTAACACATGAACGTTGCACACAGACACCATGTTAACCAGCGTACAGAGGTCACCTTACACTCGGAGGTCACCTTATACCTTTGGGAGATTTATCTCGGGGGGGTGGAGGTCTCATAACAGAAATATGTGTTCAGTGTCACATTTGTATCTGTTGCATTTCTTGTACTGGTTACATATTTTTTATATAGTTTTCATTTTTTTTTTAAATTAAAGATAAGCTCAAGAAATGTGTTGCTAGTTCATGTTAGTGTTGCCATTTTTGTTGTTATTATTTGCCACCCGTTTTCCTCCTCCCTGGCAATCACCCCCTCACCGATTTTTTTTGGAAACTTACCTTCCGTAACACACACACACACACACTAATGCATTTTTCTATCCTGTCATCCTGTGGTCGGGCCTCAACTGGCAGATATTAACTTGATCTGAAAATAACAGTTTCCCCATTGACTGGTAATCGTATCTTGAGTAGCCTCCTTTTTGCAGTTTCCTGATCTCTGACTGTCTTATGGGCTGGTGGCGCTGTCGGCATTGAATTAGAGCAGAGCATGAGTGAGTCACTGGGTGTGTGTGTGTGTGTGTGGGACGCTGAGAAACCCCAGTGTTCTGACTGTGTGTACAGAAAATGGCGTCTAAACACATGGCTTCTCTGTGCTTGATGTGCTCGGGATTAGAGGTACAGAGAGGTATTTCTACTTCACATGCATGCGAGCATAACAGAAAATAAAACGTTACACTGATCTCAGTAGGAAAGCACCATCATTGGCTCACAGAAACAGGTTCTTTGGTGGGTTTTCTCTCTCTCCGTCTTTGAGAAAGACTTGGTTTCTGACTCGCTCGCCCATGCATGTGTCTTCAATCTCGTCTCTGCCGCTCGTTGTGAAAAACTCTCCAGAACGACTGGATGAATGATGCAGTCGGATGTTTCAGGACAAAGATAAGCGATGAGATTTTTTTGTGACGATGACCTCAAATTCAGCGGCGGACATCTTTGGGGATGTGGTGAATTTCTTAGCTGGCATGTGACGAGGTCAGGAAAAGGATTTCTAAAAGGAACGCCGGCATGCGCTTTGACTGAAACTCTTTGCTGTCCGCTTTGTCGCAGCCGCTTGCTTGATAAACATTTTACGCTTCCTACTCACTCTGGTTGTTTTCTTCTCTTTTTTTTATGTTAATTTTTTACGTTTTATATACTACAACATAACTACTGATACACTAGGTTTGGTTGTCTTTTCATTTCTGTTTGGGTTTTCTGTTGTGTGTTTAATTTTTTAATATTTGTCGGAGGCTTATTTATTTCGTTTTGTGTTCCCTCCTCCTTTTCCTCTTTTTTTCGTTGGATTCTTGCCCCCTTTCTTCCATGTTTTTCCTCCTCCTCCTCCTCTTCCTCTCCGTCACGGCTCCCCTCTCTTACTGGTAGCTTATGTCCCTGTTAACGTCCCCCCACCAGCCCCCACCTGCCCCCCCAGCCTCATCCCCGCCCTCACCCTCTGCTGTTCCCAACGACCCCCAGTCTCCCAAGCAGCACAAGGAGCCCCTCTCCCACCGCCTCAACGACTTCATGACCTCCAAACCCAAAATGCACTGCCTCCGGAGCCTGAGGCGAGGGGTAAGTGTGTGTAGTCCAGCAAGCTTTGTGCATGTGTGTGTGTGTGTGTGTGTGTCCTACACCTGTACATGCTGCACTGTATGGCTGAAGTCATGAAAAGGGTGGAATCTGCATCTGTTTGGGAGGTCATAATGCCAACATGGGTTCATCACATAACTGAATGCATCCATATGTAGACAATGTGACCTCCATCAGAAAGCAGAGCTCAATTACTGCCTTCTATCTATCTATCTATCTCTATATATATATTCCAGATCTGTTCAACAGGCCTTTCACCATACAGTGCTCAGCCCATGTGCTTCTCCAGCATGCTTCCGTAGCGTAACTAGGAATCCATGGTCCTCGTCTGACTCACTAGCATTCTCTCCATCTTGTCCCTCTTCATATTAACTCTGTGCTCATAATGACAGTCCCTCTCACGCACCTTCCTTCCCCCCCCCCCCCTCCCTTTTGACAGAAATGAGCAAGATGCCTGAGCAGTCTTGGCAGCAGCATGGAGACTGCAGTAGCTCCCTGCGCACTTCTCTGCAGTCTATACTGGAGGCAGATGGGTTTTTTGGGCGGGGGTTGTTGTTTTTTTTTATGCACATGCTTTTATGGAAAAGAAGAAGAGGTTTGAAGCTCATAATATGGATGAAGTGGTGACTGAGTGAGTCGCTCCTCCCCCTGAGGAGGGAGAGGACCAGCAGAGTCCCTTTAGAAGGCTTCCCGGAGGGCCGCTTTATCAGCGGCGGTGTAAAGTCCAGTGTGTGTGTGTGTGTGTGTGTGTGTGTGTGTGTGTGTGTGTGTGTGTGTTGTAATGGAAACACTGCTATAGCCTTCCCGTAACCCACTTCACCCTCCAGCTCTCCCTGACCTCAAGAATTGGGCGGTAACTCACGTGTTCCTCTTCCGGACCACACAAATATAGTTTTTTTTTGTTTTGTTTTGTTTTGTTTACGTATTAAGAAAAGGGCAGCGGTTATTTAAAGTAAAAACATTTGTATGAATCGGTGCTAACGTGACGTCTGAAAGGGTAAAAGAACAATGCAGCGGTGCAGCAGTGCGGGCTGATTGTAGAGGAAATTATTGAAGGTCGGCAGAAAAAAAAGGGGAAGTGTGCATGTTTTTTTTTTTTTTTTAGCGCCGGACAGATTGTACAGGAAGTGCACGTTTCTGAAAGCGGAAGTGCTGAAAAAGCTCTCGAGAAGAGCGATAATAGTGAGTTAAATCAAACGCATTGTGTTTGTCGACTCCGTACAGATGAAAAAGATTGAAGTTTGACCTTACGGGAACGTTTTATGGCACAGGGGAAAACCAGGAAGTTTAAATCTCCTCTCCATATCTCATGACATAAATAAGTTGTTCACCCCTTCATGTCTTGTTTTTCATGTATATAGATGTTTAATGTAGAGTACAGTGGTTTTTTTTTTATAAATCCGTGTTATCAGTAAGTTAAAAAGGCAACAGAAGGTGCTTGGTGGTTAATCCAGCAGAACAACAACAAGTCTTTTAGGGACACCAGCTCTGCTGCCTCTCTGACATTTTAAACTAATGCCACCGAACAGCTGCTGGTCGACTGTCAGGCCAATTCTTCACCAGGCAACGAGCAACACTGCAATCACCCGGACTGCAGTATGCATGCTCATTTTGAGAAGAATAGCTTGTTTTTAATGGGGTATCTGCACATTGAATTACGTTTTCTCCCCAAAAAGGCTGTAAAATGTTTGTTTTTTTATTATTCTCTTCATAATGGGAAAGCGTTAAAAATCATTTTTAATTCTCCCACTTATCGGGGTCCCAGATCCAATTAATTACATTAAATTAACAGATTTTTTTTAAATAATAAATCATTCCTACCTTTTTTTCAATTATACTTTCATATTGTTGACAGCAGGATTGTAAAAGTCTTAACTTCCTGCAGAAACCCTGTTTAATAAAAGCAAAAGCATGATATAAACCCTTCTGTCTAGTCGACCCTGTGGTTCCATTCTGCAGGTAAATGAAGAAGAAGAACAATCTTTCTTCTCTCCCACCTCCTGCAAGGCAGCAACATGGTGTCACATTAGGGATTAGAGGGGAGGTGGGGTGTCTAGCCCTGCGGGAGAGCCTTTGTCTGGTGCATATGAGCCGTCTCAGCACAGTACCTGTAAGAGACTGCGTATGTGTTTTGGCCGTGTACAGTATAAGATCTTTGAGACGTCTCGTTGACAAAGCTGTGTTCTCTCCGACGACAGCAGCGATCGCCTCGCTCGCTCGTTTCTCACAAAGAGCTCATGAAGAGGACTCTGGGTCGACCCACATACGCATTCGAAGCCAGGCAATATGTTGTAAGTGTGTGTGTGTGTGTGTGTGTGTGTGTGGGTGGTTAAGGTGCTTGGAAGAAAAGTGTGACTGAATATGGAATGTGTGTGATTAGTAGAAGCCATGTACGTACAGGAGCCTCATTGATAATTGTTTTTAGTGACACATCCACAGTCGTCACAATTAATGAGGCAAAACATCTCCTCACAGTCAAACGGAGGCTGGCGTCTGTGCCTGGCTCGGTATTGATCACCGGGGGCGAATGATCGGAGAGGATGATGACTTCATCCCACATCACATGTATCAGCTTGGGGGGTTTTCTGCCCCTCCCTCACTGAGCGTCTCCCAAGGGGTCAATTCACAAAGTGTCACAAGCACCTGAGGACGTGGGGGGGGATTACGGAGCGTGAGGGTGCTATCCGTCGCACCAAGCGATCACCCGACCCCCCCCGCTATCTGACATCTCACCGTCGGCTGTGTGTTGGTCACACTTTGGATCCAGGGTCAGCCTACGGTACCCAGAATTCACCCCTGCAGGGCTTTTCTTTGTGCTGGTGTGCCATACTGCAGCGATGTCGTCTGTCTGTGAGGATCATGATATATACCTGTGTATCCGTGTGTGTCTGGGCGGTGGGAAAGGATCCGGTAGATCCCTGGACCAGGATCATGCTACGTGCTCCTACTTACAGCAAAGTGATCCCATGATTTATCACATGTATGCTCAGAGAAGGGATAGCCAATCAGGGACAAGTATTTACTCACCCTGCATACTCAACATTGTTCATTCTTTTTTTTTTTATCCTTACATTTTACTCAGTTATTACACATGTTATTCTTAAAGAGTACAATTCTCAAAAAGTTCAATTAATATGTTAAATGGAAATTAAAAAATGCAAAATATAAACAATTCCATATACAAGTAAAACAATATCCTGATACATTGTTTTTTTATTCATCATGGCCAGAATATCTCTTTAATTAAGTTTGTGAGTTGTCACTTTTATCTTTTACGTCCCAAAATAAACGTTTACGGGCTCAGATTTTATGTCATTTTTCTCTTTTACTCAGATTCACTAGAAATATCGTCCATATCTGACCCACTGGAAACAAAAACAAGGCCTAAACTAGTTTCTCAAGTGTATTTGATTTATTGCATAAGAATAACAGAGTGCTGAGGGGGGGGGGGGGGGGATCACAAGGTGTCATAGCAAAGACCGTTAGAGGCCATTCCAGGTGGCTGACTTGATTAGTGGACTAAAGTGAGCCGATAACCGGATTATAAGTCATCTGCTCCGGCTCTACTAGCCAAGGGTTGTTAACCTGCTCTCTCTGTCTATTCAGAAACACAACTCGCTCCACTAATAAGCCCTTAATGACCCTGATTTGTGTTTTTGTACTTTGGTTCAAGCCGCTCTTTATTCGAGATACACGTAGACCTGAATATGTGGAGGCTTGTTTTTCGAGCGTTCTCCGTCCAGTATCTGCCTCCCATGTCAACGTGTTGGACCTGCTCATGTGTTTTACGCTTTTGGCTCCCTCTGCTGTCACTTGCGAGTCGTTGCCACGGCAGCAGAGAGGGATCGAGGAAGTAAAAAAGGGTACATCCGCCCCCCCCCCCGTCGCATTCATCGTCCCTCTACTTCTTTCTCTACATTTATTTTCATCTGTCTTCCCTTCCCCCTCCCCCACATTGTTTACTTCATGCTTGTGCCAGTTTATTCCTCATTTTTCATTAATCCATTGTGTTAGACTTGTTAAACTTCACCACGTGAGAAAAGAGCGGCGCTTTTAATGACGCGGCTAGAATCTCAATCCCACTCCCTCTTTTCCTTAAATGGTGAAGTTTGGCAAAGCGTTCTCATAAAACACGTGTACACTTTTATTTCAAGGAACAAGTTAAAACAAATATTCTCCTGATGTTGACTGATGTCTCTTTCTCTCTCCTGCTCCTCGCCATTTCTCCCCCCCCCCCCTCCCCCCCACACATGAAGCTTTCTCTCAAGCTGGTAAGCATGAACGTTTAACCTCACGTCCGTAGCGGCATGACCTCAGCACGCATGTCACGTCCTCCCAGTAACACACTGTTAATAACGCTGTGTGCGTCCTCACCTTTTTGTTGTGGGTTTTTTTTTTTTTTTTGAGTTCATAATTTTGCTGTGATGCAACGATGGAACCTCGGACTCATGTCGTTGTCTCATTTTTATGTTTTTGTTTGTTTGTTGTTTGTTGTGGTTGTGTTCTCGTCACGTCTCTCCCCCAAAAAAACTGTGTGTGGTCTCCGTGGTGCAGATCACACTCAATTCCCACGTCCGGAATCTCATTGAGGTGATCAGATTTACTCGTTCTTACCCGTCTCCGTCTCGTAGTCTCGTCTCGTAGTCCTTTTTTCCGTGTCTCCAACAAACTGTACGTCTTTGTAACAAACACTAATCCGATCTCATGTAGTAGTTGTTCACTCATGTCCTGACACAGCATGCCGATATCAGTGTTTTTATCATTATTATTATTATTATTATTATTATAGAAAGCTAACAAACTGCAAGAGAACAAGAGAACACTTTGATGATTTAAAGGGATAGTTTTCACATTTTGGGAAAACAAGAAAGCTATGATGCTGAGCATGAATGACTGGAAACAGCCTTAAATCACTCTAAATGTATGAAAATGTCAGAATCATAATCTCTCAATCTCACAAAAGAACATTTTTATATCGCGGTATCTTGACTTGTTATTTGAGGGTCAGGCGTATACTCCATATAGAGCCTTATATTACAAATGTTATATTAAAAAAATCACATTTTAAAGGTGCACCCACTGTGCTACTCTACTGTCATAAGTGTCTGAAATCTTAATTACTGAGGAAGTGGGCAGGAAGTCACTGAGGCAGAGCCAGGCTAGCTGTTTCCACCTGCTTCCAGTCTTTATGCTAAGCTAAGCTAACTGCCAGACACGTGATTCTCCGCAGGAAGGCGAATAATTGTGTTAAAATCATGAATCCACACAGAACAAGCAGTTAGTAGATTAGCATCCATCCTGAATGTATCATACCACATGACTTCCAATGTCTCTGTGGTTTTACTCTGATTTTAAGGATTGAACTAGATTCTAGTGATCTGGTTTTGTCCGTAGAGAATGCCAAACACTAATACGTTGACGTCTGTTAGCTAACGTATCACTACGAAAGAGAGAGAGAAAAAAAAAAAGGAGCATGACTCTGCATGATTGACACCGATCTCTGTTGTGTTGCATGCCCGGTAAGTGTTGCGTGCCGATGTGGGGGCGAAGGGGTAAGGTCGCCACGGTAACCTAGCGGCTTGTGTTTTGACCCGGCATCTTCATCACGTGCAGTGAAGTCCGTAGCTCCAGCAGTTCAACCCTGTGGTGCTCCTGCTGTGACCCCCGTCTCACTGACATCCAATCACACGATGCATTCAAGTACACTCAAGTGATGAGGACAGTTTTAATATCAGAAAATAAGCTTACACAATGAGTTGAGTTTTTCATTTAGTATTATTGTAATTTATTTATGCATATTATTTATTTCATGATTAGATTTTGATTAGATTTTGAACACAGAGCAGCTGAGGATGACACACTGATGCATTACGTGCACAGAAAGTTGGAGAGGCCCTTGGAGCTGCATGACTCATCGGTTCGGTGTTACGGACTGGAAACCTTCTCATCAAGAAATATGACCGTTGTCCAGCCAAAAAAAAAAAAAAAAAAAAACCTCTCAACTCACACACCCTCCATTTTAGAAACCTGTCAGAGAAGCAGCTCCATCGGAAAAACACTGTATGAGCAATAATGGGATGTAGCTAACGCTCAATTACATTTCTGATGCATCTGTGGGGAGCACTAGATCAGGAGGGTGGGGGGGTGAATAGGTGAATCCATTTATCCATTATATCCCCCCCCAGTCCTGGTTCTCAGGGTTTACAGCAAAGAGAGATGCTGCATCCAACTAGACAAACATCCCCACAGCAACACAGACTTGTGGACGTTGCTTTTCCTCCATCTTACGGTTCCTTTCTGCCTCTTTTCCGTCGTCTTCGTCCCTTTTTCTTTGTCCTCTCAGGGCTCTGGACCAGAGGACTTCAGCCACCTGCCGCCAGAACAGAGGAGGAAGAAGCTGCAGGGCAAGCTGGACGAACTGAACAAGGACATCCAGAAAGAGATGGACCAGAGGTATCTCCTCCCTCCCTGTATATGTTGACCTCGTTAACAAAGACTGGTGCTGACTTGATGTGCTCTCCCAGGGACGCCCTCACTAAGATGAAGGACGTGTACATCAAGAACCCTCAGATGGGGGACCCGACCAGCGTGGACCCCCGGCTAACGGAAATAGGCCAGAACATCGAGAAGCTCCAGTTCGAGTCGCAGAAATTCGAGGTGAGTCTCAGCCTCTCCTCTCCGTGCCGAGTGTTAGTGTTGGCGAGGCGCTCTTGTTTGGTTTATCTACGACCGTAAATAACGAGGAGTTCAAACACACGTCCACGGCGAGAGGAGAAGTCCATATTAGGAGGTGATGTGATGCAGCTGGAGGGGCTGGAAACCGGCCTGGTTTAACCTCATGTAAAGGCCATCGGATTCACGGATAAATCAGATAATCCATGAAATAAAGCAAACACGTGCATCATGATTGTGTGTTTCAGGGCTGGTTAGCAGAGGTGGAGGAGCGGATGCCATCCAAGAGCGATACGCACCGGAGAAGTGGACTCTATGAGACCCAGAACAACACAACCGTGAGCAGCAACAACTGTGCGCAGGACCGAGAGAGGTATGGTATACTCGGAGAAAACGCCGGCTCACACCAAACGGCCCTAAAGGCCTTTAAAGCCTCTCGGAGGGGAAACTATGTATGTTTTCACAGTCTATTTACCGTGTGTGTGTGTGTTGGCCCTTGAGCAGCCCGGATGGCAGCTACACAGAGGAGCAGAATTCAGAGACTCAGGTCAAGGCCAACATCAACCCCATCCCCCCGACGTCCAGCACGCCGGAGTTCGACGACGAGTTCGACGACGAGGAGACCCTGCCCACCATCGGCACCTGCAAAGCCTTGTACCCCTTCGAAGGTGAGGAGAAACCCCGTTGTTACTGGATGCTCACGTGTGGGTGGAGGAGAGAAGATAGAGAGAGTCACTTCTTCAAAATCAAATTTGGCAAATTCTCAAACCGGAGCCGAGAGCCAAGATGAGAAACAGCGGTGACCTCACTCGGAAAGATGTGTAGAAGTTTCCAAAAGAAATGGATCCATCTCCGAGTTAAAAAACAGGAGAGAGGACATCCTAACAATGCCAGAGGATAAATGTATAAATGATGACCCTGCTGAGGTAGGAGGGAAAGACACTGAATATTTCACATAGCCTATTTTAAGGATGTTTTTTAGGCTGAAGAAGTAAAAATAAAGTCTTTCAAGGGAAAAAGCAGCACTAGAGAAAACGGAGAAAGAAAAAGGGATTTTCTGGAATAGTAATAGTTTTTTCTTTATACCGTCCCGACCTTCCAGCATGGGATTGGTCCAATTTATTTATATTTTATATTCAGAAGTGTCAAATCCTTCTGCAAGTTGCCATTTCAAAATGGAAAATATCAACAAACATTTCCGCCCAATTTAGTTTGAGTCATTCTCATTCCTGCTGTTATTATATATATAATAATTGGACAGATTTGACTGATTGTGAGCAAAGTTTGGTGTAAAAAAAAAAAGTTGCAACTTTCTTCCATAAGATGTGGCCTGAAGGCCAATTTTCAAGGTTGATATTCTGCTTCATTTCCAGACTACTGTCATTTATGGGTCAGGCTAGCACACTCACTGTAGGCTGATGCAGTATTGGGATAATAAGTACGTTATATTATTATTATTATGGTTGCATTGCTCTACCATCTGGTCTGGCCTCCTCCTCCTGATTTCCAGATTCAGCTCTACGTGAAGTTTTTTACAGGATGGACTTTTCCTGATAATCATGTTGGCGTCTCGTCCTGCAGGTCACAACGAGGGCACCATCTCGGTGACGGAGGGGGAGCTGCTCTACGTCATCGAGGAGGACAAAGGAGACGGCTGGACGAGGGTGCGCAGGAACGAGGACGAGGAGGGATACGTCCCCTCGTCCTACGTCGAGGTCTTTTTGGAAACGAATGCCAAAGGTGCTATGACATACATTTAACTCAGCAAGTGTATGGGGGGTTTTTTTTTGCTACTGTGAGTCAGTAAGTGTCCATTCACTGGTATATGAGTGGGGCGAGTCATGGAGATTACACACACACACACACTTCCTGTCTTGCAGAGGGAAGGACCAATCACATTTGTCCATTGTGCCTCATAACAGTTGGGACAGTTGTAGGCGATAGTGTGTGTGTCTCTGTACACTGGATAAAACAATTCATGTTGGGCGAGTGTTGTGTTCAAGAAATGTGGGAAAATAGGAGCTTGTAGTTCCAATCACTGCAGTGCCACCTAGTGGCCACACAACATAGAACATGACACTCACAGTCTTAGCTAAGCACGATGGGGACGAATCACCCGCCGACAGCGATCACGTTTCAAAACACACTGTACTTCATTTTTATATATATATATATTTAGTTTTTTGTTAAGACGTCGGATGCTTTTAAATCAGCGTGGTTAATAAAATCCTGGAGGAGTGAATGTATGCACCGATCTGCAGTGACTGGGTCACTTTGCTGTATCGCCCCCGACAAGGAAAAGCATGCTCGATGTGAAATCACGCAGATGTCATTTCAATCCGCTGTAAAATATGAATACATATTAAAAATGATATTTTTGTAGGCTAAAACAGGAAAGAAAGACAAAAAAAAAAAAGAAGAATTGCACCCCTTCCCTCAAATGTCGCATGCTGTAGATTAACATAGTGCTGTTACAACGTGAAACATATGAAAAGTGATTATTCTCCCCTAGTTCGGGGTCGTTTTATAAGATTATTGATCAAGATTACTAACTAATAGGATGAGCTGTCTTTTCTTTTTTTGAATCCACATTTTTTTAACGGATAGTGTTGGACTGTTGGTAAAAAAAGGACTGAGAATGGAGAGAGACTGGGCTGAGTTTACAGGTCGTTGTGCTTTCATGCATGGGGTGTCCGAGCAGCACCTGAACGCTGCATTTACCATCAAAACAGCATGGTGTGTGTGTGTGTGTGTGTGTGTGTGTGTGTGTGTGTGTGTGTGTGTGTGTGTGTGTGTGTGTGTGTGTGTGTGTGTGTGTGTGTGTGTGTGTGTGTGCTACGATCAGACAGTCTGCTACTTTCTCAAGATTGATCTCCTTTCATAACTCATCAAACACTCACACTCTTTTAAATCAGCATGAGGTTCTTATACATTTTTACATGCAGGATATTATTTCACATCAGCTGTAAAAACACATTTTCGATTCTCCCGTCATTTTTAAAAATTTGCTATAAATGCGTCGCATGGTCATGATTTCAGCATGTCGAGTCCTAACATGCATTCCATCCAAATTAAAGAGGAATAAACTGACAGATTATTGGTTAAACAGACACATATTTTGGATTATACAGTATGTGGAGATTACATTTCATATGCAATGACTTCTTTCTATCCTCCTCTCTATATATTTGAATATTTGGGTTACTTTTAAAAGCTATCTAACTTTTCTTTTTGTCATTTTTTTTGTTTGTTTGTATTTTTTCTTTTTCTTTTTTTTTTTTTTTGAATTACAGATTCCTAAAAGTGTGAGGCTGTGCTGAGGAATGGCAGGGCAAGCAGCCTCGGAGAAACCACCACGTTAGTGAAACGATGACCCCAAATCTAAACAGAGAGAGAGAGAGAGACGGCCGATTAGAGAAAAAAAAAAAATCCAAAACCATTACGTAACCAAACTTACCGCCGGCGTTGCGCTTCCTTCTGCAGAACTTCTGCAGCGTTGAGCGAACGCTACGAGAAATCCATCTAAAACATTTTAGAGCTCATAACCTCTTTTCATTCTTAACATCATAACGGCGGCAAACGACCTGCAGAACAGAAGTTTTCAGCAACGCTTTGCTTCTTAATGTAACTCCGCTTGCACCGCGGGCGGTCGTGAACATGGCTGTTGGCTTCCTCGCCTCCTTTCTCCTAACCTTTAACACACACACACACACACACACACACACACGGCGGAGGGTGTGGTCAGAGACAGGACGGAGACCAGCAGGAGCCTTTACGGACAAAGAACCTTCATCCGACGGTGTGCATGTGTCACAAGAGAATCACCTCCAGCTCATCCACCTACATCTGGGGATTTGATTTATTTTAGATTTTTTTACAAATCTCATAACAGAAAAAAAAAAAAAAAAAATCAGCTCCATATTTGCAGGTTTTCAGTATGAGAAGAAGTGACGGTGCTTAATCATGTCTGTGTTCTGGTTGTGTGTTCGTCTCAGCTGAATGCTTGTTTGTATGTTTGTCTTCTTTTAAAATGTGTGTTGCAATGTCCCATTTTCACCACATCACCCTCACATATCCAGCTTGGGGAGGGGAGGGGGGGTGGAGGTCATTCTCCATCTTTATTCACTTCCTGTCTTGTCACTGGTGTCTTCCTCTCTCTGACCACAACCTCCCCACCTTCCCCTCCTGAGGCGGCTCAGGCTTCCCCCCCTCTTTGGCTGCTTTGAGCCCCCTGTTTTTGTTTTGCAGGGTTGGGTGGAGGTGGGGGGAGGGGCCTCTCAGCGTTGTGGTGTGCTGCATGCTTGCCCTGTCTTCCTCCTCGCCCCTCTGCTGGCAACCTGGAGTCGGCGGCGGCGGCGCCTCCAAGCCTTTTCTGTTCAGATAACCCTCATTGCCTGGTCGTACAGTCTCAATTAACCTGAATGCTACTGTTTGGGTTCGGTGCCTGTAGTTCATTTTTTATTATATATATTTCATTTCCTTTTATTCAGAAAGCATGTTCTCCTGTTTTTTTTTTAACAGCGAGTGAGTGATTTCCTCCCCCCAGTTCAAATCTCAGACCTGTCGAGTAAAAAGGATAATAGGGACCCGAAATGTTGTTTCTCTGAATGATCTGGTTGGTTATGGATGTCTTTGTGCATTTGTGTTGCTGTTGGTACACAATACAGTATGTATGTTAAAGTATATATATGAGTATTTTATGTTTTGATCAGAGTGTCTAACGCAAGTTGTTTGTTAGTTTACAGCTAAATCAGCCTCGTGGAAATGTCCCCACTTGGTCCAAGCAACAGTTTGATCCCCCAAAATACAGAAATGCTATGAAAATATCATTTACACCTGATGTTTTTAAGGATGGTCCAAAACATACTGTGATATATTTTCCCGAGAGAAAAAGGATGATGGCGATGCGGAATGATGGAAAGGATTACGATGTGATTATCTCGAAATGTTTGGGGGCGGATTTCAGAGTTTTTAATAATCATGATGAGAGAAATTATGTCCACTGATTCCCCCCCGCTGCTCAACGGCACATAATGTACGTGATTTTTAACATTTTTATTTTGATGATTTTTTTGTTTTTGAAGCTGGAAGTCTATGTTGTAGCTTAATTCTGCCCGAATGGGACTAAAACCCTGTAACTGCAAATATGAGTATAACAATGAAATTGTTTTTGAATGAAGCCATTCTTAAAAATATTCCTCTGACGCAGCATGTCATACAGACACTTCTTATAAAAACCAAGGAGTGATGGACGTGTTGACCATTTGGACTCTCGATGGAAGGAATGATCAAATCTGCTGAATCAAGTTTCCTGTTTGCTTTTCATCATCCATCGCTTCATATGTCAAGATATAAAAAAAAAAAACACTTTTTTTTTGTTTGTTACATTTGTTTTTCATTGTTCAAATCTGATGGGAGATCAATGAGACCACCACAAACCTTTAAGTGGCTCCCCCCCCCCCCCGGAATAAAACCTGCCTGTACAGTGGAAACGGCACATTGGAATTAGAGAGAATATATATGAATATATAAATAAAAAGTTTAAAAAGGAAAAACATCTATTTTAACTATTGGAGAGTCTTACCAATACTTTATCTGCTTTGCAAAAGTAAGACTTCTGTTTCCTTTGTAAGGTCTACCAAATGGTGTGTTTTTGCACTTTTTCGTTTGTGTTCCATTTGGTAGCCCATCGCTTGTGTTTTGGAGCACTGAATACTTTGTATTGTGTTTACCGTGCCAATTAAATATGCCTGGAAAAGTTAACCATGTCGTGTCTTTGTTTTCCAGCAGAAGTAAATGTGTGTTATTCAGAAAACTCAATTACATGCAATTCGGGGATTTTATTTTGAAGGTTTGACGAGTTGGTTGCAGTTCCTCCTGTTGGCCACCAGATGGGGGTCGTGTTCCACCAAACCTCTTTTCTCTGGTAAGTGCTTTTCCCTTTTAATTTTCTTTTATTGCATTATTTTTCAGTGAAAATGCAGGTGATTTCTCAGCATTCAACATGAAAAAAACTATCAGATGTGATTGTTGAATTATTCAAATCACACCTGTTTGGATGTTTCCTTCATTCCAGTCTCCCTGTTGACATTTTAATTTATCTCTTAGGCTCAATAAAAGGTCTCCCTCGCGGTGTCTTCCTCATACGCGTCGTCGTTACTCTTACTAACTGCTCTACTGATTGCATTTGACCATCAGACGGGAGCAGCAGTCACACGTATTGATCTTGCCCATTGATTCTGGCCCACCGGAGCTCGCTCAGTCCCAGTTGCCCTTACAGAAATATGCAGGCCCACGCTGCAGCACTACTCTCACATACACTAATTGACCTTTGCTCCCTGGGACCAGACGTGCTGTACGTGCCGTATAAAAGGGCTAAAGAAAATGAATGGCCTAGGTGACTCCGGCGGGGGCGAGCAGCTTCCAACACATAAGACACATTTCCACTTTGCCTTCTTAATTGGTTTATTTGGCAAAAAAACAAGTCTACTTATCAATTTACATTATTCACAGGAGTCAAAGGAGAGTGGCAATTCTTTTTTATTTCCCCTCTCTGTCCTGTTGTTAAAATAGCGAGGGTGAAATTAATATTTAAATTTTTTATGGCTTCGCAGCATTAAACCTTTATGAAGACATTTGCAAGCATGTACCTCATCTTTGAAGTGCTAAAACTGACACCGAAGAGAGGAAGCAGACAAGTCGACAAAAAGTACCTCAAAACTTGCACTTAGTAAGTGTGCTTGTTTCGCATCTTCAGTGTGCAACTCGTATCTGCTCTGCGTGAAGGTGAACGCTGATTACAGCTTCACTCTGAGGATGGATTCAACCTTCCTCAGACTGATCTCCTGTCTGTCTTTTATTAGAGGCCCAACAAAGCCAGAGAACAATCCCTGCAGATACTTAAATGAAGGATCTTTAGAAGGGCTTTTGAGTATGAGGGCATTTTTTGAACTCGAAGGCAGGTGTGAACCAAAGTAATCTGACCTTCAATGTCAGGTTATTTATCTGGCTGCTGCTTTGTGCTGACCTTTAATTCCAGTTATCTTTCCCTCAATGAAGCAACAGATTTCAGGTAATATGAACATGCAGGTTAAAAGGTGAGAATCTTATAGAATGCTTAAAAGGTTCAAATGTTGCTCTTTCTCTCTCAGGCCTTCTTGAAGACCAACAGAAACACCACAGCGGCTCTGATTGGTTCTATAGGCCACACCCCGATCACACATCTGATGCTGATTAGACAATCAGACAACAGAGCTGCAGCCAAACAAGTGTTTTTAAACCCCAATGACAACCACATAGACATGACTTTAACTGTACATACATGTTGTGTGCTTATATCCATGAGACAATCATTCTTAGAGTTTTTGTCTCATTTTTATTATTATTTATTTTCTAAGAAGTTAAAGATTTAAGATATTTCTGAAGGCCAAAGCGGAAACATCTTCACATCACATTCAGACGGTCCCTTTAACTGCCAGCAATTAGAAAAACAAAGTATTTATGCTCGCGTTAACGGCTTCAGTGAGCATGAATCAACAGGCGTTTTCGAGGGCAACGTTACCTGAACTTAACACTGCATGCTACTGTTTAATTGTACGACTTTTTTTTTTTTCTTTCTGCGACTCAATAAAATCTGGGCCATAAATTCCGCGCCCTGTTTTAAGGTTTGTAATAGTTTTATTGGCCGACCGCCGAGGTGTGTTTTACCTGCTGGTTTCAG
This sequence comes from Eutrigla gurnardus, assembly GCF_963514095.1. Lineage (NCBI taxonomy): Eukaryota > Metazoa > Chordata > Actinopteri > Perciformes > Triglidae > Eutrigla > Eutrigla gurnardus. Next base: position 18,413,467 of record NC_139930.1, read on the forward strand.
TCTGTTCCATTACTGGTATGTTCCTGTCTGGCCGGAGAGACAGAGAGAGAGAGAGAGAGACAGAGAGAAAGACATGGAGAGAGAGAGAGAGAGAGAGCATTCGGCCTGATGGAGAAAGCACACCTCTGGAGGTCGGCCCAGTCTGCCCCGTCATTAAGGGCCGGTGGAGGCCGGGGTCTGTGAAACGCATCAAGGCTGTCGCCTCATGCTCCCTGTGCGTGTGTGTGTGTGTGTGTGTGTGTGTGTGTGTAGCAATTTACAATTATCAATCGCTTTGCATTGCCAACGTTTGAACAGATTAAAACTGAGACCTTCCCCGACTTTCTTTGTGGACTAGAACTAGCCTCCAGACCGATACTTAAAAAGGACTTAGGGCGGTTCTGCCTCTCTTTAGCTTAAACAGTATGTAGCTAACGGTGCAAAACACGAAAGGGTAACTAACGACTGTTTTCTACTTGCCGAGAGTGATGCAAGTTCAGCCAACTGTAACTGAAGCTTAGCGGCGGTTAGCTAATGAACTGTAACTTAGCTACGCTACAATAATCTACAACTGGTTGCTTCAAAACGTTGATGAAATAATTTAAACGGCAAGCTGTAGTTTGTGTCATGGAGCCAATGGTCCAGCAGAACAACAGGAACAGGCTGCAGATGTTTTTTGCCTACGAGAAAAAGGATGCCGACTGCAGTTCACTCAACGGCCACTGGTGTCACTAAAAACAAGAATATTCTGAAAATTGGGAGAACCGCAGATCGTCCATCTTGTTTTTTCTTTTTCCTGGACTGAATGATTAAATATGACACCGTCCCTGAATTTTCTTTCCGACTGTTATTTTAATGCACGTTGACATATTTAAACTGCTAGTAAGTTCAACTTTTCGACTGAAATTGAGTAAATTGATAATGATTATTAAGAGTCCGTTGTAGACGTGTTAGCCAGCGGACCCTGAGGGCCCAGCGGACCTCCATCCTTATAACGAAGCGGCGGCATCGGTGCGGTACAGGTGTGCAGAACGAGGACGCTTTTCATTTGCAGCCCTTATGTGACGGCAACGTGGAAGTAAACATCTCTCAACACTGAACAGCACTCAGCTGCTGGCCTGTTGCAGCTTCACTGGAAGAAACTCTGGTGGATATTTTCAGAGCCAAAATATGTCGAATCCCCCCCACCCCTAAAAAAAAAAGAAAAGAAGTGAGGACTTGTGGGAAGATGCAAACCACCAGTGAGCAGAAAGACACTCGGCCACCTCAGACCGCCTGGACGCATGTCACATGCCATAAAGAGGAAATGCTTCAATATTAGAGACAAACACAATCCGTATAACAATTTCCAAAAGTGAAAGCACAGACGTTTTTTGTTTTTTTTGCCAGTGTAACAAAGAAGTTCTCTGAAAAACCAAGAAAAATGTGAAAAAAAGGAAAGAAGAGGGAAGCTGGTTCCTCCATCTGGAATAGATATGCTGTCAGCAGGCTGTGTCCTAAACCGAGCTGAGCTAATCCTTGGACTGCGGCTTGAGTTTTCTATAATATTCTGCACATAACGGTGCCGACTGAGCGATCTAATATTGTGACCGTAAACGAGCAGCCATCTGGCAGTAAGTCCTCGATATCGTCAACAAATATAATGTGACAAATGGCGATTGGCGGCATGCACCGATGTCAGCGGTCATAACTCTCTGGGAGCTGCAACAGCAAAGCCGGCATTGAAGTGTGCTATATGTTTACACTTTTCACCCCTCCTTCCCCCCCCCACAAGCAAAGCCCCAGCTGCCTCCGCTCTTTAATTAAACGCCGGTAATTAGAGGCGAAGACGAGCAACCGTGGGTCAGAAACCATAAAGCACCAGAAGATCTCTCGTTGCTCCGTCTTGCCTCTCCCTCTCCCTTTCACTTTCCCTTTGCTCTTTTTTTTTTCCTTCTCTTCTCCCATTTTTTCTCTCCAGGCATCAGCAAAAATGATAATGGATCCCATTTATTTGGCGCAATAGTGGAAAATGTGTGTGCGAGGGAAAAAGGGTTAGTTCTAGGGAAGCTTCCCTGGAGATGGAAGCTCAGCACTGCTGTGCTTTGTGTTCACAGTGTGTACTGCAGGGGGCGCCGTGTTTTCGTAGGCCGACCCCAGAAGTTAGTATCGGCACATCCTTCAACATGATTTTAGATTACAGCAACAGCTTTTTTAAAAAAAACATGTAAAAGGCTTAAAAACTCACATGATCACAAGAGTCATCTTGGATTTTGGCCGTCGCCATCTCGCACATTTCGCAATTTCCTGCCGTCTGTCTATTGGACTCTAACGTAGGGCCATTATTTTCTAAATGAACTTCATGCCTTATTGAAGAAGACTTCAAACTATAGTGATAAGAATCATAAACAGTTGATTTATCATCTCTCGTTTATTGAGATGATAAATCAAGTGAGAAGTAGCGGAATGGAGTTGCCCCCCGATGGTCGGTGGAGAAAATGCAAGTTTAAGGCACTTCCGCGATACTGACATATTTCATATCGTAGAAACACAAAAAGTGTAACCAGAAACTTTATTTCAGGTGTCTAACCAAGAACCCCTGAAAAAAAAAAGCATTGACTTCGAGATGAGGGTACATGAAGTGCAAAAATGCTGAGTCATTTGGTTGTAGGACTTATTCCGGCAGCACTTTATATAAACACACATATATTACATATTTAATAGCTTTCAAAAATGCTTATTTTATGGCGTCAGATCTCCATATTCCCATTCAGACTGTAGCTCACTGGAAGTTTAAGTCCTCTCTTTTGTCTGGTTTTGAAAACAAGTTTCTTGGGGAGTTCCTCTGAGAAAGAAGGCGACAGTGAACTAGTTGTCACCTTTGAAGAACCTCCCCCCCCCCCAAACAAAACAAGACGACCAACAATGAAATTCCTCCGCTGACCTCTCCACCTTGAGTTGTAATTTGGTTTCAACGGTGGCTCCGAGCCACATGGTCGGACTGCAATTTTTACCAGACGGTTCACATGGCCCTCTCTCAGTGTCATCATCCTCAATAAATAGCACACACACACACACACACGCACACACACACATGCGCGCACCGCTATGGAAAATGACATTTGGAAACAAAACGTCCGTCCGTATTCACAGCGAATACCACAGCGTATGAGTGTAAGGAATGCCTCCACCGCAGGACAAAGGAACGTCTGTTGCTCCAGCCACTCTCTTTGTAATCTTTGGACAATTTCATAAGGTCTTTTTTTTTCTTCTTCCCCGGTGTGACTGCAGCTGTGGCAGACCTCCAGACCATTTGACCACCTCTGACTCCAGGCAGCCGTACCACAGAGAGCTCATCACACAACCATGAGATGGTCCGACCACGCTAACGTGGAGCCAGCAAACGAAACCCGGGTAATTAGGTGCACGGATCCAACCCCAAACCCTTCGAAAACCAATGACATGGAGACACACAGATGGGCGAACCCCTGGTTCTCAAAAAGTTCCGCCTACATCGAATACAAAAGGAAAAAAAAACTATTATAAACTGGATTGCGTAAGACTCCACAGATGTTCAGATTATTGTGTCCATTCATTGTGGGGAATGAAAGCTATTTTAAAATGGCCCTTTTCAAAATTCGATCCACTTAACAATGCCATTTCTCTTGACTTTGTTCCAATTATGCTGTGTTTTCTTCCTGAGAAAATAGTTAACAAGCCTGTTGGGGTAGACAGTGTCCTACATTCGGGAGCCCTGTGGGAAATTATACCTTAACAAAATACCTAAAGAATGTCGACGTGATCAAAAAAGGTGCTTTTAGAGATGACTCAGGATTGCTGTTATGACTCATATGAGCACTAAAACCTGGACGCCGATGCTCCGTCTTCTGAGGGAGTTTGTGTCTACTACTGAGGGACGGCCTCCACCCTGCATGACCCCAAAACATGCTTTAATTAAGAGGCCCTGTCACCAATGAAATCCCAGGGCGCCCGCAGGACAGCGGATTTTCATTCCTTCTCCGGTTAATTCACGAGATGACTCCTATCGCGGGTTGTCTCATTTCTGAACTGATTACCAATCACTGAACAGATTCCCAAGGCTCCACTAATGAAAATCTGGCTGGAAGCAAATGAGAACATGCATTTAAATGAGGAATTACTTTTTTTTTTTTTATCATCTCTCTTTCTTTTGAGAGTTAAAGAGAGGAAAGGTTGGATATGATTCAGAACACATCTAAACGTTATCCTTATATATCTAACACCACCTTTGGGTCTGGCTCGTTTTATTGTAAATGGCCACTGGGCCTCGGGGGAATTTAATACAGCCTGAAATGTATGGATTTATGTGGATATAGAACTTTTGCACAAATCAGGGACCAATAAAATACTTACAATTTCAAACTTGTACTACTGTAGATAGAGTAGGGTTACCTATACCAGTATCAGAAATGTTGATTTTAAACAAACAGCAGGTGTAATTAATCATCAGTGATGCCTACTGGGACACATACATGGAACAGAGTAATTAAATCTACACTTTTCCAGTTTAAATGACCCATACTGGTCTTCACAGGCAACCTTGCGAAAATATTAATATCCCCTGTATCCCATCATGATTATTTTGAAAGACAAGAAATTGTTTCAAATCCCCATCATTGTTGATTCAATCTGAATTTCCATTAATTATTTCTGAGTTATTTATTAAGGTGTTCCCCTCAATTCGTATGCAGATGACACACACCTTTACAGAGCAATAAAAACCTCACAGTATGACCGCCAAACATCTCCATATTTTTTTTTATTTTTCATTTGATCAAAAGATAACTGAAAGCTTCCTCGCTAATGCCTCTGAGCTTTCGCAGACTTAATCCATATTTCTTCTTTGACAGTCACACAAAGGCAAAATCCAAAACAAGCACATTTTTCCATCTGGCAAATTTCTCCGGGATTACATGTTTCCTCTAGAGAAGAAGAAGAAGAGAAAAAAAAGTAATGTTTTTGTTTCTCCTACAATCATCTGGTGCAGTGTCTCTCTGGCTGAGCAGTCTTCTGTGTCAGCAATGTCACATCTAGTCAAGATTTAGCAGTGTTGCAAGATTACTCACTGGTGTACATGAAAGCATTTCTGTCCTGTTTCAGCCTTAAGAGTTCTCTGCCGTCACCAGCCAGCTGCATCCCTGTGAACGGTTACTCTTTTCTTTTGTCTCTTACTCAGACTTGTTGTGTTGTATGGTGGCATCGCGTCAAATGTGGGAAAGGTACAACACGAGGGAAAGTATGTGACTGCACATGTGGACTCGATAGCAGACAGAAGTAAGGTTAAAATGATGCTAACCACTCCTTCATTCATGATTCATGAATTAACGTTCAGCAAGAGTTCAGGTAAAATGGCGGGTCTCGAGGGTTTCATCCCTGCATCATTTCGGCGATAGCCTCAATTGCCCTTTTCTATTTTACAACGCTGGTTCAACAAAAACAGTGAAAAAGTCTCTGTACTTGTTTTGAAGTTATATTTATTCACTGCTTCTCACCAAAACACATTGTTTGTATATTTGAGGTCTAACTAAATGTGTTGAATGCATTTCTTTCCTCAGGAAACATTTACAAAGCCATTTCGGTGGATATTTTGGAACAAGTAGCCTCTTGTTGTTTATTAGCTACAAGTTTTCTTTGCCTTTTTCTTCGACATCGCAATGAGATTTAGCACATTACTGCCGTTTACTTGTCGATCAGTGGCATAAAACGTTCCGGAGGAATGTGCATCACATCAGCGTTTTGTGTGCATAGGACATAAAACATAATGGGATCTTCATCCTTTAAAAGTGGATCATTGTTTGCAAAATCCTGTTTAAACCGATCTACAAAACCTCATTTAACTAGAGCATTCATTCATCATTCGTATCAAGTTGTATGCCGATGATGGCATCATCACCTTACATGCAGAACGAACACAACAAAACTACCAATTCCTTTTCCTACCCTGCTAAAAAATAGCATGTGTTAAAAAATAAAAAAAAGAATGCACATTGTTTAAAAAATATTACTCTATTTTGTGTTTATTTAATCAAATTTGATGAAAACAAATTACGACACGATTTTAATACTTATGTGTGAGATGGAGCATTGAAAGATAAGACAATAAGCTAAGAATACTAATGTCGGCACTGGTGGAGCGTCTAGTGCTCCAGGTGTGAAAAACTTCCACAGGGTACCTTTAACTCAACCATCCAATTATTTCTTTCATGTGAAGAAACAATAGAATCATGTTAATATCTTACACATCTGTATTATTCTGAATAACATGAAAGCATACTGGATGATGTGAAAAATTAGAAGGCGGCTAACTAAAATGTGCAACCGTTCCCAGCATGGGGAGTGAAACAGTCATGAATGTTGCCTTTGTACGACTATAATTACGACGTGTGGTGAAAGTGATTCAAGTTGAAATACAACAACAGTGTAATTGAATAAAGAGTGCAATGTGAGTAAAACAAATGTTTGGGATTGAAATAGGTTTTTGGTGAAGTGCAAAAGAAATATATTCCACCGGGTCCCGGCCCTTTAGGAAAAAAATTTAATATGTGAACTATTGTTATTGGCCCACGTCTTTGAAACCGTCAGACTATCATGATTGGCTTCTTATTTTTTTTTACAAATAGTCTCCTTTTTTTCTTCTAAAAATAAAAGGGACGTGTTATTAAATGGAGTGAGACTGGCTACTTGGGGATGTTTGGAAATATTTCAAACGGTGTCAATAATCCATCACTTATATGGAGCGCCGGTTCTCCGGCTCACGTTTAGCTCCATCCAACAGTGTAGCCTGGATTCTTTTACTGCTTGGTTTGAACTTCAAAGGCTGTTTTCTTGAATTCACAATCACAGGAATCTAAAAGGAAGGTTCCTCCACTTTTCAAACTTTGGATAACACAGCAGCCGTCGTGTCAGAGATTACATCTGAAAATCAATTGAATACCTAAACATCATTTGACCATGAGAATAACAGAGCACCTAAAAAAAAAAAGGTGGCACACAGATCAGGACAGATTAGCCTCAGCTGGGAGATCCGTCACACGGCCTTTGTAGTAGAACCACACAGGGAGGATTTGGATTTAGACGGGCATAAAGCCAAGATATTTGGTCTCATATTTAATCGCGACGGAGAATCAAAAGCAATCGTCTGTCGGCTGGTGGGATCATTCGCTTTGAGTTTTGTAGATAAGAAGAACTGTGTTGTGTGTGTGTGGGTGGGCTCGGGACTTAAGCTTCATGGCCAAAGTGAAGTAATCTGATTAAAGTCAGTGTTTAGCCACTAAATTGATCTAATCTAATTGATCTGAGTCATGTGCCAAAGCTACACTGTAATCAGTGTTGTGATACAGAATCTAAATCATCCCTTTGAAAATTTGAAGATGATTCAACACTCAAGATGTCGTTTTTTTTTACTTGGACACAGGTGGAACAGATGACATTAATGATCCCACCGGTTCGGTGAGTCATCATGCAGAATCCCAGAGAACCTAAACGAGCTGCAGCATCGTTAGTGATATAAGTAACACCTGTGGCAGACGGGCAGCATTTATCTGTTCCATGCGAGAGACAGTTTGTACCTTTTATATGGTGCGTTTGGGTTAGAAGACAACAACAACCAGGAAATTAGACAATATTCAACAGTGCAAATCAAACTGCCACCTTAGGAAAGCTGCTGACATTTAAACATTTAAACATTTAAAGAGCGAGTAAAAGAAAAACTTTTCCACTGGTTTAATGGTTTTCGAGGTGTTTCTCGAGCTATCCCATCCACTGTTTGGGTTTTAATGTTTTGCAGCTGTGAATTGTGCCTCCAGCTTGTGCATTTGCAACAGAAACACTCGAAACCTGCAACAAACTCACACAATGTTCACTTTTGAAGCTGATGATGACACTTCCAACCTAAGCATTCATATGAAGCTGTGATGAAAGTCCAGCTTTAGGTCTGATGTGGTTCTCCATCAACTCCTTAAGGGAAACGTATGTATTTTAAGCTGAGGTCAAGTGGCTTTCACATCAAACACCACATTTGATCCATAGTTAATAAAAGAATACATTTGATCCATAGTTAATAAAAGAATATTGATTAGTGCAGCTAATAACCCTAATACATTTCTGACTTTGTGCTTTTATTTTCACACCGTCGTTGTGTGAACCTGAATGGCAGTTATAGTGTTCAAGCTGTGATTTCTAAGTGGTTAAAGGTGTTTTCACAGGTGCAGTCGGGGTCCGATGCCATTTGATAATTGAGTGCGATATTTCGATGGCAGTGTTGAGCACACACACACACACACACACACACACACACACACACACACACACTTTTAGTTTTGAATGATGTGTCTAATAGATAAGATTGCACAGCCCTGGTTTGGGATGTTATCGTTAAAACTTTTATTATATATATATATATAATTAATAAAGAAATACAACCAGACCCAGAAATTGCATTATTTGAGGTTATCTCACTGCCAGCACGAAGGATACGTCTGTAAAAGTGGAAATCTAACAAGCCACCATCACGTTCACATGCACACAGCGAGTCCACAGTATCTGCTCCTCTGATGTTGCAGCCGTCACACAGGACGTTTTCCTTCTTTATGTGTGTGTGTGACGGGGTGACAGCTGGTGTCTGAGGCCCGAGTTCCGGTCCAGCTGGGTTTCTTTGTAGCGGGGTATACCAGTCATTCCCCAGAGATCTCAGACAGACCCGAGTTTACATGGCCTCACTTCTTCTTTTACTTCTTCTTCTCTCGCAATTTATTTACGCTGCAGTCGTCTAGCAACCACCACAACACTCACCGGCTCCGCCTCCTCCTCTCATACTCTCTGTGTCATTAACCCCATTATGCACAAAGACACATCTGCTTAACACTGATGTGCAGATGTTTTGGTACCATTTGGTGGTCCAGGGGTGTGATATGCACTTAAAATGAAGGAATATGTACGATTTTTCTCCAGGGGCTGCAGGGTCAGATGGGGGGGTCATCTTGATCCTGGCGGGGGGTTCAATGACAAACAGGCTGTGACTCAGAAAAACCCAAGTCGGCTAATCAGAGAGAGATAGTGAGCGTTGTTGTACACTCATGATGTTGTCTGGGAACTTCAACGCTTCGCTCTTCCTCCTCGTGCTCCGCGAATGTTTTCTGGAGTAAAAAAGAATGGGGGGGGAAAAAAAGAGAAGGATCAGAGTCCAATGCCTCCGGTCTGCCATGACATCATCCCTGCACACATCTGGAAACGCTAAGAGTGTGTGTGTGTGTGTGTGTGTGTGTGTGTGTGTGTGTGTGTGTGTGTGTGTGTGTGTGTGTGTGTGTGTGTGTGTGTGTGTGGAGGGAGCTACGGAAGAATAGGGGGGCCGGTGACACATCAGCAGTATGAAGAAAAAAAGGGGGGAAGAGTGAACGAAGGGAGAAAAGACTGTTTATCTGGGAAACATAGACAAAGATGAGATGTATAACCAAATAATGTAAACATGGTGTTTTCTCTGCCAGCACTAATGAATCAGAAACCACGGCCAACGTGAGAAAAAGGAAAAAAGACACAATTTTAATTGATTTCCATGCAGATTTTTTTCTTTTTCTGATTTACACTCGAGTTCATTCCTGTGATTAAAGGGTGACGCCAGCTGATTTATTGATCCGTCTGACATTTATGTTGTTTTGTTGAATCTCCAGCATTTTTGCTTGTTAGCTGTTTACATGTTTTACCTCCTGGAGATGCTGCGATAGAGCCAGAAAGGAGATTATTTTTTTTTATGTTTCTCATTCTCACCACTAGGAGGCGACACTTTACTTTATTGTGCATTCCAGTTGGTGATCTGGAATCATGTAAGTGAATGCCTGTCAAATCATGAAAAAGTGGAACCTTTTATGACTGGTATCATTTAAAAATAATACTAAAAAAAAAAACACTATGGAAAAGAAGTTATATTAATCACATTGTGACTTTCATTTAATTTGCTTTAAATCTGACTTTTATTTTGTATCTTAGATACAAATCTGCGAAAGACAAATACAAAGACCTGAGTTGTGAAATGTTGAAAGACTGAAATAGAGGAGAGAGAAGTTGAAGTGAAGTGGAGGAAAGCTGTTTGCCAGATGTTTGTTACTGCAACATGCTCTGGCAAACAAAAAAATTAAACCCAACCTCTCATTTACAGTTTTATGATCAACTTCCACTCACCCTAGAAACTATTAAATTATCTAACCAACACGTTATTTCTATTCTTCGCCGGCTATTGTCTTGGATTTATTGGAAACTGAGGAGAGAAAGGTTAGTGTTTGAGGGGGTCAAAGCTTCAAAGTTGTAGAAGAGCGTCCAAAAAAATGTGTTGCACAAGAAAGAACATGCAAGGGAAGGCCAGAAAAGGAGAGAAGGGAGAAGGAGGGAGGGAGTTGGATGCACAGTCTCCGGAGCTGCTGTTGGTGGAGGAGACGATGGAGATGGAGGCGCTTTCTCTGCAAGACGGAGCGTAAAGCGTGAGCCGCTAATCCGGCCTGATGTTGTCGTCTCCAGCGAGGCCCGTGGAGCACAGCGGACCGCAGCAGAGCAGCTCTCCAGAACCCCCATCCTGAACTCTGCTGAGCTAGGTTTGCATTACCGCCAGAGCCACAGACACTGCTTTGCCACATAACTCTTGTGTTACACCCCCCCCCCCCCCCCCTTCTCCTGCTTCCCGTCTCGTTTGGAGAACCATTACCATCATGACCAAACTTGTCTACAATGTTCCCCGTTTCCCTGCCACTTTTTCTGTGACCATCATCTGCCCCACTTGGTCATGGATGTCTAAGGTCTAGAGGAAAGAGGCGGGTTGTGGTGAGCCAACTCCCCCCCCCCACACAGTCGGAACAAGGCCTCCAACCCCCCCATGGGGTTATCCTTACTTCAGTCTGGAGAAGTGGAAAAAGGTCTGACTCACAGGGTGATAAATTCCTTTCCTATGTTGAGGGATTCCCCAAGGAAACCATTACTAGCACGAGTTGCCACAAGTTACAAAAAAAAAAAAAAATCCAACCTTTATGCTACACGTTAATTCAACGAAAACAATCAGCAAATGAGCAAATAATATCTTTGCTGGAGACGTTTAGAGTTTCTAGAATGATGTTTGATTTGGCCCCGACACACGTGAAATCTTGCTTTTTTAAAAAAGAAAAAGCAAAATCTCATGTTTGAGATTTTAAAAGAGTCTCATATTTTCCATGTTATTGGATTTTTATTCCAGTTTATTATTCCGCAGTCGCTGCTGTAGGCTTTAAAACACTTGTGTCAGCGCTTGGCTTCTGCAGACGCTCTGCACGGTCGAGTCAGGCAAGAGTCTACATGTTCCTTGGCTTAAACTTTCACTTGTAGGCGTGCACGTTGTTGATGGCGACTGCCTGGCATCGATAGCTATACTGAATTAAACATACCAACAGGTTCTTTTGTCATTCGCCCCTTTTTTAAGTCATTAGACAAATACTATCTTGAACATGACAGCACTCTGTCCATCCAAAAAGAGTCATGTTCGGCGGCGAACGAGTTATACACACAGCTGTGAGTTTATAAATCATCTCTGAGAAATATCAGCAAAGAAGAAGAAGAAAATAATTCCCAGCTGCAGTCTTAAGTCAGCCTGGCCTTCATCTATCACCAAAACATCATGGTGACGGAGACAAACAAGCTGTTTTCAATCAAGCAACACAATCCACATTTCGCCTTTCTGCTATTTCCTGCTATTTTCCACTCCTCCATTCATATGGGAGGATTGTGAGTTGTAAAAAAAATGGCATTTTCTTGTTGGCCGAGGGAGAGAGTGTGCGGAGACTGTCAGGTGTTGAAGGTTGAGTAATGCCCTTCACAACACAAGCAGGTTTGGCAGAAGGGGCTTTGAGTGTGAAGGTCCAAAAGCCAATAACGGAGCCCCTGAATCACAAAGGTTAGATACGTACTCCTTAAATGCTGTCATGCCATATGTGTCCATTTAGATGGACAATATAGCTACAATTGGTAATAAAATAGTTTTATTTGTATTGATTCTCTCATCATGACACTGAGCAAACTCAGATTTTTGTGCATCCAGAAAAGTGAAGCCAACTGGCCATCAGGGGGCGACTCCTCTGGTTGCTAAAAGAAGTCCGATTGCATGAAAGTCCATGAAAAAAATTACCCTACTTCGAGTTTCATTTAGAGTAAAATAGACAACAAAGCAGAGTATGCTTTAGGGCGTGGCTACCTTGTGATTGACAGATCGCTATCACAGCGTCACAAACTAACTAAAAGTAAAACCTTGTCAGAAAAAAAATACCCAAGTAAAGTACTGATAACTGAAAATTCTACTTGCATACATAATACATACATAATATTTGTACTTCGTTACTTCCCACCTGTAGATTGTTAGTCAAATCCATCCGTCGCTCCTCCACAGTCCAAATATGGTCATGTCCATTCACTGGTTGCAAAAATCCAAGATGGCGACGCCCAAAATGCTGAACTGAAAGCTTCATAACCGTAGATCAATGGGTGACATCACCTGATATTACAGTCTATGATCCATAATTGTAAGAGTTTTGATCAAATGACAGCAGCCATGTCATCACCCTAGTAGAGCTTTTACATTTTATGATTGTTAGAAATTACATGTGAACGGCTTCAAAGAACCTCTTAGAGGATCTTTGGATCTCCATAAATGAATAAAAAAGTACAGTAAAGTACATAATAGGGGAGACACAAACAGAGCGTTGATGGTAAAAAGTTAATTGACTGACTCAGACTCTTCCCGAAATAGCTATTTTCCACAGAGTTAATATAACTTTCCCTTTAATCATCTAATTCACACAGATGCTGTTCTAAAGAAACACAGCTTGTTCTCCCTCCACTGCCATCGTCAAAGAACCTCCAACAGAATGAGTCAGTATCAACAGTCAGTGACCACAAACTCTGTAGACACTCTAGGCCATTGATTTTCAATCGTGGTGCTCCGAGCCCAGACCAGAGTCCTCATGGTTTTTATTACAAACATCACATCAGGGACTGATTTAGACTTGGGATACAGATATGGATAATAAAAAACACCCAGCAGTGTTCTCGGTTACAGTAAAAGGATTTGAATACCAGGATTAAAATTGTCATCGGAAAGTTGCACATTTGTTATTTGTTTAATCAAAAGTTAAAATATATCCAACGTTTGACTGCAGACAAACACTCGTCGGTAGTGTTTAACGTGTATGTACATTCAGATGTCATCAGCATATAACTAAAGTTGATGACATAACTTCCAAGGATTCTGGCAAAGGGTGACATGTAAATAGTATGAAAAGGGCCTTCCACTAAAATCAATCCTCTTCAGACATTAAGCTCTTAACAAAAAAGTGATTGCAATTTAACATGTCTTTAGTCTAAATAAGCACCTGAGTTACTTTACTAAAGTTGTGATCGCGGCCTTTCTAAATTGGACCCAAAGGTTAAAGGTGTGTCATGTTCCACCGTCTACGTTCACTGTAACACATTTATTAACTTAATCATCAACACTTTCTGACTGAGAGAAACACACCTTCTAAATGTCCTTGTGTCAGTGGGTCATACTTAACTATAGATTTGGGTGTCATCAGCATAACGGTTGATCTTACAGAGTGCTGGTTAGTACAGAGCTCAGTCAGTGCCCTTCAGCGTCTGATACAGACACACTGGTGCACCCTTTGGCATATGTATAGGACGCACCAGATATTATAAAGAACAAGAAAGTCAGCATAGGATGGACATGTCAAACAAACCCAGGACATTCACCCAGGAGACCGCCATACGTGTCCTGTGTGAAATCTTTAGTTTTGTTACTATTTTCATGTAACAAATATACTTTTTTAACCCAAACCACAATCTCTTCTTAAGCCTAAAGAAATACTTTTGTTGAGGAAGTAAACCAAACTGGTGTTTGAAGTTTATTTTGAAAAGAGACTGCTTGCATGTAACAAACGTTAACTGACACGTCCAAAACAGAAGCTAGGCGGTTACCTTGAGCATAGTTTGAAGTGCTGGGCCAACTAGATGAGTTGGGAGGGAGAATGGTGGAAGACACCAAGGTATACCTGGAGTTTATTAAGGTGAACTCCAACAAAGAGGTGTCAAATCCCAGTAGAACTCACCACGTGATTTAAAAGACTGCGATTGTTTTGAACATACGGAATAAGGAATTATTCATTTAATGAAATTCAAGGTGACGTATCACTGCAACACAAAGGCCCATAGCCAGATTGAAACAGTTCAAACAGATCATCATCCTTCCAGGATTTTAGAAATGAAGGGACAATTTGACATTGCAAGCTTAATTGTAACGGATATCAGGATCAAGCCTAATTTCTCTTTGAGCGATGATTTAATCAGTATCTCTTTTATATGGACGCCAGAGGAGAGGATGTAAGGGAGTTCTCCTGACAGATAATTTGACTGAATTTGGCAAGGCGGCGTGTAAATTAATCTTGTAATTCAGTCATTAAACATCTGCCAACTGTACGGAGTTATTGGCGATAACAGATGGTGTTGCGCGTTCATCAGGTGCTTTCGGAAAAAGCAGACGCCGTCGCTCTGAAGAGGTTAATTTTGGGATTAAACAAAGTTAAAAAAGCAGTTTTGCATCGAAACGGAAGCTAGATGATAGATGATTGTTTTAATGCTCTTGGTAGCCGGGCATACAGTACGTTCTGGGTACATATTTCTCAACCACCTCTGTTTGGTGCCCTCTTTGGCCATAGAAATACAGATGGCAGCAATTATCATCAACAAATGTGTGGAGGGAACAGAATCCTGTAGGCAGCCAAAGTTTGACAAAATTACCCTTCTCCTGTGTTTCAGCTACTTTTTTTTGTTTTTCTTTTCTGCACCCAACCCCCCGCAAATCTGTGGGCCCTCTCGGCTTGGAGACATCTGAACCGATGTTTTGGGCCTTCCAAGGACCACTTTCTTTTTGCGAAGGCTTTTTCTGTTGGATTTGATTTCTATATGAAAATAAACAAAAAGTGTGGCATACCTATACTCTTCCAGGAGAACTATCGTTAGAGTCGTCTTGCGTCCTGCAATCACAGGTCGGTTGTGTACCTTTTTGTCATTCAACTGGCGTGTGTTATTACAGCAAAATGATGAAGTGTGCGTTTCGTTTGAGTGTATAGCTCACAAAGACGTGAAGTTTTCTTGTGACTGAGATAAAAGACAGAGGCACTTTCTCATTCCCTGATTCTTGGTAAATGCTTGTCATTCCGCCCCTTCCATACTTTACCCCCAATTCACTTGACAGCGTAGATCCCTGACCCCCCTCGCCATCCAGCACCTCTGGCGAAAACAAATGAGCTCACTTTCTTCCCTCTTTCATGCTTCTCTCAGCTTTAGGCCATATGTGTGTGTAGAGAGCTTTAAGTTACCTGAGATATCAGCCGGGGCGATCTGCACCACACTACACTTCAAGCCCCTGACCCTTTAACCCTCGACCCCCGCCCCGCCCCTCCATTCATGCCACAACAGCTCTTACTCTCGGCTCCTCAAAGTCTGGTAAACCCACTGTACGTCCACTCACATCACCTTATTCTGGACTCAGGTGTGAGTGAGGAGCTCCCGGGTGGATGTTAGCAAATTTACTGCGTTGCCACGTCACAGATTCAACGACCAGCTCGTTCCCGTCCAAACGCTTAATCCAAACCATTTCATGAAAATGTCGAATGGACCGCAGAACAAGAGGTTGGGTTTTTTTTCTCCACTCTGTACTCCGGGTCCAGATTTCTTTCTCACTGTTTCTGCTCGGCAGCTGTTGGATCAACCTCTTGTTCGGGATTAGTCCGTGTCCATATTGGTGATTTCTGGTGGGGGGGGATTGTTCCCCTTAAGTACCCTGTGAGTCACTCCTACACCAAGTCTCTCTCAGCTGTCTCACGATGGCTCTAATTCTGCATTTTTTGTGCTTGCTGCAGAGAAACACGAGGGGATATCCTACTTCTGATCAAGTAAACAAACTACGCTGATGTTTAGAGATGTTCACGGCGGAGACGGTCAGCCCTCCCCTCAACCCTCCCCAGAGCTCGTCTCGATGACTCACTCGGCTGCGAGACGACTTCTCTGTTGGTTTTTGTCGCCATTTGCGGCATTCATTGTAAAATAATGCACATTCTCTCCAATTTTCTCCTCCATCCTCCGGTCTTTCCATTCTCCCCACCATCTATCTCCTCATCCACCACCTCCTCTTTAGCCCCGTGTCTTGTGTTTGAGCTGGCAGACATAAATCAATGTGTCTGGAATGGAAACACTCACGTTACTGGTGTGCCACATATGTTTGTATTTAAAGACTTTTTCCTCTTTTTTGAGAGAGAGAGAGAGAGAGAGAGAGAGAGAGAGAGAGAGAGAGAGAGAGAGAGAGAGAGCACCTGAAACCCCAGGAAGGGGAAACCGCTGGAAAGAGTGATTCAATCGAAAATGTCTGCCCCCCCCCCCATCCTTCTCCACCACACGTGAGGCTCCACTCCTGCAGCTTAGCAGAGTCAGATCAGTGTATTAACCAGGGGGGAGGAGGTATGGTTCTGCTTGACCCGCGAGGCCGACAGAGGTGGAAAGAATGTGCTGTCCAGCCGGTGAACACGTTAACATAGAGGGGGGGGGGACTTCCTACAAGCAGCTTTCCCACCATCCCCTCCAACCCCCTCACCCGCCATTTACACATGGAAGGAAGGGAGGGAGGAGGAGAAGGAGGAGTATAGTTGGGGAGGAGGAGAATGAGAGCTGCAGGGAGATGGAAAAGACAGAAAAAGGGAGGCCAGAAAAAGAGAGAAAATATTTAAAAGATGCATTTAACCTTGAATTTTCAAGGCATCACGTACATTTCTGTGTAGTAACAGGTCGACATCTTGGGAAACACACTTATTCTCTGTCCTGCCTGGATATACAGTAGATACTGCTTTCTGTTCACCAGTTAGCGTAGCTTAGCATAAAGGCTGACAACATGTGGAAACAGCTGGCCTGGCTCCGTCCAAAAGTTTTTTTTTTTTTTTTTTTAAAGTGAGTAATAAAACTGTGGCTGTTAAGATGAGTTAGACAGGAAGCAATTTTTCACATAATGGGATTTATTGGTGACACTAAATTCAGTGTTGCATCAAGGCATCAGATCAATGCCAAGGTGGAGAATTTCAATAATGGATCGTATGGTGATGTATTTCTGAGTGATAGGTAGGCTAGTAGCTATTAGTTAGTAACTAATTTGATTGGATTGGATATTGCCCGTGTCATATTTTGTTTGCAAGGAAGAAAAATACATTGGATTTAGATGGAAAAATATGACATTTAAAATAAACGTTGGAATATATTGTTCCATAGGTGCACAATATGAATTGGATGTTATCTAAAAGGGTTAAAATGGGATTTTTCATTTCAGCTGCACTTTAAAACAGCAGTAACAGCCCCCATATAGTTTGTGGTAAAAAGAGGATTTGTTGAAGACTATTTTCAGCTGCTGATTTGATGCACTGTGGCAGCCGGATGACTTATGTGGGATGGACCTCAAATAAACAATAATGCCTCTTCATTGTAATAAAGGCCCTGTGTCATTCAGTGTAATGATATGACTCACTGATGCACTTTTAATAGTTTTTTGGGGGCAAAAGTGGAGTTTTGTGGATGGAGAAATAAAATAAAATGTTATTTATATAGCCACAAATCATAAATCTACTCGGAGGGCTTTGCGATCTATACAGCATGCGACTAATAGTGAAAAACCCATAACAGGGGGAAAAGGGAGGAAGCCTTTCAGGACAGCGACTGATGATGGATAGAAGTGCAAAAGATGTACAGAATAAACAACAATCAATAATATCACACATTGGAAAAACTTAATAGGATAAATTCACTGTTGATTGCATTGGCATTGTCCCTTAAATTACAATAACATAGGAATTAAAATGGTTGAGCTATCTCTACATGAGTTTTGCACATATATCACATTCTTTAAATAGAAATATAAATGCACTTTTACCAAATCTGAATTCTTTAAGATTTTATTACAAGAGTCAATGAAACTCAAACTGAATTATGGCGTATACGTAGGAGAACGCCTCCTGCATGGAGAACTTTAGGCCTCTTGGAGATGGAAAACCGTCTGCCTGCCAACACTTTAAAGGGTCACTGGGGCTTTAAAACGATCCCTTCCAAGTAACGGGGACACTGCTGCTGGAAAGAAACATTTTTATATGCGATTTTGCAATGCTGAGATTAGCAAAACTGGAAACTATCAGCATCCACTCGGCACACAATGTTTTTTTGATAATGTGGGTGAACTGTCTCTTTAACAGTGAGGCCAAAGCAAAAAAAAGAGAAAAAAAAAACACAGAAAGAAACAATCAGAAAGCCGAAATGTTGACAGCAGTGATGTTTCCTGTTGTTTCTGTAAACAGCCGGCCCACCCAACCAGCCCTGGGTGTCACACTAAAGTGTGTGTGTGTGTGTGTGTGTGTGTGTGTGTGTGCAGTTCCACACATGTGTAGGTGTCGGCCTCCTCGGGCCCCGTTTGAGGCAGTTTATGGGGAACAGACCCACACCTGTCTGCTGGATCCTGGATCACCCAATGGTCAGCCTCCATCTCAGAGAGGAGATCCTCTCGGGTTCCACGTGGAGCCGACTTCCCACTGGGTGTGGGGGTGGGGGGGGGGAACTCTTCATCATGATTTTGGGATGACCTCCCAGGAGCGGTGGCATCCGGCGTATCAGCGAGTCCCTCTGGAAACATGGTGTAAATCAGATGCGGGGAGGAGGACACCCGAGGGGGAACCAGGGAGTGGTCAGAGGGGCCCGGGCTGCCCAGGACACGGCTGCCTCTGCTCGGGATGACTCAACTGCAAAGCATCTCTTGTCCACGTCAGCTCGCTCCCACAAGCCCACTGGGTCTTCTGAGTACAGTCTGGACTGACTTTCAGTCTGGACTCCTTATCTGCAAGACTCATTTAATCCAGTATCGAGGAATTTTGAAATCTGAAGCTTTACAGTATGAGTGTATATTTGAGTCGTATTTATTTTCGCTAACTTGACTTTTTCTCGTCCAAGAGAATTAATCTGAGTTGCGAGCATTCCTGGAAGTGTTGATAGCTGAGGGGAGAGGCCTCTGATGTCTTTAGCAGACCGTGGTTTCTGTAAACAAGGCCTTTCAGCCCCCTGACCCACTCGGCCCTGAACCCCACTACCCGCTTCCTGCCCTCCTGTGGGACCCTCCGTCACTGCGATCCCCCCTTTTCTTCCAATCCCTTTTCTTTTGGCCGCTCATATGCATTTCTTTCAGTCTCCAGTTTGCTGCTTTCCTTTCAGATCCCTTAGAACTTTGTATGATGACTACTTAGGCCTGCTCAAGATGTTATATGACCATAAATCAATGTCTCTTTTCAGAAAACACCCTCTAGTGTGGGCACATAAAAAAAAAGCCAGAATAATTTTGTGGGAAAACTGAGCTCATTGAAAATTCTGAAACTTATGTCAATGCGCACTATACTAATGTAATTGTTCATGACAATACAATCACATAAAACACAAGCTATGGTTTTCATGGAGCCATTTGTCAACAGATATACATATACAGCAGAGTATTTGCCCACGTTTGAACAAAACCTGATGATGCCAATAAAGAGAATTGAGTCGTTTGCCAACCCAAAGAGGAGGGAAGGGGAGAAATGGATGGAATTTCATTGTGGAGAGTAAACTAAACATAAGAGGACATGAAACCCTCAGCGTGGAGGGACCGTCGGGACCTCCTCAGTGTATCTTCCTTCCAGAGATCTTCCTTTTTCCTCGTTTGACGTCGAATTGATTCGAAGAGAAACAACCCTAATGATGTTGTATTGTTTGGCTTTACAGGCTTGCAGTAAAAAAGAAAAGGCAGCTGAAGTGGAGGCTCATTAAGTGGGGCTGGAAGACCATGTCCCGGAGCTTGGGAGAACTTCAGAGCGGAGGGCAAAACATGCCTGCAACAAGCCACATCCCTCCATACAAACATGGAGGAAATGGAGATGCCTATGGCGGGACGTCAGAGGTAGCTGGTGGAGTAAATTAGGGAACAAAAGTGCACTCCAGATATTGGACGTTTGACAGGACTTTAAAGCGATTAAAGGCTTTTTTGACTGGTGGATAGAAATTCCAGTTGACTCATTTATTTTATTGAAAGATTGCATGTCGCCGCCTTAACTGGATGGTTAATGGAAAAGAACCGTCTTGCAAGAATCGTGGAAGGAACTTTATTGCAGGATAATCAGAGTTTTCCACTAAGTATAGGATGGTTTCGCTGAGAAAACCTCAGTTTAAAAAAAAAAAAACGATTTAAAACGTCAAGTAACGTGTCCCCTTTTTTTGTTTTTTGCAGGACTGCAAGAAAAGAGGGGGGGGACATTTCAGCATTAGACTCAAATCGGACAACTGGTCCTCTTTTTGGAAACTGCATTACAGATTTTGGTTACTGCAGGAGGGTGGGTGCAGAAGAAAAGCTGACCCTTGACCTGAGGCTTTGCTGGGGCAGGACCACGCAGACCTGGGGGCAAACTAAGCTATCCACCTCATCTCAGATGGTGTAGAATAAAAGAGTTTGTTGACACATGATTACGAAATCCATTCTCTCACGGCTTCTGCATCAAGTGAAGCACCTTTTTTTTTATCTGTGGTCAGACGCCACCTAAAAAGAAAATGTTCTTCCCAGCGTTTCCATAAATCCTCTTTAATTTGATATCACCTGACACCTTAATTGAGCGCCACCTACGAAAAGCTGTGGCCTAAAGCACAACAGGCAGCAGCCGGACCACATCCATCTACTCCTTCACAACAGCGTTAGAGATGAGCGTCCACAACAGCGTGATTTAGGGTCTCGACACTTTCGTGGTCGTAGTAACGAAGCCTCGACTCGTCTGCCATTTGCTAAATTTGAACACGGCCTCTAAATAGATGGAGGGTGGTTATTCTTTACGATCAAAGATGGAGAATACTTGACGCCCCTGACAGAATGTTCAAACTCCACATATAAGTACATTTTGGTGTCTTATTTTTATCCATATTGAAGCATTATGGTTCATCGTTTTCCCCTTGTGGCAACAGGAATCGACAGGTCATCATCAATCACTCCATTATATATTTAATTAAACCTCTCAGTGTAATACTTAATCTGTCTTTATTAACTGATTTAATAGTCATGACTCTTGTTTCCCTGCCGGTGCTCAGCCTGCCAGCTCAAAGCCTTTTTTTATTCTTTCAATAAAAAAAATAAAAAAACGACTGACAATTAATCAAAAATAAAACGCAGACATTATTTTTTGACAGAAATAAAAAGGAAACTAAGTATGACTTTCAAAATCAATGACAGATTAAACTCCACTCACATTAAAATATCGTTCTGACCCACAATCCCACTTGAAGGAAGCTCAAACTTTCCCAGATCCCAATTTCTACATGATAATTATTAGTTTTTTTATACATCTGTGATGTGGGATTTTTATTTTTATTTTTTTTAAACGTCATCGAGAGGAAGTCTTGAGAAAATAACCATCTTGTAAAATAGTGTGTTTACATTCCCCCCTGGGATGAGCGGACGCCATGTCTGTTTCTCATCCTGGAGCCCGGAGTCATCCTCCCTTTTTTTTTTTAGTAAACACCCACTCAGCCAGAAGTTTACATTCATGAAGAAGAAAATGAGCCACTGTCAGACACAACTCTAACAGGCTCTACTCTATCTGAGTGAAGATCTCTCGGTCTCTTTCATGTCTGACCCAATCCTCTATCCTGATTGTTGATCTCTGCATGCCCTCCCTTGTTTTCCTCTTGGAGTAACAGTCACACCACGCTTCACCCTGATTGGTTTAAATCATGCCGACAGCGTAGTCACAGTAAATGACGATCTCGTCATCCGCAGACAGAAATTAAGCATCGGGACGGTTAAGAGAGCTGAGAATATGAGCAGAAATGTTACAAAAGAGGTGTGAGGGAAGTGGGGAGGAGGGGTCTGGAAGGAAGGGGGGGAGAGTAAGGAGTGGAGAAGCTTTTGAGAGGAGAAAGAGAAAAGGAGGGGAGGGGAGGAAGGAGAAAAAAAAAGTGACGGAAAGAGAAAACGTGGGAGTTGTGAGAACGTGAGGCAGACGGAGCAGCGAGTGATGCAAAAGGGTGGGATGGAATTTGCTCAAAAGTAGGAGCCAAGGCGAAATGTGCAGCTGTCAAGGACTTTTGTTCTCTTTAAAAAAAAACATATTTCTGGTCTTTGTGAAACTCGTTGCAACACACAAAAGGTTGAAAAGCGTAAAAAGGAAAAAAAAAGTCAAGAGGAAGAGGAAGCAAAAGGAAGCGACGAAGGATCTTCTTAGTGGCAGAAAGAGAAATGACCAAACTGAATGAGCCAGAGGGAGAAAGTGGAGCAAAGTGCAGAAGGTTTTGATGGAACAAGCGAGAGGAGGGGAGAATTCTGGGTAAATTATGCCCCAAGTCAAACGTGCACAGAGCAACACGGCAGGGTGAAAGAAAGGAAAGGAGAAGTGTAGTAAAAGTATTTTTTTTATGTATAGCATAGTCGTTTCTCAGTGCACCGTGTATCCCTCACCCTCCCTGTGGACCCAGGGCCTGCGCACATGTCAGCACACCAGTGCGCATATGTTTCTACTATTACATGATAGGCTGTGGAGAAAATATAGGAAAACAGTATCTGTGTGTGTATTGGGAGGGGGGAAAAGAGAGAGAGAGGGAGAGAGGGAGAAAAGGGGGTGGAGTGATACGACAAAGCTGCCGTTCCAACAATGAGCTCCACCTTCACGCTCCACAGTCCTCCATGTGCCTGAAGTTTTCCAGCCCTGCAGCCCACCTCCTCCCTCCTCACTGCCTTCTTCTCTCTTACTCATGGCTGCCTCATCTCCCCTTTTTCTGCTTTAGATCATGACCCCCCCCCCCCCCCCCCTATAGGGTCTATACGTTGACAACGTTTGAGCGTTGAAGTGAAATGTGGTAGAACGTGTTCGAGCATCGGTGTTCACACGTCATCACACATGTACAGTGTGATGTCATCGTGGTGTTGTCTGTATGTTAGTCCCGTGATGCTGATGTTTTGGCAGAGCTGGGTTTTGGTAATGTATGTTGCGGTAGCTGAAAGGAGGAAAGAAAAGGGGTGCTGCTGTGATGTCACCCTATGAGGTCATCTTTGAGGTTGAAATGCATAACATACACTGTAATCGCAAACTGGGGAGGAAGGGGGGGTTGATTTCCCGTCTTTGGCCACAGGTGGTGATTATGGCGAAATAAATGCCAAAATGTGGTGAAACACAAGCAAAAAAAATGGTTACAACGTCGGTAAACCAAAGGACAAATGTGGTCATTCTGCTTTTTAAAATGACATCATCCCGAGTTGAGTCAAGCTCAGTTAAACCTGAACTTTGTTCTGTCATTTTAAAACATCTTTTTAACCTTTTAAAGTTGATGGATATTCGCAAACGGTGTATTTAGTACACGTCCGGTAACAAGTAACATATGCGTTGATTTGGAGTGGTGTTTCTGGCTGTCTGGTCTTTATTTCACTGAAACCAGTTACCTGCTGTAAACAACCCTGGGGGAGAAAGTTGTTAGCTTTCAAACCAAAACATCGTGCTTAAAGACACTAAAACTCTTTTGAGTCATTGATAAAATGTAGAGATTAGCAGCTTTCAGCCTTCTGGGTTATCTTTTCTTACCAGATCTGATCTAATCTTCTGGCTTGTATAAGTTAAATCATTAGCAACAGCTGATCTTTGAACTGGGGGGGTGGTACCTGTTTTAATACCCCAGAGTCGTAGAAGAGAAAATACTGTGTTACGTCCACTTGTGGCAGTTGTGCCTGTCAAACAAACCGTGTGTGGGACCGGAATGTATACGAGAGATAAAAACAAAAAGAGACGGAACGCAAGAGAGGGAGAAATTCCACCGCTAATGAGTTTAGATTCTCATCGGCCAACGTGCATGTTTATGTAGCGCGTTCGTCTTTTACGTCCGTCCTTTTCAAAAACCCTAAACATGCCGAGCATTTCTGTGTGTGTGTGTGTGTGTGGGTAAAGTGAGTGAAGGACAGTAAATGGCGAGAGAGGGGCTATGTGTGTCCCATGTCAACAGACTTTAAATTTAGCCAGCTTTGTGTATATATAGACGGACCCTCCTGAATAAATCTGAGCTGACCCCTCTTTCTCTCGTTCTCTATCTCCGTCTTTCATCGGAGATCGGGTACAGGTGGCACTCGGTGTTGAATCTTATATCTTATAACGTGATCTCACAGAAATACATGGACTGACAATGATCTCTCCACGGCTGATTACGTGGCGGCACAATTTTACGTTAGGTTTAGGGAACAAAACTTACGTTAAAAAAAATGAAAAACGTCATAGTTGGGCCTAAAATAAGTACAAGTATGTGTAACACATATTAACCATGAGCTAGTTTCTAATTAGCATGCATATTAGTAGCATATTGGCTGTTTTTAAGCCATTATAAATCACGTACCAATGCCTTATTCTGCATGATCATATTCTGCAACTACTAGGCCATTAACTACTGTGAGAGTTTTCCATCAATCATTTCCTAATCACTGCTTATTGATCGTGAGTTAGGGAGTTGTTGTAAACCACTTAATAAGAAGTAGCTAATAAGAAACATTCATGGTTAATGTGTTCCCTAATCTTAAGTGTTACTCAAGGATGTTACAAATGTCATTCATGTAATAATTGCTCAAAAACACAGTGGGACTGGAACACCGGTGTCCTTGTTGAAAGTCCTGTGTTTGTACTTTCTAACTTTCTATGGTCACCGTCATTTCCAGTAGCTCAGGTCTCAGATCAGGTAAATGTGGTTTTGATGGTGATGTTTCGAGGTCTGATAAATGAAACGAAAATGTGCACATAAAAAAAAAAAAAAAATCTACAGCCAGCAACTCAATGAGGCGCTTTGCTGCATGCCTGCTAACATGCATTCACATGTTGATAGAATGTATGTTAGTTAACACCATGCAGTACAACTGGGCCCGAAGGGAATGTCAGTTTTTGCAGGTTATTTTTAATTTTGGCAGATAAAGTTCATCTAATAGTTGTTGAGAAATCTTCACTAAAAAAAAAAGCCTGATGGTGGCACGAGAGGAAACGTGAGTTAGCTTCATCCTAGTGGAACCATAAATGTCTGCAAAATATCACGACGATCCATCCGATAGTTAGATATATTTCAGTCTGCACTAAAAAAAGGTTTTCAGAGCCGTACTGCTTGCATGACAAAACACAAATAAAGAAGCACGGACAGATCCAATCCTTCAGGGTGTTTTTAGCCAATGTCACCTTTTTAAAAATGTGCCGCTATTTGACCCAGTCTGCAACAGGAACGACAAAGCTGTTCCCACCAGCTTCAGACGGCTGATCCCGGTCCCTGGTCTGAATAGAATGCAGTCACAGGCAGCAGACATAATCATGAGGTGATTTAAGTGGCGGTGAAGCAGACAGGACACACTGACCACATCGCTGTGAGTCAGCCAACAAGACAGCTGCCTAATGGAGACACACGGCTGACCTTTTTCTCCTACACAGGCCGATGTGATTCATTCTTTTAGTTGCTCGTTATATATGATTCATGTGAAAACTATTATTCATATGAATGTGGTAAAGGCGGTGGACCTTGTTGAGACAGACACTTGAGTTACATTGCTATACTTACGCATGGCACACCTTATACGCCTGCCTTTAAAGTCAGAGTGGAAAAGGAAGTTAGAGCTTCTTTCACTTCTGTAAAGTGAGTTTTCCACAGAGAAATCTGAAACAAATACTTGGCATTTGATTGGAGCGTTAAAAAATTGGGGGAGGCATTTATTGTAGCGCGAAACGGAGCTACAGGGGAACTCCCTCCTCGGAAAACTTTCAGATCGATGCATGGATGGATTGGTACTAGCATACGTAAGCTAACATATTTCAGGCAGATTGTTTTTCCCTTTTTAGACTGAGTCGGGGCTAGTTGCTTCCCCCTGCTTCCAGTCTTTGTGCTAAGCTAAGTTATGCTAACCGCTGCAGCTTTATATTTAAAGTGTAAGTTTGGCGGAAATTGAAAATAAAGCTATTTTCTGAATGAAAATACATCAACTAAGCCGTGGAGGAAGTAATTTTCGCTCATCACGCAGTTCAGAGCTAGCACGGGTGGGAGCTAGAGTCCAAAATCGCAAACAGTGGGTTAGCATGGGGCCAACACCCACACGCTTTCAAAATCGCATTTTTAAACCACTAACATTGCTCAAAACAGCGCCAAACCTCGTCAGCAGCTTGCTCTGGGTGTCTACACATAAAACGAAGCACCAACAACTCAGTTCATGAACCCGAAGTTTATAACAGAAGACAGTTAAGAACACTCACCAATTCTACCCCTGCCAGCTCCTCGCGAAGGATAGTCCGTAAGTGTCGATTACCGAACGCAATGCAAAAGTGAAAGTGAAACTGAAGATTTCGCCCAGAATAAAACGAGTATACTTTTAAATTAGTGGCAGTTTGGCCAAATATAAGTTAATAACGGTGGGTAAAAACGTCGGGATAGTTTGTATACACTTCCAATCAGTTCAAGACAGCAGCCTTATCTGAAGCACATACATGTCACGCGAGATCTCACACGGGAACACGAGAGCTGCGTTCGGTAATCGACACTTACGGACTATCCTTCGCGAGGAGCTGGCAGGGGTAGAATTGGTGAGTGTTCTTAACTGTCTTCTGTTATAAACTTCGGGTTCATGAACTGAGTTGTTGGTGCTTCGTTTTATGTGTAGACACCCAGAGCAAGCTGCTGACGAGGTTTGGCGCTGTTTTGAGCAATGTTAGTGGTTTAAAAATGCGATTTTGAAAGCGTGTGGCTGTTGGCCCCATGCTAACCCACTGTTTGCGATTTTGGACTCTAGCTCCCACCCGTGCTAGCTCTGAACTGCGTGATGAGCGAAAATTACTTCCTCCACGGCTTAGTTGATGTATTTTCATTCAGAAAATAGCTTTATTTTCAATTTCCGCCAAACTTACACTTTAATGTACAGGTATGCGGATCTTCTTGTCTAACTCTCGTCAAGAAAGGAATTCTTCTATCTTATTAAAACCACTTCCAGCTCTATCACTCTCCGTTCTCATACCAATACAAAGCTTCACCGTGTGAAATGATAGCATATTCGTTCCGAAATGTTTCTAAACAGAAAAGTGTGTTGGCTCGGCGCTGGCTATTTTGGAGCTTACCCATGACATCTGACAAAAAGGCTCATGTAAAATGGTAAACAACGGAAAGCAGCTGAGGCAGGTGGATGCAATCAACGATGCAAGGAGAATAATTTATTGCTCTGAAAATAATAATAATAAAAAAGAATAAGCCAGTTGGTTGCCTTGTAATTCCTTGCATCTCTTACTAACACCATCTCAATGTTTTCATTGATTTACGCGGTTTCCATCTGATTCTGCTTGAGACTTTGGATCTGCTTTTATTGCTTCCAAATAAGTAGAAACAATGCTTTGGGGCATTCATACTCCTCACATCAACGCTATTGATCCAGCAGTTTGCTTTCCCGTCAAGAGAACCCGCCGAACGACGCCGCACCTTGTCGAAGAACTGGGTTGCATTACTCCACTAGAGGTCCAGATGGTTGAGGGTTCGATGCCAGCGAGAGCTGCAGGTTTCTGGCAGTCGCATTGGCTCAAGGTCTTATTAGCACACTTTTCATTTTGTGGCTTGTGTCTTTTGATCGCTTCTTTCCTGCCAATATGGAAAAATTGTTCCACATTACATCAACCATTGTCCAGTTTGGTTTAGAAAATCACTTTAGTTGAATTTCATAGTTTTCTTTGTTGGTCAGTCGATGCAAATGAACTACAAAAGAATCACTTTTCTAAAAAAGCAGCCATGATCATTGTAGCACTTGAATCATGACTTCAGGCCTTTACAGTTCCCACATTACCTGAACCCTGAATGTATTTAGCATCCTAGACTCAATCCAAGCAGTGTGTGCAGAATCACAGGCTATGAGTGAGAATTATTTAAATTTCTCCCACTTTCAATACCATCCGTCCCATAATGTGATGCAGGTGGACATCTGCGAAGCTGTGAAGTGGGTGGCGAGTGTTACAGGAGCACTTCCCGTTTGTTCCCCATGTATACTCTCTCAAACTTAGATTTTATATGTTGCTTGATAATCACTTACAGAAGCTTTTTGGCTTCTGGAAGGTCAGGTGCAGGAGATGGTGTACATTGTGTGAGGACACAGCAAATTGGCGGTTACTGTGTGATGGTAGAAAGGTTATTAAACCAGATTCATCATCCAAAAAGCAGTCGTTAAGGTGGGCGAAGCCCACTAGCGCATGTGTGGGCAGAAGATATGCTTAAAAGGTCAAAACCATAGAAAATCACACTTTCCCAGTCGCAGAGTCTCTCTGGAAATAATATGCTTGCTCGTGATGATAAACAGAACCTGCTGTGGATAGGTATCTTCCAAAATAAATGGTATCTCTAAACTAACTTCCGCTAACTTCCGTAAAGGGAACACTACTTCCTGCCTTTCTATGTAAACGTTGGATGTAGATGTTGGCGATGGAGGCGATTCTTTGCAAGACAAAATGATTTATACGTGAAATGACAGGTTAAACGTATTTCTTCGACTCATTCAATACGCTCTCAGTCAACCCTTTTTAATGCTGCTTGAATCCGGGTGGTTGACACACTTTCTCACCAAAATGTTGGCGAGTCTTTCTGCTGGGCTAGGTCCGGACCCGCTGGAGGTATTGGTGTGGAAAAGGATGTCAGCAGAACAACGTGCCATATTACACTCAATGACCTCCTCCCTTCATGCTGTCAATGTAATGAGGCTCATTCGCTTACCAGCTAGTTCCACTGAGGTTTGCCAAGAAGCAGTCGAGGCACCGAGTTGTGCCAGAGACAATGATTTGTCTATCCGTCTGTGTCTTCCCAAACACGGTCGATAAAGATTGCCAGTCCATTGTATTTGCTAATAAGGAACAACTGGGTTGTAATTCTTAACTGAATTGTTCACATTCTTTTTCTGATTCTCAGAAGCTACACATGTTTTTCGGTTCAAAATGGGTGGCTGCGGTTGTCACCATCTTGGCAGTGGCAACCTAGCCATAATCCCGTCCCGACCAATCCAAAAATGGGCAAAGAGGTAGCGCTGAGGCCGTTCTGGTGACCCAGAAGAGCAGATAGCTAGCAATACTATAACATGTGAGTTATATATAAATTCTATCCCATTTAGTTGTTATGCACAGGGACAAGCTATAATTCTTTGTACCAGACAAAATTTTAATATACGGGTCTATGGAGTTCAACTTGCTTTTGGAGCCGGCATCAAGTGGCCATTTGAGGAACTGCAGTTTTTGGCACTTCCATGTGTCGGCTTCATTTCTCACTCTTTGGTTCTTCATTTCTGTTTGAGCCATCTGCCATTGATTTTGACAGTATTCTCCATGGGAGAATCAATCTTTACACCAAAAATCCCATGTATCCAGTGCGCTCTGACATCGAATCAACTCATCTGTCGGGGACAGGCCAACGACGCCAACTCCAACAAAATTGACCACAGAAACTGTTAAGTCATCGTGTTTAATTCGCTTAGCTCATTATTTCTTCCCCCTCCTTTTCCTCCTGAAAGTGCACATTTACAGACACACACTTCGCCTGCCACGGCCTTTTTAACAAGTTTCTGGGTGTACGTTTTTCGCAGTGGGTCGTAGAGCTTAATAACTGCCAGCAGCTCCCAGTTAAGAAGACAAACCTCTGTGGTCCCTTCCTAGTCTGCCTCCCCTCCTCCCTCCTTCTCTCTGGCCTCCCTCCCTTCTTGTAATTTTCTGAAGATTCTGGAAAGTGCTACCTCACCCTTTCTATAAACCCCCCCCCCCCCTTCATGCAAAGCAATACTTGATGCGTTACTCACTAAAATGTTTCCACCACTGCTTAAACCGGATTATTTAAGACCACGTTCACGTGTTCAACTAGAGTTTATTTCTGTGAATCAGTTTTGGGGTCGTTACCGCAGTCATGTTTTATTTTGAAAGGAAGACTTTAAGAGTTAGTGCCCGACGGGGAGATGGCACAGAAAATCAATTAGGGCATCTACGAGTCCGGTCTTTTCATCTGATGAGAAGTCTCTGTTCCACTCTAACATCTGCTTGGAATGTGGTGGGGGCCAGCGCTGCGAAGAGGATGGAAAATGGCGTGAG
Organism: Eutrigla gurnardus; assembly: GCF_963514095.1. Lineage (NCBI taxonomy): Eukaryota > Metazoa > Chordata > Actinopteri > Perciformes > Triglidae > Eutrigla > Eutrigla gurnardus. The sequence goes on from NC_139930.1 coordinate 18,443,646, forward strand.
GGAAGGGAAGGGAGGAAGAAGAGAAGGGGAGGAGAGGGGGGGAAGAGATCAGTGAAAGGAATATGAATGGAAGGAGAGAGAGGATGCAGTGGGCACACAGACCATAAACCTGGAGATGATGGAGATGATGGTCTAAAAACGGCAGATCTAGAGTAAGCCTCATCAGAGCCCTGCACACATGCAGCACGCATCGGCCGACGCACACTTCAAAGACTGGAGCTCGGGCAGGCCAGGAACCGTCTAGACACGCTCTTCCCATCACACCATCCAGCTCCCCTCCCTCCCCTCTCAGTGTTTGGTTTTTTATTTTCCACCTAAGCGTCCCCCTTTGACTTTTTGACTGCTTTTTTTTTGTGACAGTGACTGATCTTAATTATATTTATGTTCTCCTTTCTTGGTGCTCACACGTCTGAACTGGTGGAGAAACAAGACTCTACAGCGATGCTAGCGGCTCCGGGGAGGCTGTCCTTAAGTACACCCCGGCTTCCAGCTGGATGCTAAGATGCTTCCATTAGATAGGTAACTCAATGTACAGCCGAGGCTGATGGGAATGTCATTAATGCCCCAGCAACAATAACACATTTTTCATTTCCTCTGAGGATAACCAGCAGTTCATATTTACTTCCATGTCAGTGTATCTAATTGTTGTAGAGATGTTTTACTCAAAACCTCAAATGTCAACCTGACAGTGGCATGAGGAGCATCACAATTCTCATCCATCCTCTGGGGACCATGATTGGCTTCACAGAAATTTGAGCCCATGTATCTTGTACATGTAGAGATATTTCACTGATGAGTATCGACTTTTACCATTAATATATTTTAATGCTGAGCCCCCAGGCAGCCATGCTGCCATTTTATCACGGTGGCCGACCGCGGTACTGCAGTACATAATCCCCTGTGTCCTAAAAGTACTTAAGTAGAGTAAAAGAGACTATTTTTATGTTGACATCATCAGTCATTAAGATACATTCAGTAGTTGAGATATTTTAAAATGATTAAAAGGAAAGAGAGAAGAGGAAAATGGAGGGCGGATAAGAATCTCCCAGTGAGTATGAGGAAAGTTCCCTCTCCTTCCTTAAATCTCCTCCCTCACCAGTGGTCCCAGTCCTCCAGGGAAGAGGTCAGAATGGGAACACTGGACTGAACAAGGTTAAACAACTGAGCAGACAGTCGTCCAAATCCTCCTCTGAACGCCAGCAGAAATGCTCCAGGATGGTTTTTGTCTACATCATGAGCCCGTCAGTGTTTCAACATGAACAGTTTACGGAGTAAATGACTTAATTCTGTGCCCGTCTGTTGTAGTCTGGAGTTATATTAGAGGAAAAATCGTTACAGACATTATTTTTGTTCATTCAGAGTTTCGTGGTCTGGGCGTGTGAGTGTGTCATCAGCCACATGAAACAGCCGGCGCGTTGGGATTTCTGACGTACCCCCCTGGTGCCACTCTTTCTACAGAACTTCGTGATCTGTGGCTGTCTGCATATTTTCAACATCGCCTGTGCCCATCTGTGTTTTAACAAAGACGCCAAAACAGTTTAAAGCCATGTGGGTTTTCCCACAACTTCACCAAATCGTGTCCCCTCGAGGACCCCCCAAACTCTCTACCTCCTATCTTTTTTTCCCAACTGCGTGCACCCACCATGCAGGCATCTGGATTTCAAACGGCAGACCATTACATGGTTACAGCTCCAGCTTTTTTAAAGATTTTTACAGAGAGAAGTAAGCAACTAGCAGTCGTAAACATGACAGACATCCAAGGAGTTGTATTACTGATACGGGGGATGTTGTTCCTTTTCATCTGAGCTTAACATACTACAGTAATAAATTCACAACGAGAAGTCACCCTTGTTCTGCGAGCCCCCGCCCCTTCCCCAGACATGTTTATCAAGACCAATGAGCACTCTGGCATGACTCGCTGTATTAAGATTTTCCACAGGAGAGCTGCCAAACCTCAATGAGATGTTTGTGATGAATTGCGTTAGACGGAAAGTGTATTAAACCGAGCAGGAAGATTATGAGCGATGGAACAGTTGTGTGTATCTATGCATTGTATATGTGTGTGTGTGTATGTGTGTGCTGCAATTCAAGGAGCAGGGATGCTTGTATAAACATGCGTCACCCCAAGAAATGCAGGACTTTTTCTGTATAAAGCCTTGAAGTAAGGCGGGGGGGAGGGGAAGATTGGTAGATTAAAACCAAGTCAAGTCCTCCTGATTGATTTGCAGCCTCACCTGGCTGTTATTGCTTCTCTTTAATACGCTCATCCATGCATACATTAAACAAGGGGTTTTTCTTAGGCAGCCCGAAAGGAGGACTGAGGTGAGAAGGATTCATCCCCGAGGCTTAAAACACCACGGGGAAAATAGTTTGAATGTCTGAGACGGGTGCTCCTGGAATTCAGAAAGGCCCATTAACTTCAGCAGTACATAACCGTCTTACATAGGGTGGGTCCTTTTTTTTGTGCCTGTGTGAGAACATCTGCTGGGCAGATCCGGGGATGGGATTAAGATGAGAGGAAGGCTGGGGTCCATCAGTCCTTGATTCCTGTGACCTCCGTTCCTTCAGGAGGAATTGTTTCTGTAGTTGAAAAAGTCCAAGATTTCTCTCTGGTGAAAAAAGAGACAAAATGTCTTTTTGGACTGTTTGGTTTTCTGTGTGGAGTTTGAATCCAAACCCTCAGATTGTCCTTCTTAGTTAGAGCGGTAACTGAGCCAATGGCATCATGACCAGTTATGGGGGAAAAAAAGATGACCACAGGCTGCTTGACTCAGCACATCTCACTGTTTCCATTTCCTGAATATCTCAAAATGCTTCATACATAGAATATCTGATGAAACTCACAGTAAAAAGGTTGAACTCTGAGATGGGTTTGGAATGACAAACTAATACCCCGTTTATGTCTGGCATTGTGATGTGAACCGTATCTGGATGAGGGAAAAAAACGAATTTGTATTGTCCGGTCAGTGTGGTTCTATCATCAAAATCATCAAAAGTCAATATGGTACATCTTCATGGAACCATGAATGTATGCAGAACATTGTGTGAATTCATCTGCATGTTGGGCTGGCGGTGCTTGAGGAAAAGTCAGAGGATTACTGAGTTAGGGTCCATCCTCTAGTGACAATGAATGTCGACACCCAATTTGACATCCAATAGCTGTTAATACATTTCTATAGACAAGAATAATGGCAACTTGCTGGTGGTGCCAGGTAAAAAGACAGGGGATCACCAAAGTTATGGGATTTATCTTCTGGGGACCATGCAAACTTTTTCCTCCCGATTTAGCACTTATGAAGGATTCTAATTGATCTGCTTTATCCCAGAGAACTCAAAAAATTCATCAAAGCCAAAACCAAACCCAGCGGAAACTGCGATACGATAAAAAAAGATTTGATCCAGATTCCGAGCCCCCCTTCTCTTTCTTCCCCAAGTGACATTGCTAATGTTTCAACACCACCACTTCAAGAAATGTAATGAGGGGTATTTTCCTCTGAACTGATCCACACCCACGGATTCCAGCTGGCCTGCACTTCATCTCACTGTTCGACTCCACTTCCATGGTAGAGTCTCTGATTAGCATATCCCACTGGGTTTTAATTATTACAGCCTGTATGCGATGTTTAATTTATGACATCAGCTCTCCAAAGAGTACAAAAAAATACAGTGTGGGATACAGAACAGCAGGACCAATGTGAGCCAAGAACAGGGGATGCATGCCACATGTGAGACCAAGGTAGTGTATCACAGTGGTTGGTTGCCTGCATAGTGGAGTGTACAGTCGGCCCGGGGGCAAGGGGCTAGTCCGAGCTGTTTCTGAGCTGCTGACAGAGTCATTGGAGTCATTCAGATTGCCTGCGAGTGATGCAAACCGCTTTCCCTCCGAGGCAAAGTCACAGGTGGTCACAAAACACATGACAGAAACTCCGTTGGTTTGATATCTCTCTGTCTGGGTTTTTTAAATTTTGGCCTTTCCTGATGATACGGCTCTAACGATACGGCTCACTCTACTTGAGCCGAAACTGCTTATTGATGTCTTAACCCAATTTGAAATCAGGACATATATGGGTAAAAAAAAACAAAAAAAAAAACGCACATCTGAAGAGCAAATGTTGTGGGTGGTGGGACCAATTATAGTTTTTTTCCCCCTCCCCATGTGTCTCTTTACTTTGACTGGAAGCATTTTGTGAGGCTCATTAGGATCCACTGCCCCCATTTGGCTGTCTGCACCAGACTTCACTATACCTTTACTAAGGTGAAGCATGTTTTCCTCACCAGCCAATCAGAGCAGACTGGGCTTTTTGTTGGGAGGGGGGGCTTAAAGAGACAGTGTTGCAGACAGAGGGCAAATCCAGATATATTCAGACCAGAGGTCACAAATATTATCTGTCATTTACCATTTTTTTGGTTTTAAATGATGGAAAAATCTGACCACTGTCTGTTTTTTTGACAGACTGGATTCTTTGTAGGGCTGCTGCAATTCAAAGTCATCATTTCAACAATTCACCACATGAAATATCCTGCTTCAATCCGTATTTGATGGCGTTCAACCTTTTTAAAGCAACATTTTCACTTCAGTCAAACAGCTACAGACTTTGGAAAGCTTTGTTCAAAAACCTCAAAAGAAAAGTGACATTCGTTACAGCCCTAATGGCTCGGTGCGATCCACTTTGCTTGACAAAGTGTATTGGAAGCTGTGATTATAATTTTTTTTTAATGAAAATGACAGGTTATAACAGGTTAATGCACGTTAAAGTTCTGAAAAATACAAGTATGGACCTGAAAAATGTGAATGATACGTCGACATTTCAGCGATGATGTAATATTCTCTATTACTGCTTTTATTCTGTTAAAAGTTCAAGACAAGTTTTATGTGCTGCGTTTCTTCTCCACAGAGATTTCACTCCGGGCTCGAGGGAGAAAAGTATTCCTACAGACGCAAACATGCAGTTCACGGGATCCCTGCCAATTGGGGATTTGCACTCCATTGATAACTGGCAGATGGTGAGTTCATGACAACGTGTCAAGTGTGTGTGTGTGCTTCCACCAACGTGTGTGTGAGTTGAGTATGCATCAATGCTTTTTACGGTCTAATCCAGTGTATAACTCTCCTACGAGTCGCTGGCGAACAATTTCACACGTGCACAAGTATCGTGCACTCATGATAATATTTATACGAGCTCGGTTCCAACTAAAGGCCAATGGAAAACTCTCTAAGTGCTCGTGTCATTGTCATCAAAACAAACAGCAGAAGTAGGGGGTGTTCTGTGGGAGTTTATTTTCTGTCTGTGTAGGTGCCTTTATGTGCCGATGATGGATAAGCAACCATCACAACTGTTCGTCTGCACGGAAACACAAGAAAACTTGGATTTATTTCCCTCCATAGAGTTATTTCATTACATTTAAGGACATCATTTGAAATACAGTAAATGTTGTCACAAAGTTGAAGCGTCCAATTTTAAGACAGTTGTTTGAAACTCTGGTTTGGCTCTTTTTTAGCTGACAAAAGCATCAAGCTTTGGCTCGTCTGTCTGGGTTGTGATTGACAGGAGGTGGGGCCTAACATAACCACAACCGATTGTTTGGGAACTTTATTTTGGAGAGCAAACAGAGGCTTTTTTTAGATATTATCCGGCAATTCATGTTGAAATATTCTAGCGGATCCACCGCAGTGTGGGACCAACCTCTCCGAGCAGGCCCCTCCCTCCAGGAGCCTGGTGGGCGGAGTCAAATCATCAGAGAGCTTCAGCTCACCTGGCGTGGCTACCTGGGCCATAAGCTCTACGGTCACATTGGACAGTTTCCAGCAGCCTTCAAAGGATTTAGCCTAAAGGAACCCAAATACAATCCTGCATCCTGTTAGATCTGGTTTCAAGGCTGCCTTTAGATCAGATCGTTTGTAATTCTATATGTGGAATTGTTTACATATCTGCCATCCCTTTTTATGTCTGCCTCATAAAGCATATCGTAATTGCTGGTTTTGTTGCCAATATAGTCGTAATTATTATCACAACACCTTTTTTTCTTCACATCAACCATACAAGATTCATTCACAGCGAATAAAGATTTTTCTACAAAACTTGGCGTTTGTTGTCAAAAGGAGCCGATCAGCTCTTTGATCAGGCATCAACCAGGTGTTTCCCATCATGCCCCTGGGGCTTGCAGTCGGTTCAGAGGAACTCGTGAGGTTATCGTAGCCCCACCTGTGCGTAATGTCAGAGCAAGTCGCACTCAAATCTAACCGGCATTGTGCGGCGTTTGAAAGGCGTTCGATTCTGCGCAAACAAGCCTCGTCTTTGCTTCCATAATGTTTGGTCTTGTTCCATTAGGTTGAAGGTTGAGTAGGTAATTTGGGAAAACCACAGAGATTTTGACTTTAAATGCATCACCGAACCAAGAAAGTCCCGCCCCCTTCATTCAGACCTCTGTTCAAAGCCCGGCCCCCAGAACGCCGAACGAGCGCTCGAGATCGGCAATCAGGAAGTAAGCATTGACAGACAGGCAGACCATCCAATTATTTTCTCCGTCCCAACTCTTTTGATTGGACGGGGTTTTTACAATCCTGTCATGGCCACAGATGAAATGTACTTTAGAATTTTTTATGTCAGAGCATTTAATGTATTCATTGCTATCGGTATGTTTGGATGATTTCAAGAAATATAACAGAAAGTGTTTCTGAATAGAATCACCTACTCAACCTTTAAGTATAAGACTCATTAACCGTTCAGTTTGGTAAAATAGACTTCTTGTAGTTCGTACTCATGTGTGGTCTCCCCTCCTTGAAGGCTTGCCTTCATTCACAAACCAAATAGGTCCAAAATACAGCAGCCTAGAAGAAGAAAACACACACACTGTATAATGTTGGAGATAATTAAAACTTTTTTTATTGTGGCTGGATTTATTTTTCCCTCTTATATTTCTTTTTTTATACGCTTTGCCAGGACGAGCAGCCAAATCTCCACCCACGGTGCTGCCTGCATCCCGGCCGGCTCTATGTGGTTCACATGCAGACTGTGTAGACTCAACCATGACGTGATGGTTGGGTGACACCGTACACTGACCCCATGTTTTCAAACGTTTGAAAAGTCTACGTCGGCAAAAAACTTGAATATGTTGTATTCATTAAGTCAGCTGTCCCAGTTTTCACTCAGAAAAGGAGGAGATCCTGAAAGTGTGCACGTCGCCCGCAACACAAAAGGCCTGGCAGAAGGCCTCACATAAAAGCTGACCCCGACCTTAAGCTGTTTCTTTTGACCATCGCTGCGTCCTGCGAGTGGAGAATGCAGGACGGCTTGTGAACCGATGATGTGTCGGGATGTTACGCAACGCTGTACGAGTCAATCAACACACCGGCCGGAGAGAGAGGCCCGGCAAAGGTTGATTTATTTTCATCAGCAGTCTATTGTAGCCTACTTCTTATTATCACCATATATCTGTTTGAAGAAATTCGCTTCTAGTTAAATCCGGCATATTTACACAAAGTGATGTATTTGCAGTTGTCCTCCCCAAATAAACCATCAAAAAATGTGAAGAAATCTGATCAAATAATCTTGTTTTTTGTGTATTTTAATTTTCAAAGGAGGAAAAAAAAGTGAATGCTATCCATTATTGGAATATTAAACGTTTCGTTTTTTGGACAATTTACGAACAAACATTAGCAACATGGTGCTTTAGCATGCTAACATGCTCCTAATGCTAAACATCATGGTCAATTTCGTTAATTAGCATGCTAACACGAAATGCAAAGTGGGTCATTCGTTCTGCAGGTAAACCAGAGTACAGGACAAATTATGATTCGACTATGAAGTTATGGGACAATTTCCTCAAATTCAACTTTGGGGGGAAGATTAATCTTCAAATTTCATGGCAATCCCATCCAGAAGTTGTTGAGATATTTTGAGCACGTGCTGCCCATACGGCTTTATAATGAAAGTGACTGAATCATTCGTCATGCTGATGGAAAGTCAGTTCTGAGCTCTGGTGCACGATTTCAGGTGGTCACAGGTTGTAAAAAGGCTTTTGTTGAATTTCCAAGCCTTAACTTTTTTTTCTTTTTCTTTTTGAGTGGAATAAAATGGTCTGAAGAAATTAGTGTAATATAAACTGGTCTACATTTTTCGGATTCTCCAGCCGCTGACTTTGGCCTTCTCGAACAGAGACATGCTTATTTCCACGATTTCAGTTTCATAAACAGCTCCGAGTCTGGCTGGAGACAAATGAAACACCATTTATTCTGCCAAGGAAATACGCATTTTAATCATTTTTCATCACATTTACACGTATTTTTCGCTAAATATCCACAATGTAAAGTAGTTAACGCTACAGACGCTCAGCTTCTTCTTGTTTGACAACTTACAAAAAAGATTAATTCTCAAATCAGCAGTGAGTTTTTATTTATTTATTTTTTAAGATAAATACCCTACTATTGCGCCCGCATCTTGTTTGCACAGTGTTACTCCTCAGACCGTTTGCAATTATGCAACGAGCCGCCTTCAGCAATGAGAGGAGAGCATAAAGAGCGGGTCTTGTTAAAACACATGGGGATGAACTGCCTTCCGTAATTACAGCCACCACTACAAACGGCCGACAGGGCGGAGCTGCAGCAGGGCCGGGCGAACGAGACATGGTTAGTTAATCCCTGAGACGGCAGGCGACAACTCTGGCACTTTTTATTCTCGCTACATCGGCCCGACACGTTTAATTTTAGATCCCTTCGCTGGAGAGGTGATACAGCAGTTATGGAAATAAACGAGAAAAAAGGATTTGCCTTCAAAATGTGTTGCACGTATGTTTGTACATCCTCTTCACGTTGTTACAACAAGAGTATTCAGTAAATAAATGACTTGACAGCAGAGCATTTATGATGCCAGACAACACTCGACTAATTAACATCTCCATCAAAGCCAGAGTAATGACTCAAAGTGAAATTTGTCTCCTCCTCATACTGCGGGAGAAAACGAGTAGAGGCTTGCTTTTTTTTCTCACCGGCTTCTTGATTTCTTCTTCCTGCTCGTATGTGCTTGACTTCACATGTCAATGCTAAAGGCTTTATCCTTGTGTATTAGAGATTTACTTCAAAATATATATTTAAAAAAAAAAAACCAGTGGAACCTCACAAAGAAGGTAGTTGACATTTTCGGGATACACTGTAGAAAACTGTAAAAAGTTGTATTTTATAATAATCGTGACCTGCATACATAATTTTTTAGGGCTTTTTTGTGGTGAAAGCAAAAATTCACTCATGATCATGGTTTCATTTGTGGTGGGGAGGTGAAAACCCGACAACATGTAGGAAATGTATTTAGTTTATGAAACATTATACAAGAAACACAACTGAAAGATGCCCTTTCTTTCTGTCATTTAAGATATTCAATCCTATTTCACCCAAATATAAAGACTCCAAAAATAATACTGTGCCTGTTGTACAAATACAAATATGGACAGTGGGTACAATTCTCAGTGATGGAGAAACAACATTGTTCATACATCCTGTGGGATGAAACGATGCTTTTGAAGTAGATATCTAACAATACAATGTGGGTTTCAAACTAACAAGTCGTATCTCAAGAACATCAATACACCAAGTGTTTTATAAAACATTAACATGCCACCATTGTTGAAGAATAAAATATGGTGGAATGTTTTGTGTTTCAAGACTTTTTCACGTCTTAAAGAAAGCGGATGCTAATGAGTAGCATTGCATATGCGCTTCAGAAATCATAAAAGCCGTGTTCAACGGTGGAGATTATGTAGCTGACTTCCAGGGTTGGCTTGCAAAAGGACATCAACCCTGCAGAACTCAGCTAAGGTGCAAAATATAGTCTCGACTGACAGTCAGTTAGTCAAATGAGCAGTCAGTGACTTGGGTCAGTCATAATATAATATATGCATATAACTCCCTTACACCACCCCTGTGACTCACTCTCACTCTTTTTTTTAAGTTGCATGTCTTAACTTTTGTACTTTTTATGTGAAACTTTTATGCTGCCATCTTGGCCAGGGCTCAACCTGGCCAGATTTCATCTGAATGCCACTTCCCCTCCTGGTACAATTAAAAAGAAAATGAAATGCAAATATGTAATGGACACTAACTCAATAGCTGGCTGATGACTGAACCGGTGAGGTCTGAGAAGCTGAACGCTTTCAGAAGAGCGTGAGCAGATGTTTCTGCATTTCATGAACAGCACAAGTTGGATCAAGCTTGGTATTAAAACAGGAAGACGGTCGTGGCGGCCCCGCTGAACTCGAGGATCATGGAAAACCTTCGCCACGTGGGTTGTAAACCAAACTCATTGTCGCTGTCGAACAAAAGCGTGCTGTCTCCGCAACCTTTTTTTCCGGTGATCAGAGCTGATGATAAAGCTCTCTGATCCTCCTCGTTTCATGCATACTTTTGCAGGACTTACAGTACAAGGCCGTGCATGCTCGCTTGTCTCGCTGCGTTTAATGTAGCTAACGCTCATTGATTGATTCGTGCCTGGCAATCCATGCTTTTGGCGTATTTGTGCGATGGGGGGAAATATGTGCTCGCAAATCTCATTCCAATACGACATGAGCTGCAGCTGCAGCCTCGAGAGCGTGAGCAGGCAGGTGATACGGACTTCTTTAAACAGCAGTGTGTGTTTGTACGCTGATGACAGATGTTAGTTTGTCATTATTCCAAGTGTATATACTCTTAAGATCCATCGCTCTCCAGACCAAACTAGTCATTCGTCAAAAAGCTCCAAAGTTTTCCTCGCCATGTTTTTTTTTTTTAGGGAGGTTTGCCATAATAACATCTGGAACAGGATGGAGTCACTCTCATTGTGATGGAAAATATGGTGTTGTGCTGCGCCAAACAGGCTTTAACAAACGCATAACTCCATCAGCGTCCACCGGGACGGAGGAGGCATCTGGTTCACTCCAGGTTCACTGCTTTCTGCAAGATTATAAAGACTCATGCTTTCACTATTTTATGATATATTTAACCAACAAATGCAATCTAATAAAGAATGCAACTGCCACACAATGAAAGAAACAAACAAAACATCTGCAATTAAACCTGCAGACGCTGCACATTTGTGTTTCAGATGGCTGTCTAACTTAATTATCTTTCGTTTTGGTTCGAAAATATAAAACTGATGTCTGACTCACCCTGACCTTTCTTTTCATTTTAAATTTTTTTCTTAAAGAGATAGTGCACTAGCCGCCTTCATATCCAGGACCAGGACGAAACATGCAAACTCACACTTTTTTTTTCTTCTTGATCTACAGCACGACATCCGACATTGCATAAAAAGCCAATCTGTGTTCGGAGCCTGCCAGGAGTCACTCGGTTCCAGGATCCACAATCTATCTGGTCTTGTTTTTTGGTGCTGCTATATTTAAGTTTTCCTCCTTCTGCCTCCTCAGTGATTTATCCTGTGAAAGCACAGAATTCAACTGTATTCCGTGATTCATCGCCATCACACCAGCGGAGAGCAATGTTTTGATGCGGGGGAAAAGTATCGAGTGTTTGTGAAGGGATTGAAAAGGTCTTAAAAGGCAGGTTTTGAATGTGCAATTCAACTTATCCAAAGTTAATGAGCTCTTGACAAATTAAATGCTTCTAATTCTGCAGAAAACTGATTTATTTTAAGACCTTGTTAAAGCAAAACCAGATACTACAATATTCCAAACTATACGTTTAATGAATCGGGTTAGGGTTACACCATTAAAACTTGAGGAATGTTAAGTAAATTTGCTGTTTGTAGATCCATCCATGATTTCCAAACACTATATTAAACTTATCTGCTGACTCGACTGACGGTCGAAGCCTTTTGATCGTGCAACATGAGAAAACAACAACAATATGAATAGATTTTTCATTCCTTTTATCTTTTGTCTTACAATTTTGGGGTTGATCCTGCTCTCAGTTTTAGAATGACTGCTCCCATAATTTCATAATTTGGAGGATATAAACAGGAAGTACAATGTTGTCATGGAGTCAGAAGTAAGTATGCCAAATTTGCTATTAGAAGTTGCTGCATGCAAAGGAGCCATGAATGTACAGGCAACTCTCGCTGGATGACTTTGATATCGCAGAAAACCTACAAATATCATGAATCTGGGGCAAGTTCTGGAGTGGTTGTTTTTGGGAAAACTTGTGGTAACAACCATCTCTGCTGATCCGCATGTACTGTAGAAGCCCTGTTGATTGAAATTGAATAGACACAGGTGATTAATCTTGAAGGATCCATCAGTTTGATCCTCCGAATCCTGTAAAAGAAGAGTCTTTGATAGGGGTCGGCTTCATTGCAGGCTGGGAAGGATGCTGCACGAGAACCAGAGAGTTGGTTTGGTGCAACCTGTTTTAAATCAGTGATCTCCGTTCACGTTGGAACTTGATTGAACCTGACTGACTCAACCTCTTCCGGCAGAGCTGGACTTTCTCAGCCGAGTCTCATCACTTGTAGGAGTTGCTTTGACGACGGAGGATGAAGATGGATTGAATCAATTAGTAAAAGTGAACGTGGAAAATGGGAAAAAGAGATGGAAGGAAAATAAAATACTTTTCAGATGGAGTTCCCTATTGTTTTTTTGGCTCGCAAGGACTTACTTTTGTGAATGATTATGTCGTCTGCAAGTCCTCAAATGAGGTGGTAACCAGTCGGCGGTCCAGCTTCAGATAAAACACCATGTTTCTGGTTAGGAGACGGTTAAAGTGGAGGCGAGCGGAGGACTCGTACAGGAGTAGTTAGAGAGCCTTGAGATTAGTGTGGTGTAGGTATAAAGCCACCCTAAATACAGGGCTCAGGCCATAATTTGAACCATATATCTGACCAAGTAACCATTACATGGCTAAGTGGTCAGTTTGATGTAAATATCCACTCCTCCTTCGTGAGGACGTTTTTGTACGTTTAACGCCTATAAAAACCCAAGAACGTGTAAACGCGTGGTAAAAGGGGTGAGCTGAGGTAGAAAGGCAAATGTGTTTTTGACCTGATTATACAGCGTAAAGAGTTACAGCCTATGCTGATGATGCATGGTTCCAGGTGTGTAAGCAGGTGTGTTACATGATGGACCAATCATGTTACAGCTGACCTCCTTCTTTAACTTTATCCTCCAAGTTCACTGTGCAAAACAGCCGAATTCACATTTCAAACTGTTATTAATTGATTTCTTTATTTTCCTTGAATGCAAAGTGAAATAATTACATGACATAAAATATGTCATGCAAATATGAAAAAGACAAAAATAAAATAATAAAGGTTGAGGAGGGACAGGAGGAAGCTTATCATATCCCCTTCTTTAAATTATCGCGTTTAATTTACATACAGCTCATTTATCTGTTTGTAATAGTCTTTATCCAAATCTGAATATGAGCTATATATATAAACAACACAACATAATAACAATGTTTATGTTGTAGACTGGACAATTATCGTCCATCCGAGCAGAAAAAAAGTCCCTCGCCTGTTTTAAGATGGTCCAAGGTAACACCTCGCCATGTGACAGTGTCAGATGTGGCCACATTTTGGACCGTTTGTTTACTTTGTTGGAGCCAACTTTTTACTGGGCAGTTAAAGTGAAGTCGGCCTCCCACTGGAACGGCCATATGCCAGCTTACAAAAGCCAGCTGACATTATTGGTGTTCTGGAGACACCGTCGGCAAAGAGCTGGTGTCTGAGTCGTCTGTAAAAAAGTTTTTATTTTTTTAATTAACAGTAAAGTACTGTTCTTCAGCGAGGATAAATGCATTACAGTAGCAATGTGTGTTGTAATAAAGTCACATATGGATATTATTTCACAATTTGAAAGACATATTTTACTCATTCTAGTTTTTTTTGGTTCCACTTGGATGAAAAGTGTGTTTTGCACACTGAGTTGGTGAATAAACCTGATACATCTTGTAACACCATATTAATTCAAAGTAGCTGCTATTTTTATTTGCAGTTTAGTGTTGACATAATTTTCTTAAATTAGACATGTCCACTGATAAAAACTAGGACTTTCTTGCCAGAAAGTGATCATCGCTCGTTTATCCATCGCATCTGTTGCACTCCAATCGTGAAATGGGAGTCGACATCACTCGTCCTCCAGCCTTCAGAGATGAGTCAGCATTTTTTACTGTCCGTGTCAGCAAAAGTGTTTTTCTTTTGGTTTTTTTTGTTGGTTGGATGCCTGAAATAAGGTCTGTGGTTAACATGAGCGTAGGAGATTGTAACGTTTTGTTCTACGATGTAAAACACATCGGTAAATGCCCCTCTCGTGGAATTTTAAGCTTTTACGTGTCATTAAAAAAAAGAAAGACGTTTGTTAACAACGAGACGACAAAGCTAACAGTCTCGTTGCATCTTGCATTCATGTGGTGTAGTTTGTTTATAGCTTAACGTTAGCTTCTCACTTCTGCTGGTTATATTCACGCTTAAAACAAATGTTGATGTGTTAACAAAACGTGCACTTTTCTGCAATAATTCATAATAATAAATAATAAGTTGGCCCACGAAATCACATCATCCACACTTCATTGTGAACCTTGGGCTTCTGACAGTTTGTTTGTTTAATAAATTAAAAACAAATAAAAATAAAATAAAAATAAAATGAATTACCTTATATTATAAAGTTAGTAGTCGATAGTGAAATATTTGTACTATCTAACATTGTTATCGGAAAAACAACAACTTACATGTAATAAACACACACTCACAGATCATCAATATAATAATTATAATAAAACAGTAGCTGATGCCGTAGCAGTTTGCTAGACTTCCTGGGGTCCACAACAATTAATACAGTCCTATGATAACTTTAACAGTTAAAATACATTACAAATACATTGTAAAAGTGTAGCAAGAAAGTACATTACAAAATGCAGCACAATGTACATTATAAAAGTCCAGCTTTAAAGTGGTGGCCAACTGTTGATAGGCTACTAATGCACAAGTCCCTCGGCTTCCTTCATGCCTCCCTGTCAGAGGACTCTTTGTAGGCGTGAAACTTTCCCCCCAGGTTCCCCTCCCACTCCGGCCCAATAACAGGGCTGGCTCTAATGTATGGACGGCTCTGATTTGCGGGAGACTCCTGTCCGCGTTGTGAGTGACAGCCCGGTTCCTTTTTCTCTGTGTGCGCGCGTGTCTTCTGGTGTGTGTGTGTGCGCGCGCGCTCTAACTTGAAGGGGGGCCCTTACGTGACGAGCGAACGAGGGGACGACACTTCTGAACGGAGGCGCTGCGGTGCAGGACGGTTCAGAAAAGCAGAGAGGAGAGGAGCAGTGCGGGAGAGACGGGTGTCCATCCGTCTGCTTAGCTGGAGGAACGCACACCAACAACAAAAACCCTTATGGCTGCTTGAGAAATACACAGAACCCCCCCTCCCCCCCTTTTTCTCTCTTTCTCTGGGACTTTTTGGGGCTTTTTTTTTTCTTTTTTGGTGTCCTGACCAGAAGTTTTTCTTGTGCTGCGAGTCTTAATTAGACCAAGTTGAACAAAGTGAATCCACTTGCCGTGGACGGTCTCTGGCGGTCATGGATACCCATATAAGATGGAAAGTTAAACGGAGGATAAGGGACGCCCAGATCACTTTAGCGGTGATCCTGCTTTTTGTCACGTCGCAAGCCAGTTCAGGTAAGATGCAGACTTGTGGATGCAGTAAAAAAAAGAAGAAAAAAAAAGTTTCCCCCTCTCTGGTTGTAGTGGATCTCCGTTGATGAGCGCTCCTCCTCCTTAAACTCATCTTATACTTTTCTTTTTTTATATGGGCATCTTAATGTATTCAGCTCTATGGGACTAAAACTATGGGACTTTTTGTTGTTGAAAGTTTTCTCTTGTGGAAACTGGCTACTTATAGTGTCTGAGGCTGCAGGGAAATAGTGCATTTTGTCTCCAGAGAGGAAACAAATAATAAAAAAAAAAGAGTATAATCTTCATGGCTTGTTGTGGCGAAGTTTACATTCATTGCACAGTGAAAGGTTTCACAGATGTCTTCCTGATGTCACTAAGGGAAATCTCAAATTTCGAGTTTTGCATTTTTGCAGAATTTTAAAGTTGTAATAGTAACTCTTCTTTGGAAAAGTTCAACAAAGTTTAAAAAAGTAGGTTTTCTGTGTATTTTTTCTTCTCTTTCTTTTTTTTATTAACTGATGAGAGGGATGAGCACACTTTTCATAAGAAGGAGGGGCTGCAGCTCATCTACAGTGGCAGGGTGGAGCCGCCTTAAAAAAACTGACAGAACACAGTTTCTAAAGCCTCACAAATTTCATTTATTGCATTCTAGAAATCCTCACGATGCTTCTTAGCAACACTCAAGAGTGTGACAATCTGAACGTAAAAATTTGGCATGCCACTTAAATATCTGTTATACCCAGTCTGTAGGTAAAGCCGGGACAATAAAGTCTATTTTTTAATCATTAGACAGTTCTAGTGTGTCCCCATGATGTGTTCAGGGTCAGGCAGTGCTGTGCTAGTGCAGGTCTGGGGGTCTGGCTTGGCCCTACGAGTATTATTAGCACCTTACGACCGCCTGGCATGGTAGGTGGTCTGCTGTCTGCCCGCGAGGCTCTGACACAGGACTTTGAGGTGAACAGGTGTTTTTTTTTTCTTGTGTCTGCTTCATGGACAGTTAGAAAGTGTCCAAGAATGCGCCGATTGGCATGAATGGGACGTTTGGGGCCCGACAGAGTCAAGGCGCTCCACTTACAGCTCAGTCAGTCCACACTGCAGAGAACGATTGTCCAAAAAGGGGGTTATAATAAAAAACAGATGCACGTTGGAAGTGGTTTCACACATGTGGGCTATATACCGTTACAGATATGAAGGAATTACAGCAGGCCTGTTTATTTTCATGTTGCCTATAAACACTGGTTGTCAACCGGACACACGTTAGGTCACTGCACAACGTCTGGATCTGGATCTGGATCTGGGGTCTTTTTGTTTTTTGATGAGTTGGACTTGGAGTTCCAGTGGACGTTGAAAGAAATTGGGACCGAATCCATTTTGATGCTGCAAGCTGGATTTGATCAGCTCCTAATAGAGAGAGAACAACCAGAGTCTTGTAATTGATCCTCAAGGGGTCTGGTGCAATTCCTGAAACTTGACACTTGACACAATGGGAAACGCTTGATGACATAGCAACATGCTATCCACATGCAACTACTTCAAGTTTGATCTTTTCACTTTTTTTTTAAACTCTTTGCTCAGCCAAGCATTTAGTGTGGTTAGTCACACCAATGTAAAATTATGGTTAAAGATATTACATTTGGTTAACGAATGGTAATTGCAGACAATTAGCCAGTTTGTCAGCAGTAAATTATTCATCTTGACCAAACCACATGACCTCTTAGCCTCAGGGAGGTCCTACATTCATCTGAAGGCCTGTAGAGGCCTGCACAGACACACCAGCACTGGTTATCTGGGACTGACAACTTTATACACTTATACTTACATTCAAATGCAGGTGTAACAGAAGTATTTACAAACTATCAAATAGAAATACATATTCACTGTCTAATTTTGTATTAATTTTGTAATCATGCATCTGGAATTTTATAAATCAATAATTTTATGTTAATGATTTGATTATATTGTATACACATTATTATATTGTAACAATGGGGATTATAATAACACTGTAAACAGAGTTTAAAACAGTGTTTGCCAAACTTATTTTTCTGGGTGACCCACCTTTTTAAAAAAAATGACAAACCATCACCAATTCCCAACAGCCCTTATCTCTTATGTTATCAGCAGGCTACAATTTTCAGAACAATACAAACATTCAGGCTCCCTCGTGTGGCTCAAAGGTGTACTGCACGTATAAATGTTAAAAGACTATGGAAGAAATTCTGCAAATGTACTTGACGACCTTTGGAAAAGCTAATGTTACATGTTTTTGTGATATTAATATTTGCCAAATTTTTCATTTAATGATGCATTTGTGGATTGTTGGTGTTCAAGAATAAGTTCCATAACAGATATTGATTCAGATACCCAGATCTGCTAAGCTGCTAAGCTAACAAATTATCTCATGAAATTATTCATGTAATTTAAAATCATTTTTGATTTAGGAGGTCATTTTTCTGTATATAGCACAATGTAAGATACGCAACACCTATCTTTAGTAATGTAGACGTTTATAAAGCTGCGTTAATCCTGGTGATTTTTCACCACCTGGAGGCAGCATATCGAGCTGGAAACACGGCACTGACAATGAATTAACAAAGTTCAAAATGTTAGCAAACAGTTGCTTACAGTATTTAGACTATAGCATTAGTTTGAGTTGCGTTTCTTCCCTTTCAGGTCTGTTCTTGTCTCCAACAACACTTGAGGTAAATATCCAGCTCTTTAGCTCAAAGTTTCCACTGTGCTAATTAGCTAACGCGTTGCTAGCTTTGTCAGTGTGCCGTTTGGTGCTGAGCAGGCAAGGTTAGGCTGTAGTTGGTTGAACTTTTTTCACTGAAAGATGCTGCCTGCTGCTGTTTGACGCAAGCTTGAGTAAAATAGTGAAAGTGAACGATAATGTTGTGAGCTGTAATGCAAAAATGGTTAGCAAGAAAGATGCTAAATGCCACTGAGATCTACGCCAGCTGCAGTGTCGGCTGATAGCTTTCTATGGGAGCCCGTTCACATTACACACATTCATTTGTTAGCATAAAAATATTAATGCCTCGCTAGCTTTAAGGTTGTAGACTGTTGCATTGAAAAATATCACAAAACAAAGTTTTCTGTCAAATGTAGCTTAGCTCGTAAGCCTTTTAAACAGCTAGCCTGCCTAAAATGATCTTATTTTACCTACGGACAAGCCTCACAGTAAAGAGAAAAATATTAAGATATGCCTCTAGGGTTGTGGTGTATTCTCAAACTGTATGACTTTAATGTTTTTCTTAATTGTTTGAAGTTGACAACAACCTGAGGTCGGGTCAGAGAACCAAGTTAAGAGCGAGTGAAGTCAGGGGAGGTCATCTTTTTCGGCTTTTAATGAGGAAAACCTTACTTTAACCTGTGCGAAGCGGCGTAATAACAGAAGGCCTATAAGACGTAGAGGTTATGAATGAGTAGAGGGGTCGGAGTTCGGAGGTGAAGGTCAGGACTTTGGGATTACCACCGCTGTCAGGTTTACAGTTTCACTGCCTGAAGAAAGGAATTCTTGCTGTTGAAGCTCCCCCTCGCTCCATGTGTCGGTAAATTCTCCTCTGACTCTCGGAAGTCAAAAGATAAGGGGGGTTATGTTTTCTGGTTGTCCTGCCCATTCAGGCGATATCTCAGGAACGCCAGTAATTTAATTACATGTCGGATTTAGGGATGAACCGATTTAGAATTTGGTGGTCAAAGGTCAAGGTGACTGACGGTACCTGAAGAATTCATATTCGAATTCTGAGCATTTTAAACTAATGTTGAAAAGGGTAGACTGATAATGTGATGACATTCTGCACAGACATGGATGTAAACTGCAGTATGAGGCAGTATTTCTACTTAAGAAGAGGATCCCTGCAACAATGCACAGTTTGTTGGACTCTGGACTTAAACGGTCTTAAAGAATTGGCATCCTGAGCCAGAGAGGCTGATTTAGGTAATAATGGAGTTTTTGTCTCTCTTGTTTTTCCGCTAGTTGATGTTTCCAGATGTCTGACTTAATAACATCCATTCAAAAAGTAATAGACCCCCTAGCGTGGGGCCCTCAGTTGTTTTGTAGTTTTATGATCAGCATACCTGCTGTAGACCAAATTCTCCAAAAACCGTTTCCTTTGTGTTCTCTGCTGAGTTGCTGTTTCTACTTCGTTTCCTCAATCAATGAACTCTTTTCACAAGTCTTAGAGAATCTGTTTTGACTCTTTTCACTGTGGTTTGTTATCATTAATTAACCAAAAAGTTTTTTTTTTTTTTTGCCCGTTACAAACATTCACACAGGACCGGGACTTGCGAGTGTGGAGCTCTTTAGTCATCAGAAATACTGAAATAACATTCTTTGAATACCTTGTTCAAATGAAAACAAGGATGGATTTTGGCCAAAGCTACCTTTGCTAATAGACCAGAGTATTGAAAGGACCACCGGATATGCTCCAGAATCAGGAAATATGGTCAAGATTCAAGAATGATGCTCCAAATAATGGATCTGTTCATTTTTTTTTATCCTTATGTCCATTTTAAAATGGATAAACAGAAGAAGGCCTTGCTGTTTTACTGAGCACCTTCACATCTGGATCCGATAAGTTCCATTGTGCTGTCTGCTAAGCCCTCCAAAAACCTAGGAAAGATGTCTTCCAGATGTTTTCTTCCCATTTCGGTGGAACAGGGGACTGTGAAAAAAAATATACTGTAGCATTTTTCAAAAGAAAATACACCATTCTGCGCAGTTTTTTTCCAGGAAAAATTCCTAATCGAATATCGGGCCCGACATCTGCAGCCTTATATGCCGCAGTTTGTAAAACTAATAGTGCGCGGCCTTGTGTTTCAGCCAGGTTTGCACATACACATCCAGGGTCATTAAAAGGTTCTTTTTTTGTTTAAGCCAGCCGACTTTATGACGGGAGTTAAAGGTTGAATGCAGCTGGTCGGCAGCTGTTTTTCATTAGACCATTTATATCTGGGCAGCTCCTCTTCTAAAGGAATTTATGTGGATAAGTAAATTTTGCCTTTTCGTCACAGTGTATAAAGTTCTTCACAAGGCCAAATTAGCAAAGCTCATCGGAGGTGACTGAATCCACGCGGAATTGAACAAATTGCGTAACTTCCGGTAGGCATTATTTGTAAACATGACAGGATGCTAACGACTCATTTGAGACCCTTTGAGACTCAGCTCTGGGGGGTAAAGTTGTTGTTAACCACAAGGTTTGATCTGTCCCTATTTCAAAGTGTCCCCAGAACCCCAGTTGGCTCCCAGGGTTCTCTGCAGCATCCAACTGCTCATAAATGCATAGGGTGGGTTAAATGCAGAGGTCAAAGGTTCTATATCTACCTGTATGTATATGATGATTCACGTAAAGCGTATTGGTTGCTCTGTATGAAGATATGAGATCAGGTCCTTACAAGCGGACAGCTACAGTTCATTTGTCTGGTTGGTTTTGAAGAGATTCAAATGTATGTATTCATGGATCGGCAGCCTTGAGGGCTTGAGACACCGACACCACTCATCAGTGGTCACCTTTCAGAGTAGCCACGTAACCGGTCTCTCCACAGGGGGTCCCGGCGAATGTTTATCGCTCACCTTAAAGTGGTGATCCCGAGGTCATGTCCGACTCAATCAGATAAGCGGCGGTGAGGGAAAGTGACTTCTTGTGTGTGCGCCCATCGCCACGGCGCTGAGGAAGGAATCCGAGTTAGCTGGACTGTGGAGGAAAAAAAGCAGTGACCCTGCAACTGCAGTGTGCCAACTCGGGCCCTGTAAATGAAGGCTTTGTGGAAAGGGACCCTCTAAATCAGCTTTAATGCCTGATAACAACATGGGAGATAAAACCAAATATGCAGGGCGAGTTCCTGACCCCCCGTGTCAGAGTTAAGGAGACCCTTTGTGCGGCACAAATAGTGCATTATTTGCCATATCCTGGACAGTATATCATCTATTCCTCTCCAGACCAATTAAGGGTCAAATAATTGTTGCAAACTGCTCAATGGTTCTCTGTAGTCGTGACACAGCGTGCCTGATGTGAACCCAGATACAGATGGTATT
The DNA here is from genome assembly GCF_963514095.1 of Eutrigla gurnardus. Lineage (NCBI taxonomy): Eukaryota > Metazoa > Chordata > Actinopteri > Perciformes > Triglidae > Eutrigla > Eutrigla gurnardus. The sequence continues at coordinate 18,465,267 of NC_139930.1, forward strand.
TCTCTTTAGGTGTTGTTTACCCAAAAGCTAGTAGCTCAAAGCAAAGATGGCTTGTTGGTTCTTGACTCTTGGTTCTTGAGGGAAAAGGGGAACAAAATGGGGGCGGCGATGATGTGTGAACGTGAACACATCGTTGACGTAAAAGTTGGACGTCCTACCTCCATGATGCAACTCCTGTGTTTGAATTTTTATTTTTTGACCATACGCTTTGTTGCAGAACGTAGTGCGTGGCGGAGTGAAGAAAAAACAGGGCCCACAAGACGAGCATTCACTTCAGCTGGGAAACAGTGCTTTTCTCTGTAATGGGGTATTATAATCATTGAGCATGGAAAGCAATGCATGACTCATCCTTTCCAACCCCGCCCCCCCCCAGCCGGAGCTTAGCCACAGCCTGGGCAGAAGTAACACTGAGCATAAGCAGTTCTTCTGGGGGGGAAACACAATGGTTTCTGGTCACTCCAAAAAAACTTCTCCTCTCTGTTTCTATTTTTACTTTATTAGGTGATGAAATAAATTGGGGGGGTTTAGAAAGGAGAGGGGGCATTAAGTCAAGTTCCTGCTTATTCAGCAGTGTGTTGTCATTAAGCCCAGGGCTTAATGAACTTGGTTCCCGTTGTAACAAGGGGATCGAGCTCGAGTTTGACCGCAAACAAGAGACGAAATGACGAAACAGTAATCAAGCAACATTAAGTTAATTTTGTTTAAAAAATGCGATGCCGTCTGGAATACGTTTTCTGTCGACACGATAAGGAAACGTGTTTGGAAATGGAACGTATCGGACAAGCTATATTTGTCGTCTTTCCAAGATTTCCTGGAGATAGGGTTGGTTTTTAAAACCTGTCTTCAACTCGCCTTATTTTTCCAAAACACTGAACTTGGGGACATGAAGTCAGAAGCTGATTTTGATGATTCATAATTGAAGAATCTGGTAAAGCAGCATGCTGGCTGTCAGCTTCTGTTCACCCCACAGGGTTGATATTACTCAAGTACGACTCTGGTCGAAGTGTGTTTGCAGGAGATGACTAGACGCTTGGTTGACTTGGCACTTGTCACTGAAACGCCGGCAGATGATTTGGCACGACTCGTTATGGCAAGCTTTCCTTAACCGCAGGCTGCAATTACACCGTGTATTATTATTCCTATCACAAGAAGCACAGTGACTGATGACCTAAAAATGTGCCACTATAGTTTTCCATCTTCGTGTTGTCACTCTTTCCCACCTCACCGATAGCTGTGCCAAAGAGTTTTTTCAACTCTGCCCATCCTGTTTGTCTCTGTGATTTCCTTTCCCTTTAGACATGTTGACATTATTGCGTGTGCATCTGGAAACGGCTGCTTTTGATGTGTTACCTACATGTCATGACATACATTTAGTTTTTTTGCCTCTTAAGTCTAGAAGCATTACTGGATTTTAATTGGGATTTTTGATGCTTTGAGTTTGCAGGGGAAATATCCTTGTGAATCATTTTAATGTTGGTGCTTTCATCTCCTGTTATTGCCGTCCGTGTGCTGATTATGGGGACTGTGTGGAGACTTTTCACAAAAGAAAACATTGTATCTTTAGATTGATTCCCCATCATTGGGTTGGAAAATGTTTCCACTTTGATCGGCTTTACTCATGTGTCGGCGCTGGATGGTCCTTAACAAATGGAAATTGTGCAGAATTTCGTTTTTATTAGATTCTGTTTCATTGTTGAGTGTGTGTCTGTGTGTGTGTTTGTGTGTGTTGCTGGAATAATGGTTATCTCTGAGGCTGGGTGAGAGGAAATGGTTCTCGAATGTCAGTGCTGCAAGGCCCTCTTTTATCATACGTTTCTCCACAGTCAGCCATCAAAAGCATATCCTCTGTTGGGCGAGACGAAATGAGAAAAAAAGATAAAATAGGCAGAGGGAAATAACGTTGCTCACAAAAAAACTAAAGCAGACAAAACTACAGAGGAAATTAGAAGATAAAAAAGATGGAGATCATCACGCATGCGCCTTCGAATGGACACTTCCTGCAGTTTTCTTTGCTGTACAATGAGCGTCCAGAGGTGCGCCCTGGAATCTTGACTCAGTTTTTCCATCTTAAGTCTGTGGCGGATGGCAGACAGTGATTTATCCCTCGCTGCTGTGAGCCGCAGTGTGGAGACAGTGAAGTAAACCATCTGGTATTCCCCCTGTTAAAGCAATAAGAGGCTGGCTAAAGCGGTGAGAGGAGCTCTGGTCAGAAAAACTCTCTGTTCTCCGAGATCATCTTACGGGTCTGCGGGTGCAGATTCCGGGTAGATTTTATTCTGTCTGCGTTTTGCATGCGTTTCTTGTGTGTCTCTAAATAATCTGCTGTTTCCTGTAATCTTGCAATTAGAGTGCCGGGGTAAACTTTTGACTGTGTCATTCTGAATGAGTCGGAGCGAGTTGATCGTGAGCAGGGAAATGAAGGCACAGGGGCGCATAAACAACCAAAAAAAAAAAGAGCTCGCTCTCCTCATTTCCTCCCTTTAGCCTCTTCCTCTCTGCTGCTGCTTTCACGCGCCGCTCTCGGCCCGCGGGGTCACTGGGTCAGTGTCCTGAAAAGTCCGGATTAAAGCTGTCCGATAAAATGAAGCATCGCTGATGCAGGCATGTGAGGCCGTTTCCAGGCTTAAGATTGCTCACGTCCGTGTGTAAAAACGCTGTCCTCAGTTGCCTTCCAGAGTTGACGCCTGCAAATTCATTCTTCATCTTTTATTCAAAACAAAGCAGCTAATATGATGATTGCTAATGCTGATGATATAACTTTAAGAGTCAGTGATTTGACTCTCTACTGTAAGTTATACCAGCAATCTGTGTAAAGTTTGCTCACCACCTTAAAGCTGGTTATCCCAGATGTCCAAGGCTGTTTTAATGCATCTTTGTAAAAATTGCATAATCTCGCTTTATATCATATTCTCTGGGAGCCCTGAGTGCATGTAAATAGTGTTTTTGATGCCTCACCGGGATGCTTATGCCATTCATTTTTGTGCTGGCGTTAGTTTCCTCATGTGTTGTATGTTTGCAGATGTGTGTGTGTGTGTTCTCTCACAGGAAGTCCATGCAGTGCATGTAATGCGTTCAATCTAGCATACGTAATGCCCGCAGTGGGATTTCCAGGTCTGGTCACATGACACGCCGAAGCAACAACTTACGGTCAATGATAGTGTGTCTTTATCTGTCTTCATAGGCCTGAACTTGATATAGTGGTGCCTTTTTAGTGTTTTGGAGTGGTGGTGTTGTAAAGGCAAAAAAAAAACGAGTCAAGAGACAGAATTTCACACTGCAAATGCAATATAATGAGTGTTTGATTAGGCCTCGTGTCCGAATCCAGTCCACTCGCCTTCTCAGGTAATAAACGCGAGACCAAGCAAGCCTCCGGCTGCAAACTCTTCAGTGTATTAAATTGAGCATTTTATTATTCCACTTTTAAAATGCTAAGAGGATGGATGTATCACTTCCTTTAGCTACGCAGCTCATTAAAGTCAGGGGCCTTAATTGCAACCTGCTGCCACAGTTGGCTTTGGTTAAAAAGTTTTATAACAAAAATCAGGTGAAATGAAAAAAAAACAAAAAAAAACACCCTCCCCTTGTCTGTGATGCGCTCTAGGAGGGGGAAGTCTCTCATTGGGCATTCTTGTTTTTGGCTGTGCTGGTTTCCAAGAGAGGCAGGGTCCTCTTTATGGCTGCTAATTACTCCTTGTCCTCAGCGCCAGGTCAAGCATGTGCCTGGAGAGTCAGGCCTCACTTCAGGAAGGGCTGGAGGAGGATAGGGGGCAGGGAAACGGGGGAAGAATGTTAATCTCCATAACACCCCCCTCCCCATGAAAAAAATCCTAATTCACCAGTCCGGCACCCCTCCTCCTGTCAAATGGAATGGTCCCGTCTGGAGTGAATGTTGTTGCTGAATGTGTGTATGTGCATTTGAAATGGGGGGGGGTCGATGGATAGGTAAGGGGGGCGGGATCCACCACAGGATTATGAATCCGAGAGAAAAAAGGTCAGAAAGAGGGGAGTGGAAGAGAAACCACACCTTTGCCCACTTTCCCTTCTCTCTTAACAGTTGTTAACGTAGGAAGTTTGACCACATTTTATAATAATTCACACTTAAAAACCCACTGCTGTTTTTATAAATCCATTACTCTGCTGCGACCTCATCGAGGCCACCGTCTGACAAACAAACCCATAAAAAGGTTGAAGACGGAGTTAACCGCTACCCTCTTTTTTATCACATCACAGTCGAGATTCTTGCTAATTTGTGCATTTTGCTTCCAAAGCAATCAACGCTGGTAGAAGTGGATGCTTCAACTCTCAGAGATTTAAAAGGATGGATTAAGTTTCATTTTCCATCATCCATTGACATATCACGTCCTTGCCTTGAAATTGTGTTGTGAATAGATTGACCTGTGGAGGCCATTCAGAGCCTAACGAAAGAATATGTTTCCATATTCCAGCTTCCAAAGAGGCTTAAAGGATGCACTGTACTTCTTTTTTTTTGCCCTGCTCCGTGAGAGTGACAGCCGTGTGGCACCAAAGAGCAAATGTACACAAGACCGTGTCAAATAAACAGTTTTCTGTGTAACCTGCCTCCTGGATGTGAGGGGCTGTGGTCAGAGGGGTGGGAGGGGGGGAAGTGTTTTTAGCATTTAGTGCCAGAGGTGTCGGCCTCTCGAGGGATCTGCCACGCTAAGTGGGTAAACATCTCAGCTTAACAAGGTGGGACTGAGACCCGTACCTGTGGCTTAGGATGTGGTCGGGGTCAGCTTCCGCTGGAAGGTCGACCGCCGGTGACGAGTCCATGAATGAAGGTGTGTAAGGGGGGGAGACGGGGGGAGGAAAATGGAGCTGATGATGTTTGACTCTTGCATCAGGCGAGGCATCGCTTTAATGGAAACTACATTCGCTGTTCTCAGATGGGTTTCCGATGGGTCTGTGATTTCTCGGTTGGCATCTCGACAGAGATATTATGTTATCCTTTCACCTCCCTCCTCTTTTCCCGTTAGCTGCTAATTGGCCCTCTCCACCTGGCTCACCTCCAGATGACCCAGCGGAGGCCTCGTGGTCGCTTTTTTAGATCCACCGGAAAAATGAATATAACAGATTTTTGCAGGAGGGGGAAAAAAAAAAGGATAACTGGAAATGAGAAAGTGGAACGGTTTGATAGTTATAACTGAGTGGTGGAAGGAAAGGAGGAGGGGTTTCAGGTAGAGAATGAGGGGGAGGAGGATGATCTTCACGGGATTAGTTTGTGTCAGTGTGGATTAGCAAAAGCAACACTCGTCAGCAGGGGTCGTGACATAGTTAGCATCGACTCGATGCTCATAACAGGCCCCCCCCCCCCACCCCCACCACCAGCACCCTCTCCTTCTTTCCCCGTGGTGCTGAGCTGGCTGTTATTATGATGCTGTTATTGTTATTATGTCATATAGGCTGCCATTGCCCAAAAGCAACTTATTTGAATCATTTATCAGTCTGTGTGTCGCCATCATCTCTAAAGCACTACAATCCTGAAACAGCTGATCAACGACGGTAGTTCCCTGCTGGTGTTTACGTGTTTTAACGCTCCAGTGTGACTTTTACAAATTTAGTTTACAAGCAGCTTCACGAGCTGAAACGACAGCTAATGTGTCGCCGTGGTGACGTGATGATGTCGAAGTACTGTAATGTGAGTGTTAGGATTATATGAGGGAAGCTATGAATGGATGTTTGTACCGAGTGTGTAGCCGAAAAGGCTGCAGTGACAGGCTTGTATGCCCATAAAAGGCATCGGGGGGAGATGCCGCGTCGTCGTGGAGATGGAAAAGGGAGGCTGGTTGGTCATTACAGTCTGGGAATCACAGACTGAGCCCACATCGACTGCAGACCTCGAAGCTGTAGCTTGAGTTCAGCGTGACATCGAAGCTCCGTCATTTAATCAATTAAGCGATCTCCATGCCCTTATATGGACTCCCTCTGTGCAACCGCTAGTGATCGATTGATTTATTTTTCCTCAGGGGATATAATGTGCCGTTGGATTGTTGGCGGGGTCAGAGAGGAATCGCTGTAGTGTCAAAGCAGACTGTTGTGGTTTTTACAGGGAACGCTGTCCTTGTTAAAACACGGTATTAAATTAAAAAAGCTTTATTTGGGAGGTTTTACGTCATTTAACGTCTCTTCTATTGGTGTCTGAGAAAAACTGTCTGTCTCACTGGAACTGATTTAGAAGTCCAGCTCCAGAATAGTTTTTATTGTTAAAATCCGACGTGATGTTTGTCTAAAAGATGCTAAATATACGTTTTTAAAGAAGCTTCTGAGTTAAATTCTTCCATCCTGTGTGCTTATTGGTTATAGTAGTGATAATGCTTTAATTCTGTATCTTCTGACATCTGCACTCAACTTGTTACAAGTTACATTCAGGTCCCTGAACGCCTCAGTTGCTAAGCGACCAGTGTAACAGACTGAGACAGATCAGCTTACCACAATCTCCCACGTACACACCGATACGTGAGGGTGAGGGTATCGATGTGCAACACTTTGTTTACATTAAAGAGCGATCAATCAGAGCATGTTGCAACAGAACTACATTTCCCATCACTTGGTGGACCTTCGAACGTATTATTATTAGACGGCTGCAGAGACGACGAGCTCGTTAAATGAGCCTCCGTCATCGCCTCGTGGTGAGTGATGAGGCATTTTACTGGCCGGTCGGGGAGTTTCTGTCCGTCTTCATTACGAGTCGATGACAGACAAAGCTGTCTCTTTTGTCGAGGCCCTTCACCTGCTCGGAGCCCCGCCCCCCCCATCATCATGTGGCGTGCACCTCCAGGAATGTGTGGTGTTATAGCTATACTTTTGACATGCTTTCATTGCTGGAATAGGTTTTTGTTTTTCTCTCAAATGAGGAATTTGGATCCATAATAGACACACAGACAGTGTGTTTGTGTTAAAGCTGTTATAAAGAGTGTTACCTTATTCCACTACTTGAGTAATTGAAACGACGGCATCTGTCTGCTGCAGAGTGGTTTGTTGGTTTTGCCTTCTTCAGTCAGATCTTTGTCTCGTTGACGATAAGACGATGCAGCCAACGTGCAATCAGACGTCCATTAACGAGCAGGAAGTTGTTGTTTTTTTATCCCACCATCAGCTGTGGACGAACACGTGCACGTTTTTTTATTTATTTAATTGATCTGCGCTGCTGCACGTGAGCCATGTGTAATGACATCCAGCTGGAGGTTGTTGCAGCAGAGAAACACTCACGCTCTGGCCATTCACCCTTTTCCACCTTTCCCAGCATCCCTTTCACTCTCAGATGGATGGCGGCTATTGAGAGCTCCCCCCCCTGTGAACGGTGTGTGTGGTCTTTGAAGCCAGACACTGGGACTTCTGTACCTGTGTGTGTGTGTGCATGCTTTCATACTGCAGAATACCACCACGCCATTCTCTTTGTTCTTATTTCTGTGCCATAAAATCCCTCTATTGGCTCTTTGCTTCCTCACTTCAGTGTTTGCCCTCCTCTAAAACACCCCGACAGCCCCCATTCCTAACACGCCCGTCCCTATAGACACGACCCGGTGTCCTTTTCTTGTCCAGACGAAGGTCTTGGGACGCTAACGGGTCATCATCGTGTAGCTTGTGTGTGTGTGTGTGCATCTGGCTGCAGGAACAGCTGTTTGTCCTGCGTGGTTTTGGCATGCGAGGGTGCGGTCCGGGGTCAAACCCCGTGTCACATTGTTCTGATCTAGTGTACTCCTGTGGTGGCCTGGTTACAGCCGGAGAGAAGGGGGGTGGCGACCTTTCACGGCCCCCGTGAAAGTGTGCTAATTGCACGGTTGCGGCCAAGAGGAAGGCGGGCGGTAGATTTTTTAGCATGGCGGGGAAACGGATGGGTTTTTTGGTGCAGTTGTAACCCGTGATCATGGCGGATCTATAAATGGGCACATCTCAGTTTAGCGCCTAAATGGACAACTGGAAACGTCTCCGGACCACAACAATGACATCTCCTGCTGAGTAACCGGAGCGCTTGACTCAGCAAAAGACAGAAAATAGATGGGAACGGTCATAATTAAGGCTTTAAAGGCCGAATCTATATATGCATTGTGTAAACGGCAACTGTAAATGTGAAGTCTTACTTTAACCTCCCCAGAAAAAATGTAAAGAAAATCTAACATGATTTTTTTCTTCCTGTCTGTTTCTCCTCTCCACAGTGGAACCAGCAGACCTCTTGAAGATTTTAGATTTTCACAGCTTACCTGAGGGTGTTAGAAGAACGACGGGTTTCTGCTCACATCGGAGGTCAACACAAGGCCCCGATGTGGCTTACAGAGTATCCAAAGACGCCCAGCTCAGCGCCCCCACCAGACAGCTGTACCCAGGTGAGTCATGCTCCACTCTCTACCTGTCCTCTCTTTGTTTGCTTCTCAAAGCATTTCTTTTTTTACAATTCCTCTAACTAACCATTTAAAAGCCATTTTCCAATAATCCCCCTCCATGCTAACTACTCCGTGTTAATCTCTGCAGGAGCTTTATGACCTTTCACCCCACATCATATTAAACTGGGATTATACCATTTAAAACATAGCTGGAAAGCAATTTGTATGTGCCGCCTTGTGCCTTGTTCCCCTCCAGGCAGCCGTTTTATTGACTCCTGTAATATTTACGTCAACTCTATCTTTGCTTTATGGGACTTAAGGGCGCTTTATACCCCGCTGTTTCATTTTTCACCCCCCTGTTAACTTATTTACTCCTAACTAGAACACAAACTGCAGCACATGTGGAGCATAAATGGGTTAGTCCCGTTGCTTAGTCAGACATTTCGAGATAATTTAGGGAGAGAGAAATAAAACGCTCATTCACCCTGCACGAGAAATCCTGCCCTGTAATATATGATGGGAGGAGGAGGAGGAGGAGGAGGAGGACGATGGAAAAGCAGTGAAAAGAGGGGAGGGAAGTCTGGGGTTCCACTTTTGCCTTGTTCTATTGTGCTGACGTGGCTTTGGGTTACTGCTTCATGGTGCGCTGCAGTAGTGCTTTTCTGTTCTCTCCTCCCTCTCTCTCTGCCTTTCTCCCCTCCTTCCCTCTTTTATTTTCCCTCCAGTGCCGTCATTTTTCCCTCTATCATTTCTCCGAGACTGCTGCCGCCTCCCAGTGTTTTCGAACTTTGTGTTTCATCAAAAACTTTGTCTGGTGAGACTTCAACACCATAATTCTGACCCAGACAACCAACTTCTTCTATTGTTGAGAAATGTTCCCCCCCCCCCCCCGAAAAAGGCAGTGATGTGGTGCAGATGCAGAAAAGAGGGAGGAATAATAACCATTCCTGTGAGCTAATCTTCCACCGAGCTTAGATTGGACGGCCGCCCGATTCACGGCCCCTTTTTTGTTGTTGTTGAGATGTTTCGTCGGCCTCAGCCGACCTTTTGATCCGCGTCGTGGCTCTTCTTCGGGGGTTTAAAGTAGAGCCGCGGAGCCCTTCGTGCCCCCCGCCCCCCCCCGCTCTCCAATCAAACAAATACACTTCCCCTTTGAAGCCGTGTGACAGAAGAGACCCGTTTGAGTCCCCTGTTTTGGATACACATGCTCTAATTACACACATGCTCCCTCTGGATCATCCGAAATAACAGTCTACATAAAACAAACCAACTTCGGAGTGAGTTCACAACCGGCACCACGTAGTCTTAAAGGTGCAAACAGAAACAGCCCCCCGTCTGAGGCTTTAAGAGTCTAGCCGAGTGTCTGTGATGTCTCGCCTTCACAGCTAATATGTTCCAGAAGGTGACGTCATTTTATCCACTTTTTTCCTCCCCTTTTTTTTTTAAGTAAGTTTTGCTACCGAGTTATGACTTTGGCCCGGAGCCCGGAGTCACAATTTGCCTAAATAGCCATGACAGGTTCCTGCCTTCCCCCTTAAAGGTAAAAAAAAAGCCACATATAGAAAAGCAAAATGCTAACACGCGTTGTTTTGTTATGATTATACTGTCGGTAATAAAAAGCCACAGTAGCTGTGATTGAGAACACACCAGCCTGTGACCCTGCAACCACAGATGGTCTGCGATGATGTGTTGGAAAAGAGCGTGTGCAGACATGCGATCATTAGGCAAACATGTGGAAGGGATGATTCATTTGAAACCGCCGAGGCTCCGAAAACAGAGGAGTCCTTTCTTACCTTTATGATGTGAAAGAAAGTGAGGAAACGGGGGCAACGAGGCCGCCGTCCACCCTTTAACTTTTATACCACACACTTCCCACGTCTCCATAGTCTGTAGGCATCTATGAGGAATAGCATTATGAGTATTAAAGAGGCAGTCCGTAATATTTACATCTATTTAATTCTCTTTTAAGTTCCTGTCTATCAAAGAGTGAGTTAAAACAATGGTGGTTGATCATGTGACCCACTAATAAAAGTGCTTGTACTGTAGAAATAGAAAATTTAAAATGAGTTTTAGCTTTTTACGTCAGTCAGCAGCGGTTGGTCTCCCAGGTGGAGCTACTCACGGACGTATGCTGCGTTCAATGTAATCTGAAATCAGTAACTTCCATCTGCTGAGTCAGGCTCCCTCTAGTCCAAAGTGTTTCTACATATCATTACTGCTGACTCACAATGGAGGATCAACAGGCAGAGAAAGAAGACCGTTCAACTTCCAGTCCAAGAAAAAGAACCAACAAACTAATGGAAGTGAAGAAGGAAAACAAGGGAAAACGGACATCCTTTCAGTGTGGAGCATTTGAAGGCATCACACAGATGAGAGACGGTCCACACTGTTGGGTGAGGGAGATGAGTCCCAGAGGCTCGCCTGCAGTTCCATCTACCGCCAGAGAGGCCGCTAGAAGCAATCTTACAGACTGCCACTTTCATACAAAATCGCCATGCATCACTGGCTGCTTCTTCTATGTTATTATGACACACGGCGAATGGGGAATGATGCGGTGGCTCTTATGTTGCCTCTGATTCGGGGTTAGCTGTCACTTGGCACTCAAACTCGTGGTTTGGTGGTGGCGGCTTTGGCTCGATGGCCTTTTTTCAGTGAGCTCTGCTGGATCACAAGCTGTTAAAGCAATAACGCTGCTGGTTTGATTGCATCCATAGACAATGCAAAAAACTATTATTACAATTATGATATTGTACATGACAGCTAGTAAGTGAGGCTGTATGGCGAGAGTAAAACCAATGATGAAAATATGAACGGTAGTCAATGGTCTTAAAGGATGTGCTTTATCAAGCAACGCTTCTTCTCAGCCGGGAAGCAAAAGAATAGAACGTAGATGGCAGTTTTGAGCATTAAAAGACATATTTGAAGTAATTTAACACTTTAATTTGGGCCTTTTCCATTAGAGCCACCTACATGCAGGACACACACACATCCATCTCTATCTCTTTGTCCACGTTCCTCCCATCTCTGCACACCAACGGACCGACAGGTGCGCTCGTCGTCTATAAGCAGCGATGTGCAATCTCACAGGAATGCTGCGTGCCTCGTACAGAAGGAGGGATTTGGACACGGCGATGACTGAGTGACCAATTATTAAGGCACATGAGATTTTCTACCCCCGTTTACCTGCCCGTATGAGATTGCGGCGGGGATCGGCTGTAACTCCACCCTCGCTCCGCTCCCTGACGTTTGTGGCGTTCTCATAGACGTTCGGTAGATGAAGGAGAATAATTTATGTGTGGATATCAAACGCCTTCTCCAGTGTGAAATTGGAGACGGGGTGGCAATCCGCTCCCTCCGTCTCTTTTAACTTTAAATTAGACCTCTCCATCAACTCCAACGCTGTAGCTCTCGCAGAGAATAGACGGTAGATATAAAACAGAGGAGAGATTTGATAAAAAAAATCCCAACAATATACTTATTATTGGGTTATTTAATCTGGAGGATGTTGGCGGAGATGTCCATCCATGCGTCTCTTTGGGTCCCAGACCTCTTGTGTGTGTGATGATGGTGCTGTAAACTCCCAGGCCTTTCCATTCCCATGTCACACACACACACACACACACACACACACACACACACACACACACACACACACACACACACACACACACACACACACACACACACCAAATGAGGTATCTCTCATCTGGTGGCCTGAAGTAGCAGAGAGACACATTCCAGAGAAACCTGAGCTTTCGTACGAGGTCCTGAGGAGAGAGAGAGAGTGAGGAGGAGGAGGAGGAGGAGGAGGAGGAAGGGTCACAGACACAAGACAGTGCCCCCCCCCTTCCACTTTTAATGTTAACCTCCTTCTGTCACCCTCCTCTTCTCCACGGTCTCAGTCCTTCTAGTGATGACAGGGACAACAAATCCACAAATGAGAAACCTTGCTTCAATTCAATTTCGGAGGCTGTTTAATACGCAGTTTCTGCCCAGTCAGTTCCCCCCCCCACACTCCCTCTTCTTCAGTGGTGTCCCTTTCACCCCACAGCTGACCCTTGACCTCCACACAAACAGCCTGTCCTGAGCCAGCGCTGAGTCATAGGGCCTCGTCCAGCAACACTTTCTCTCATATTTTAAATCACCAAACATTCTTCACCATCCCAGCGTCCCACACTTGATCATTAATTGGAGTTTGGCTGATTGAACAAAGTAAATGTGTGATTTTCCAAGAAAAATCATCATCATGCAATATCATCCAAGGTTTGCTATATTCTTAATTGGCATCAATGAACTACAAATGTACTAATCCAATCATTAGAATTACTCTAAAATCTATAATAATCTGACAATCATGCATTTCGTTTACTCCTTAAATTCTATTTGTGGCCTGTGAAAGTGGGCTGCCATTTTTTTATTATCATGGGAAGATCGTCACGTTCTCTTTCCTAAAAGGAGCCAATAATAAGAAATCAAGAAAAAAAACGACATAAGAAGAAATGTGCTCTTATATTGCCTCTTATACCATGCTGCTGGAGCATGTGTCAGTTAAAGCACTCTTTCTCATATGATGCCAAGCTGAATTCCTGAGGGAGCTCGCTGCCAAGGCATGTACTCTCTCCCCGCATGATGTGGTCTGCAGCCTGGCATTAATCGAGGAGGAATCGTACAAAAGAGGCAGGAAAGACAAGACAGGAAGGCGAACAGACTCCCAGATGCTTGAAAAACAAAAATGAGACAAAGAGTCAAATGAATGGATAATGGCGCTGAAGTGTCTCTCTTTTTTCCCTGCTATCTCCTCGAAACTTTTTCCAACAGTCCTTCTGAAACATCTTTTTTCTCCGCAGCCAGTTCAGCATTTTTTTTTTCCACCCCGTCTCCTATTATTCTGAGAAAATGGTGGCTGAGTGCAGGGGTTTGATGGCTGCACGAGGTGCTACAAAACCGCTGCAGCCACAAAAACCCTGCCTCTCTTTTCCGGCCGTCTGGAAATCTCCGCTCTGCACACACACACACACACACACACACACTGCACAGCAAAAGAAATCTGCTACCGGGATCCAAGTGGGTTTCTTTTTCTTAAGTTCAAGATAAATCTCGTAACAATAGCAGGTTCCAGTGTAGTCAGATCACTTCTGTGCTTTCTTTTTCCTCCCAGAGGAAACGATCGAAAAATACTGTAGTTTTCAACATTAGTCTCCTCGGGTGGTTGTGAATGCCCCCCCCGTCCTGAAAACACCCCCACTAGGAGAATCTGTCTGGCAGATGTGCCTCCACACTTCAGCAAAATGGAGGAAATATTTGTGGCTGCACATGCAGACGGAGGCAAACGCCTTTTTTTTTTTGTAAACGTCTGATTCGGCACTTCGACACTAACGTTATTATTGGTATTCCTTATACGTGTGTGTCTTTAACACTTTCTCCTGTCGTTTTATTATTTTGACTCCTTATTTCCTCATATCTTGCGTCTGCTGGATCGATCAGCTGTAGGAGAAGAGAGAGAGAGAGAGAGAGGCGGAAAGGAGGGGTTTGAAGGATCGCTCAACAAAGTCTCCCAGGATCACATGCTTTTGTCATTATGCTTCTCATCCTGTGCTGTGCTGGAAATGCTCCACTTTGCACTTTATCCCCCCCCCCCCTCCTCTCTGAACCGGCCTCTAGTCTGCCAGCCATCCCTTTCAGATTAATCCTATCCCGTTACATTTCTGGGCTAATCGCTGGCCTTTCCTTTCTGTACTCAAAATCTTTCCAATTCTTTCCGATCTAAACGGTCATTTCCATTTCCATATCACCACCATATGACTAATTGAATAATAATATTCAAACATAGAATGACATTACTGCTATAGCTCTTTAATGCTCTCTCTCTCTCCGTCGTCCAGGTGATGTGTTCCCAGAGGACTTTTCCATCCTGGCCACGGTGAAGCCTAAGAAGGGCAGCCAGTCCTTCCTGATGTCTGTGTACAACGAACAGGGCATCCAGCAGCTCGGACTGGAGGTGGGCCGCTCTCCAGTGTTCCTGTACGAGGACCACACAGGCAAACCCAGCCCCGAGGACTACCCCCTTTTCAGAGGAGTCAACCTAGCCGACGGGAAGTAGGTGTTTCCGCTCGATGGACATCCGGACGTTTAGATGAATGCATATGAGACTCTGATTAAGGTGTATGTGTGAGGCTTTTGATGCTGGAGTGGTTTGTTAAGCAGCACCTTGTCCAGTAATACGGTGTTTTACAATTAGAGCAGGGGTGTCCAATCAGACACCTGACTCAACTAATGAACTCTTCAATCAAGACCTTGATTTGGTGAGGTAGCCGGCCGTTCTCGGATGAGATTGGACCCCCCCTGCTGTAGAGGATCTGTTGCACCAAATGAATTCTAACGAGAGGCCGAACACAATAGAGACGCTTCAGAGTGCCTGTAGTCGTGTGTAAGTGGGATGAAACCCAGTAAGTGTGTGAATTAACCTCATCTTCCCTCCGTCTTCCAGGTGGCATCGAGTGGCCATCAGTGTACACAAGCAGACCATCACCCTCATTCTGGACTGTAAAAAGAAGGCCACCCAGAAGCTGCTCCGGAGCCCCCACCCCATCATCGATACCAAGGGAATTGTAGTATTTGGAACTAGAATACTTGATGAAGAAGTCTTCGAGGTAGGCGTTACACTTTAACTCCTAATCTATGTGTTTTTAATGGTGTTATTCTCGAATGTATTTTATCCCCATAAAGATGGAATATTTTGTTTACAGACCACAATCCTCTCGTTAATTCCTATTTTAAATGCATGAGTAATCACCAGGTGAAATTAATTAATTCATCACATTTGTTTGGTGCTATAAAAAAACAAGACATTTGCAAATAATTCCAACTTTATGGGTTTGTATCTTTTTACAAGATGTGCACTACTTTTCCACTCCAAGTGCATTTTGTACGTGAGAATGTGAAATGATCGATGGCACGTCACAGAACCAGAGATGCAATTTTCAAGGCCGTACTAAACACATCTAGTACATAATAGTCCCTTTTTTGTGGACGACACTTGAATTTGATTCATGGTCCTGAAGTAGATCAAGCTAAACTGCAGCACAGACACATGTGGCCCCGGTGCAAACGATTGGTCGTCCCCGATCCCGATCCGGGATTGCGGCAGCGTCCGCTTCCTCTCGTGTGGATTTAGCTCCAACATCACCCACCCACCTATACACACAATCACAAATCACATTTAATTCAAGGTGCCACATCAAATAAACACCATATCCTCCAAAACATGTTGTTGCAGTTTCAAGGTTTTTGTTTCATTGCTGGTTTTTAATGTTTTAATTCTTTCTGTGATTTGGCTGCAACATTTGTGTTGTTTACAGATGTTTTTTAACGAGTGGTGACAAGTTTTCATCATCACAATGAGGGCTTAAAGTCTTCCTTTTTCTCTTCCTTTTAACGCTTTGTGGCTTGAGATGAAAGAAGAACGTTTAATCTGACGACTGTCGGGGAGGGGGGGTTATAATACGGGTATCAAAACATGAACTACTGTTTTTTGCTTTTACTCTACCTGGCGTGAAGAATCGGAGTTAGTTTGAAAAAGGAACTTAAACAAGCTTTTGTGTGGATATTTGTGGCTCTTTAACATGACCCCTGTGAGGGACACACACACACACACACACACACACACACACACACACACACACACACACACACACACACACACACACACACACACACACACACAAACACACACAGAGGCAGAAAGGCACAAGGAATAGTGTTGTCTTTGTCCCGTCAGAGTTGTGCTTGTTTAAAGGGGGATTAGTCCGTGAGGCTGAGGCCCTCAATAATAATTAGTAACAGAGGCTGACTGATGTGACTGATGCTGAGCCAGCTGACCTTTGACCTCGGTGCTGCTCAGTGAGAGCAGAGAAAAAGAATGAAATATGACATCACTCCCATACACACACACACACACACACACACAACCCCGCATGTTTGCCAAGCCATATGGGAGATGGATCTATGACGGGATATAAAACTAAAACTCCAAATCACAGCTTTCAACTTCATATCGTTTATGAATCTATTCCCACAGCAGCGTTAGATGTGCGACATTGTTTTGTGTTACACCGATTATGTTCAAGGCAAATTGTTGACTTGAACTATTTAACGAGGCATAAATCCAGATGTTTTTGTGTGTGTGCGGCGATTATTTACTAGTAAATTCCTCCGGTTGCCAACAGGATGACGGTTGTAATTCTGCTATAATTTTATTGTAATCGCCCCGCCGTACCGATACAGGAACGATTTAATTCGTACCCGGCTATCAGAGCCGTTACCGTGGGAACAGACAGATATTTTTTTGTGTGAGATGTTTTAAAAGGCCTCCCGCTGTGCGTCTGCCAGTCAGGGGGGAGAGAGAGAGAGGGAGAGAGAGGACAGGCTCCAGTGCGTGCAGAAAATGGAAAATATGCCACATAGTTTCCAAATTATGCTCAGGCTGCGCTCCTTTCCTCCTCTCACTCCCTTCTCCCCCTCGGTGGTTCAGCCTGATCCCGTGTTGACTTTTGCCAGAGTCGGTTACCACCGAGAGAGTGGTGAGCATGAAAACAGCCCCCCCCCCCCAAAAAAAAAACATATGCCATTTCACCGGGAGGCCAATTAATTCAGCCTCCTCAAGAGTCTTCAGTTTCTGGTCTCTATAGAAGAAAAAACAGCATGTAAATAATAACAAGGGTCACTTTGAGAGAGGTTTCTTTAAAAAAAGTCCAACATAATGATGACTCATGGTTGGTGCTGGAAATCCTTGAAAACACTTGAATTTTGGTGTGGTGTTTTCAAGGTTTGAAAAGTGCTTGGATTTAGAATAAAGGTCTTGAAATGTGTTTTCTATGTGATGACATATATGATAGAACAGAGAAAAGACGATCTCCATATTTGAGGGACTGAAAACAGCATTTTCTGACATTTCTGCATGAAAAATGACTTTTGATGATGAACAGATGATGAAAATAGTTGGTGATTATATTTCTGTGGATCTGTTTTCCTTTCATTTGTGGTCCTCCTGTAAAAAGCTGTCTCCAAACATCATGTTGGTTGTTTAGAGGACAATAACATCTCATTTAATGTGATGAACAAGTGACATAATAAGTAGACTGAATACTAAGGATTGGATTGATACAAATATGGAGTTTACCACAGCTGGAAGGTTCTGGAAAAGCATGGAAATGCACCTTGAAATGCGTGGAAAGTGCTTGAATTTGACTGGAGAAGGTGTAGGAACCCTGATGACTGTTAAGAAAGAATTGAGGAATGATGATGAATCTGATTTGTCACACCATTGAATTTAAGTGAATGGTGGGTTTGCTTCTCCATAGAGAAACATCCCTTTCTTTACATACAGCAGCCAGGAGGCAAGCAGTACTTGTATGTAGTACTTAGTGTATGCTGAGGTGGTTTGTGGTTTGGTTTCTGACATGCTTATTGTGGTCTCAGAGAAAGCGTCTACCCTCTATAAGTACCATAATGTTATTTCTTTTTGCTGTAGCGTGTGCCAGTGAAGACTATGAAGGTAATTAAGGTGCTGTTTGTATAAGAAGACATGCATTTTACCTGGCTAGAGTAATTACCCCTACCTGTAATGAACATGTTAAACCTGTATCTTTAATAATGTGCAGCTAATGGCTTTAAGGTATGTTTTCTTCTAGACTGTGGGGGTTATGGATGTTAAAAGCATATGTGAATTTAAATCTCCGTTGTGCAGAATTTAGAGGCCCTCATGACAGAGTCCTTCTGCAGAGCGAGTCCTTTGATTTCCTTGTGCCAAGAAAAACCAGAGATAATTTAATGCCCATCCCTCGATCCTCAGTAGCGTTGAGTGAAATAAACGGCCGTCGTTGGCTTTGAGGGGATCGCAAACGGGGACAGATGGACCACTTGGCTTCCCTCAAAGGGGGACCACGGGACAGCAGAAAGTCCAGTATGAATGCGGGCGATCATATAGTGTAGTTTTCAGTCACAGAGTAGCAGTTTTTGGCATTTTCGGAGCATTGGAACCGAATCAGCAGCCTCGGATCAGAAGAACAAGATGTTCCGGATCGAGAGGAGCGAGGCAAGCATGGGAGCAGTAGAGGGTTCAGGGGTTTTCTGGAGCCAAAACCCTTTTGGTCATACTCTGGAAAGAATGAGGAGCTCTCTCTCCCCACTGATGTCAGTCTTGGAACGGCAACCGTAGCGCATGACATCATCCAGAGGTTTCCTCGGTATCGGATAGGCTGTCCGATCCGAACATGGGGGGGTTCATCTGTGTGGGTGGTGATAAGTTGGGGAGGATAGGTAGGAAAGTGTGATGTTCTTCAGAAGAGGAGCATTGAGCTCATATTGAAATAAAGGATTAGAGGTGGAATGAGCGGGGGAGTTAAAGACAATATGATAAGCAACCCCCGTGGTGTTAACTAGAGCCAGGAAAAAAGTAGTAAAAACACACGCTTGCTGCTCGTTAAGCGCTTTGATATTGCGATGGCGTGATGAGTTGTACACATCCTGTTTCCTTACGTTAATTACTGTTTACCTTACTACTTCTCTGCAGCTTATTTACAGTTTCAGGTCATGATGCGTTCTTCTGTAGACGCTCCCTTGATTCACATCCAGTCTGTTTTGAAGACTTTCCAAAATTCAGAATCCCATTTAAGCCCATCTTGGCCAAGTATCTCGGATAGTAGTAGTAGTAATAGTAGTAAAATTGCTTTGACTGATGATGGTTGGGCTTCTCTTTTATTATCTGTTATTGGCAACACTCAGTAGATCCAGTCAAGCTTTTGAAAGGCTGTAGTTTGCCTCTTCGATTTTTTTGTCATAGAGCAGTAACGGGTCCAGCTCGGATGGTAAATGGATGGAAAATGGTTTCTCCCAGGGAGCTTCCATTAGGAGGAAACCTGGAAGGACACCGTGCAGCCTTCTCTCATTGTTATAAACGGGGTGGACAAAATAATGGAAACACATGTCAGTAAAAACTGAAAATTTGAACATTTAGGCTATCTTTAGCTCCATAGCCCTGTTTTAGGAGTTGACCCTGGTTTAGCTCCTTTAGCTTCTAGCTGCGACCTTAGAGCTCCTTTAGCCCAGGGCTAATGGATGCATCGGGTTTAGCTAGCACCTGGTAAAATGTCTTTTTTTTCTGCAGTGTTGAGTGCAAATGTGTTAAAGGGTCGGTCTGTAGTTTTCCCCTCAGATAAAATAAAAAATTCAGTGGAGAAACCGGGAACTGCAATAATGTCAGTTATCCAGATGTTGTTATGCAGATGATAATGCATTATTACAGGCTGAAGTAGAGAATTTACCGCCATGTGTCACTATGTCATAATGTAGTCAAATTATCATTTCTGAACGGTATTTAGTGGCATATTGTTTTTCCAAAGCATACAACATTAAATCCCTACACATGTGCATTGCCGTGGATTATCTCGTCCAAAGTTTGTCATGCTTCACTGTCAGAACACACTGCCTCGATGCATACGGAGGACTGGGATGTAGACTTCAGTAGCCCCAGGGAAGATGAAGTTTCCACCATGGATAATTAAGAGAATTTCCCTAACTCATGTCAGATGTTTGTCTTTCGCCCCTTTTATTCCCTCTGTTATTTCTTTACTGTGTCAGCAAGCCCCGAAAGTGTGCCCTCAGCACTTTTTTTTATGTAGATTTCAGCAATTGGCCCAAGCCAAACACTCGGAATACGTCTCTCGAATGAGATGAACAGGAAATGTGAATATGGCTGCCTGTAGTTCCCTCAGAGAAGGTTGGGATTAACATGTTACACAGAAGGGAGTGTGGTGGGGGTACAGGCGGAGAGGTGAGGGCATGGTTGAGGTGCTGTGCGGTGGATAAGTGGGGTCTGTTGCTCTTGGCAGCTGCTCTGAGTGTCGGGGTTGAGTTCCAGTCTGGATGGGAAAGCGTACATGGTTGCAAATGTACTTGATGTCTGGTAAAAAGTTTTTAAATCTGTCAATTTGACAGGGGCTATGTAAACAATATGTTTGTTTTTTTTTGTGTGTGTGTGTCCGATCTGTGCCGCAGGGCCGACCTCTGCCGACGTTCTGTTTCTGTGGTCAGATTGGAGCTTGCCCAGGTGCTGGGGCTGCCGAGTGTGCCGCCGCCGGTGTGGGCTGGCAGAGGGGACCCGAGGCCTGGCTCAGAGCTCAGGGGTGACTGTGTAAATATGTTTGCGAAAGCCAGCTTGCCTTAAAAAAAAAGAAGAAAAAAACTCAGCCAAGAGCTTCGGGACCTCCCAGAGTCGTACGTCTAAAACTGATGAAAAACGTACACTTTTTTTTTCTGTGAGCTGTTGTCTGAGTGTTTTTAAAGGCGTAAAAGGAAAACAGGGCCATAGATCGGTGTCCCCTGTGGATATGAAGAAATAATGAGCATGGTTTTGTGCTGTTTATTTCATGCAATGTTGCTCTAAGCCAAGAAAGTGCAACTCCCCCTAACCTGATTAGCATGGGTTCACCGCCCTATAATGAAAATAAACCTTCACCTCATGCTTCAAGTATGCATTTATATAAGAAAGAAATGAAGAGAGAGGAGATTTTTTTGCCCATTGCGATCAATATTGCCGTGTATCGTGTCCTTTAATCCAGAAGGGGGATCACAGTGAACTCGGTCCACCCTGCAGGATTGTGGGTCAGGTTCAGAACGGAGACACGTTTTTGGCCCCATGATCACTAGAGCACTCTCCTGCCCCCACCTGGACACTACCAGAACACCCAGTAGGGGTTCACGTGTGTCTGAACACAACAGGTGAGGGTCGGGAATGTCAGCCGGCGAAGACGAAAGAGAAATCAAATGCAGAAAGAATCTGAGCAATTTTTCAGTAATCGTTGTGTTTTTGTGCAACTTCTTTAACGCAAAGTGTGTGAAGTGGGCTCGACTGCAGGCGTCGGGGCTTTTCCACCGGAGAGCGTTGGCCAGCAGAAGAGTCATATTTCAGGGAGATGCTGACAACAGCAACCCTGTTATTGTCTGAAACCTCGGCCTTAAGCACCACTCTGATGCGCCACATGATGCTCCGGAGTGAAAAACGTCGCCGTCCTCTCAGATATGAAAGCTGATTGCATGTTTTTATGGTTCCTCCAGGGGGTTTGGGTTGGGATTGTATAATTCATGGGGTTTTTTTTTCCATTGCTGTGCTCGGTTTGGGTGTGGGATCGGTGGTTCTTGTGTGTCTGTGTTTTGCTGGATGTTAATAAGTCGACATATATTTCAGTCTGCGTTTGTGTCACGCATCCTTTTATTTTAAGTGTTGGGTTTAACCAATCAGTGTAGTCCCATTCTGAATCCCTGACTCTGCACATACAGTAGTTACCCCCACACATATACGGTAATATCGTTGCTTCAATGGCGCCGCCTGCCAGGGCACTAAATGAGAAACCTGGCATTTAGCATCCAGCTGGAGTACAGTATAGGATTATTTAGCGCTTCCCTACATCTGTAAAACAGCAGTTTATATAACGTTTGGCACCGTGAATCTGTGGAGCGCCGTGTGGTGAAAAAAGAGCAGCAGCGGCGGTTCAAAGAAAAAGGAAATCAGAACCAGCTTTGGTGGATCAAGACTTTGACAATAGTTTGACTGTGTAAGGTGGGAACGCTTGTACTCTGTGCCTTTTCTTTTTTTCTTTTTTCATGTCAACGCCGGAATAGTTCATGTGTGATGGTGTGAAAAGAACAGGAACGCCTTTCTGTAACACTTTTTTTAATAGACTGTAGCTGCAGTTGTTTTGCATCATCTGAAGAAAATCTGGAAAAGTGTGAACTCCCAAATGATTCAAAGTCGAAATAAAAATGTGGCTAAAAATGAATCGAACCTTCCACAGATTTGACATTTCGGTCCATTTTCTACTCACTACTAAAGATTTGCACCATGTGTGATGTCATTGAGTGATGTCATCAGGGTTATCTGATTGGCCCTGCAGTATGCCATGACGTTTACTACAAGAAATGGTGCAAAGCTAATGGAGCTAATGAAGTTGCATTATGGGAAATGTAGGATCCAGAGCTTCCATGCTAATGACTAGGAATGAGGATAGATCTGCATTGATTTCAGCCATTCTTTTTTTTTTTTCTTTCTCCGTTGTCCAGACTAAAGTGCCATTTGAAGTTTCTACAAACGTCCCTCCGAGTGAAAAGATATTTATTTCTCACGATTCGTATGCGATCCATCTGCATTTTGTTTGGTTTGGCGCTCGGTGCCAACCACCCTTTTTTTTATAGCCTAGAACTTTTTTTTTTTTACAGAATAAAACTTCAGGCGGCTGGAACTGTTTATGCTGAATTGTCCAACACGAATAAGCACGGCTCAACTCAGGTCCACATTCCCCCCCCCCCCCCCCTTCCCTCTCGTACGCCGTTGGCTATAGAGTAAAATCGAAAGCAGCCATCAGCTTTTCCAGCCCTCGATACGATCCTTCTCTTAAGTTTCTCTCTGTCTTTCTCTGTGTACATGTCAAACATCATTAAACACATTCTGCCGCGATTCTCTCAGTGCTGAGAGAATGTTCTCATTAACGTCCACGACGTATGATTCATTATCTCATCTTGGGACGATTAGGATCACACACCGATCGTGGTCGGGATCTACCGAGACATTTTCTTTTGACTGCTTTTGGGAGACGGAGCAAAAAGAATGTGGCAGAAAAGCAAAAAAAAATGACATATGAATAGGAAAGCAGTTGCAAAGCTCCAGACGGCAGGACTGTTTTGTTGTACAGAGAGCTTATTCCTTATTGAATGTGACCTCATTTCAAACACTGAATTCCCATCAGCCCCTTTGAGCGCAGCTGTTACACACAGTCTTGCCAGGATAAGGGAGAATCAGATACCGAGTAAAGGCTCCTTTACATTCATCCCGACTTCAGCCAAAATATCTCATCGGTGGACATTTGAGAGTTTTGTTTTGTTGTCGCTGGGAGCTCCTGAGTTCGTAGCTTGAAGAGTTGTGTAATGGCTACTAGAGGAAGTTTTGGGGATTTGTCTCCCCGGCATCCGCAATAAAAACCCCGCTGATGGCATAAGCCAAGGACGAGGCAGGAAACATCAACCTTCACGAGTGTTTTGTAAGAGTTCTTAAAGGATCAGGGTCGGGGAGAGATCTGTGTGCAGCGCTGGAAGACCACAAACGCAGAGATAAACTCCTCCGTGGAGAATTACAGCTGCAGAGACATGTTAGTGTGTGTGTGTGTGTGTGTTTAATTAATTAAACACACTCCACTGTGGTGGTCTGTTCCCATAGTTGCGTTACTTCAGGGTTCTTTAACTCCGCCTCCCCCGAAAATATGTAGTGTTTGATGGATGTTGAATGACATCACTGCGTTTGGAAACACGTCTTGGTAGCACATACTGTATGCATGCTGTTCAGCAATGTGGCGAACACACACACACACACACACACACACACACACACACACACACACACACACACACACACACACACACACACACACAGCAAACCCCATGTAGCCTGGGGATCCTTCTGAGCCTTCTCTCTTTCCCCTCTCTCTCTCTCTCTCCTGCTCTTTTTTTTCTCCTATCAATCTCTGTTGCTTTCCTCGTCCTCTCTTCCCTTTTTTTTCTTCCCTAGCTTGTTGCTACTGTTCCACTTCCCCCACTTCCCCCCCCCCCCCCCCCCCCGACTCGGTACTCCTTTAAGTCAAAGGGCTCGGCTATCTGCAGGTCTGCTCATGTTCTCCATGTTCTCCACATGCACCAGCCGATCCATTCATCTTACACAATCAGCTCGAGGGCTACAAAAAAAATCACTCATGCCCTTCGGATCTGTATGTACGGAGCTCAAAATCCATCATCTTGTGTGTGTGTGTGTCTGTGTGTGTGTGTGTGTGTGTGTCTGTCTGTGTCTGTGTGTGTGTGTGTGTGTGTGTCTGTGTGTGTGTGTGTGTGTGTGTGTGTGTGTCTGTCTGTGTGTGTGTGTGTGTGTGTGTGTGTGTGTGTGTGTGTGTGTGTGTCTGTGTGTGTGTGTGTGTGTGTGTCTGTCTGTCTGTGTGTGTGTGTGTGTGTGTGTGTGTGTGTGTGTGTGTGTTTGTGTGTGTGTGTGTGTGTGTGTGTGTGTCTGTGTGTGCAGCAGCATGAAGTCAGTTGTTCCATGTTCTCTTGGAGCTTTTTTCTGTCTCACACTCTAAACTCTGATGCAAAACGACACTCTTGGACCCTGGACAGAGTTCTTCATCATGTAGTGAGCCTTAGATTCCCCCCGGCTGGACCCAGATCCAGGGCCCAGATCCAGGACCGAGTCGTGATAACGCTGCATGCAGATGTTCATCCGTCACTTCTGTTTGTTTGTTCATGTGCTCTCGTTTTTTTGCTGCTTTATTTACGTGTCTGTACTCGGAGCTGATGTCCACCGGGTCTCATCATCACTTCCTGTTTCTTGTGGTTTCCAGGGAGACATCCAGCAGCTAATGATTGTAGCAGACCATCGCGCTGCCTATGACTACTGTGAGCACTACAGCCCTGATTGTGAAGTGCCTGTGCCCGACCAGCCTCAGAACCAGGACCCCAACACAGATGAATATGTGAGTAATAAAATACCTTATTTTTTCAAAGTTTTAGCAGCTTTGCATAAGAAATGTTACTAGAGGTCATTCTGGTGGAATCCTTGCATGCAGGACGTTGTAGTAAAGCAGCAAGAGATCCGTCCCACTGTTCTCATGACCTTCCTCGAGGAAGTTCATTTCCCTTTAATGCCATAATTGCCTGTAATACTCAAATCAGATCTCGGGTTGGATCCTGTGCTGAAAAGAAGCCTCTTGGCGTTTACGAGGAAAATTGCTGACTGGGGGAAGAACGGGGGTTATCAGGCTCACGCAGTTAGTTCACAATGTTCAGGAATGATGTGGTGCCTGCCTAAGCCTGCGTCCCTGCATGCTGGTTAAAGGCGTTGACGGTGGGATGTGTTAAAAGATGGTGCAGGAAGTCCTTTCCTCTTGACCTTTTGCTTGCCTGTCGGAGCGCCCTTCACCGATAGACGTGCGACCGATTCATTGAGAAAGCGAGTCATTTGTCATTCAGTTCTAACGGGGAGATGCAGCGTGAGATCTCGAGTAGAAGGCATTCCTATGGCGTCTGATTGATGAGCAGCCGCTCGCACATACATCAACTAGACCCCAGAGGCGACGCCGCAGTTTGGAAATCGTTGTTTTTTTTTTCATAACAGTTATCTCGGTCATGTTTCTCCCCTCTAGAACACAGAGGAGGACAGCTACTATTATGAATACCCTTATTATGAGGACGTGGACGGCAAGCCTTTCGATTCAACATCGGATAAAGCCACGGCCACGGAAGAAGTCAAGGTACCAAAATACATGTTTAACGTACTTCATGTGTTAACGTTGATACACTCGCACCCACACGCATCCTCTCCCTCCTCCTGCCTTACAGGAGACGGATGGAGACAGCGAGAGGACCACCGTGGAGGAGGTTTTGAGGGGCGCCTCTGGTGCCACCAGCGACAAAGTGTTGACGGCCATCTCCACCGGTTCCTCCTCCTCCGGCACGTCGTCCAGCTCTTCCAGCAGCTCTTCGGCGAGCTCTTCGAGTACCGGCGACGGCGCGGGAGAGGCCTACGGAGACGAGAAGACCACGTACGACACCTACGACGGCTACGGTAACTACGACACCACGTACTACGACGAGGCCACGGCGTCGCCCGACGGGGACGCGGACGCCTCCCGGCGCGTCACCGTCACCAGCACCAGCGACGGCGGAGAGCTGGATCTGGGCGGAGGCGGAAAGGTCGACTTCGGTACCGGGGTCGGAAGCGAAACAAGAGTCGGTGTAGCAGGATCTTCAATCACCATCTCCCACAATAAGACATCGGTACGTTGACGTCCTTACTTACCTTGGTGGGACGTAAAGGTCGAAGAGCATTTTAAACCCAATCTTTATTCTGTGACACAATCTTATGCTAGACCGACCTTGACCTATGTCTCAGGTACATAAGGGGGGGCGTCCTCGGGCCCGTCCTCATGTTATAATCCACCAATCCACATGGGGGAAGCAAAGCCAATACACTTTCATCTAAATCTCCATCGTTGCAGGTTTAGGGAAAGACGATAGAGCTAGAATGATTCGTCGATTGACAGAAAATAAATATGCAAATATTGTCATGATTGATTCATCGGTTCAGTTATTTTTCAAATTCCTTCTTTTAAAAGTGTGACAGTGAATGCAACACCTTTGGGCAAAACAGGTCATTTTAAGACGTCCCCTTGGGTTCGAAGGATTTTGAACAGCTTATTTGCACATTTGCAAAGGTCTGTTCTTTCACCCTGCAGTGCTGCAAATTTCTCTTGATTAACTATATCCGTGTTTGTATAGGGAGGAGGTTCCTACGATGACTACGGCGAGGGATACGATTACAGTGTGGAAGGCCATTACAACGCAGGTGGAGGCGGTGGCGGCAGTAGTACACTTCACATTGATGGAGTTGGCGCTGGCAGCACTGGTGAAATCCACCTTGGAGGTGGAGGAAGCAGCAGCACAATCCACCTTGGAGGTGGAGGAAGCAGCAGCAGCAGCACAATCGACCTTGGAGGTGGAGGAAGCAGCAGCTCCGTCCACATCAGTGGTGGTGGTGGAGGAGGCAGCAGCAGCAGTTCCACCGTCACCATCGGGGACGGGTCTGCTGGAGCTGGCGGTTCCGTGTCCGCAGGAGGATCTTCCGCCGCCGGAGGGGGATCGGCCAGCGCCGGCACCGGGGCAGGCGGATCCATCTCCACCGACTTGGGCGTGAAAGTGGAGGGCGACGGCGACTACACGGATCTGGAGGACGGGTTCAAGGAGGAGCACCTCACAGACTACGGACTCACAGACCTGGAGGACTACGGAGACTACGGAGACCTGGAATACGGTGACAAGGAGGGCAAAGTGCTGCCTGCCGAGACCAACGATTATTATGGACAGGTGAAAAGCACAACATACATTAGACATGACGTAGAGGAGGACGGCGTGGCGGCTGATAACGTGTGTGTGTCTGGTGTGCAGGTTGACGGAGCTCGTGGCGAGAAGGGACAGAAGGGAGAGCCTGCTGTTATTGAGCCTGTGAGTATCACTATTTGAACAACACACTTGAGCAACAGATGTAGGCGGCGTGCAGCCGGGTGTCAGGCGTGGATGTTTATATTTGCCGGTAGATATACGCGACCCACATCCAAACACACGATCGACCCCCAGCGCCGCTGATTGAGCATCTGAGGGGCCACACGGACTCACCGAAGGGCGCGCTCGACCTTTGTCGTATCGGCGGGCGAGGCCTCGCTTCTGCTGGACCTCCCGGCACGAAGGAACACGCAGGGATTGTCAATAATAATGTAAACACAGCGTGGATGGTGTGTAAACATGGGGGAGATGGAGGGAGGAGGAGAGCAAAAAAGGGAGCATGTTTTAAATGCAAACGGGGGAAATGCGTCCAACCTCAATCGGGAGATTCAAACAGTGTATACAGCTGAGCGCTATGTTTGCAGACGTACATAAGGCACGGCTGGAATCTCTACATCTCGAATGCAGCTGCAGCTGTCTCGCTTCAAACAAACGTCAGCGAGCGCCGCGGCGTATACATCGCCTCCGTGACGGAGTGTCTTCGTGTTTACGTGGGAAAGCAAGAGAGCAGAGTGTGTGTCTTCAGTCCACACGTCACACACCCGATGGGTCCTTGCCTCTTGTAAACATGCAGAAAGCTGGAGCATCACACACACAAACACACACACACACACACACACACACACACACACACACACACACACACACACACTGCAGGCGAGACACAGGCATCACCTGGGGAGGAGATTCAAAGATCAATTGAAGTAATTGCTCAGAGAGGTACAGCTTGGGGCGATGGAGAAAAAACATCACATCATTTGTATGATAATGTGCGAGTTTCCGTCCTCATAACAACAACAACAACAACAACAAAACAAAACAGGTCGATAAAATGTTACTACAAGAACAAACAGTGTGTGTGTGTGTGTGTGTGAAGGCACGGAGCTGCAGCGATGCATCTGGGTGTCAGATGCTCGTAAGTCGTCCGCACCAATAACTCCATTGAAGTAACTCTCCGTTGGTGCAGGTCCCTCCTGTGGATTAATTGCAGCTGAAATGACAGGCAGGAATGTATATTAAGTTTAGCAAAAAAAGACTTTTTTGACGTGCTGGGCAGGTGTGTGTGTCGGGGCATGCGTTCATGTACACTTACCTCCTCGAACCAACGCTCGTCCGCGTTAATGAATCCGAGGGATACGCTGGCGGCGGCGGCGGCGTCTGCACGCTGTGAGATGGTTGCACACACATGAATGAGTCTGGGAGATGGTAACTGATGATGCTTGTGTGTGTGTGTGTGTTTCAGGGAATGCTGGTGGAGGGTCCGCCTGGGCCTGAAGGGCCAACAGTAAGTCAATCTGTCTCTTCATTCATCTCTTTTGTCTTTCCTTGTCAATTTTTTCATGCAATCTCCCTATAAATGAAAGATGAGCGTTATGTCACCCCCGTTCCTCTAGTCTGTGCATGTTATGTCCTTTTTTTGAAGACGTTTAAGTGCACCACTGTGTAAATCCCCACCAGCTGCCTGATCTGTAATGCATAAAGGAGTGGCCAAGACAGCTCCCCCCCCCCCGATGAGATATGGACTTGCCCAGATGTTGAAGAAGTTAATTATTTATCTAGGACGATTCTTTTCAGACACCGTCGCTCTTGACACCCTGCAGATGGAGTCCCACAGAGGGCAGCCATTCAAGCGTTGAGCTATAGACAAATAAAGAGCGCCTCGCAGGAGGATTTACAACTCAGCGAGCTGTCCCGTATTGCCTCATGCATTCCTTTTGTCCCATGTGTGACCGCTTTGCAAGATAAAGGCGAGAACTTCTAGTGCAGTCGAATATGGCCGTTTTCTGTGCGATGCATGTATGACGTGTGTTAAAACGAGATTCTTTTTTTGCTTAAACGCAGGGTCTCCCCGGACCCCCAGGTTCTTCTGGACCACCAGGTAGTTCTGGTGATTCTGGAGAGAGGGTGTGTATTAAATTAAGATTTTTCAAACCCTCTAAAAAAAACCACCACATTTCTGTCCACGCTCATGTTTGTGTTGTTTTCCGTCTCAGGGTCCTCCGGGTCGTTCTGGTCTTCCTGGTGCCGATGGTCTGCCAGGACCCCCTGGAACCGTCCTGATGCTGCCTGTAAGTAAATTACAATTGTTAAAAATAATAGTACGTGCCTTTTTATGTTCAACCTCCGCTTAAAGTGATAAACGATGTATTCCACGAGGCTTGTTTAGCCCCGTTTGAAGCCAAGGATGATGCATCTTCCTCTGTGTTATCAATAACTCTGACATGTGGTTTACAGCGTCGTGGAATGAAGGGGGTTTCCTTTGAAACCATCTTTGATGGGCCGGCCCCTGGCAAATCTTTTTTTTGTAATGTAAATCTGTGTTTTAGCAGCCCCTTGTGGTATGTTGAGTAAGTAGCTTGAGTCTGTAGCTTCAGACGGTCACACGGCCATGCAAACAACTTCCTACGACGTCTACTTTTTTTTAAAATGCCCTATACTTTGCAAGATGTCAGATCCGATGAGTTGTGCAGATGTGACGTTGCAGTTTTTTCGGGGGTCCGCACGGAGCTGTCTGGGGGTGAGGCGAGCTCCAGTCTGGACAGGAACCGGAGCCTTTCCAGTGAATCCACTAGACTTGAAATCTGATCCTGGAGCCCTAATGGGAAACACGCATTGTTGTTTCACCCCGTCTCTCAGCAGAGCGCTCTGTGGCTCAGCGTGAACACTGTGGAGTCAACATAACAGGGTTGAATCTTCACTGTTGTTTTTGCTTTAAATAGTCCGGTGACTAGTGATGCATCCTCCTCCCTTTGTTTCCTGTGCTCTACCGTGAGTTGGTGTTGTGTAAAAGTCATGTAGTTCCCATCAGAGTGATTTTTTTCTTTTTTCCCCTCGGCCCCCGCCAGGCGACAATTTGATTGTGGCAGAACATTTTGTTCAAGGTTCGATGATGCGGGTCATTATATTGGAGAAGGATGGCACCGAGATGAAGAGGGAATAGAAAAGAAATAGCTGCCTGTTTGTGATTGTGATGGGATGATATTGAATCGAGCTCAGCAGAGTGAGATTTGAGCTCTGGATAGTTTATTATGGATGGTGCAGCAGGTCTGACTCATCCCTGATGTTCTCATTCTACGGTTTGCATTTTCCCTTCTTGGTAACAAAGTCGTCAATATTTCACGGCCGTGTGGCTGCACATGATCGTGATTCACAGCCCAAACAACCTGTGTTAAACCACCAGCCCCTCAGATAAATCACCTGTGGTGCAATGCCGCGCTATCGCCACCAGATGCCAGTAGATTTCGAGGCAGATTCATCCTTTTTGACAGCTGGAGGCTCGATACTCAGGTCGACATCTGCTGCATAGTTTCAAGACGGGGACAACCGTAATAAAGGAATATTGAAGGATGTTGGGAATAGATTCAACTGAAATATTTATTGTTGTGCCGCAATCCACAAATGTTCTCTTCAGCTATTACTTTATTTCCCCCCTGTGTGTGTGTGTGTGTGTGTGTGTGTGTGTGTGTGTGTGTGTGTGTGTGTGTGTGTGTGTGTGTGTGTGTGTGTGTGAGAGTGTGTGTGTGTTGGTGCATCATCTCTGCAGCAGTGGAAGTCTCACCCATCTTTGATTCGCTCCACAGTTCAGATTCAGTTCCGGAGGCGACTCTGGACAGAAGGGACCCGCCGTGTCAGCACAGGAGGCCCAGATGCAAGCCATCATGCAGCAGGCCAGGGTACCAGTCCCCACACACACACACACACATACACACACACACACACACACACACACACACATACACACACACAAGTCGTACGTTTCTATTAT
Organism: Eutrigla gurnardus; assembly: GCF_963514095.1. NCBI lineage: Eukaryota > Metazoa > Chordata > Actinopteri > Perciformes > Triglidae > Eutrigla > Eutrigla gurnardus. The sequence goes on from NC_139930.1 coordinate 18,496,518, forward strand.
CATCATTGCTCCATTTTCTACCCCTTTGTGTTAATTTTATGACCCCACAAGTTTGCATAAATTCATACACAGAACACACAAACAGACACAAATACACGTGTTATATATTAATCATACATACTGCTATATGCAAAGTTTTCCGTGTTATATTGTTCTGATTGCTTTTCCTTTGCCTTACCGTTGCTCAGCTGGCTATGCGCGGCACTACGGGTCCGATGGGTTTGACCGGCAGAACCGGCCCTCTGGTTTGTATTTCAAAAGCACCTCAAAAATCAATAGGAATGATTTGTGAAAGATTGTTTGTAGCTGAGTGGAAAAACTATTGGTTTAGTGTCTATATTGTTTTTCTTCCCCAGGGTCCTCCCGGTATGACAGGACTGAAGGGAGAGAGCGGAGAGGCAGGTCCTCAGGTACGAGATATCAGAATGTGATATATAACAGAAACTGAATCAAAGTAAACCCCAAGCCATAAAGTTATAACCCAAAACTAAATTAATTTCTCAACCATTGTAGTATTCGAACAAACGTTCCTTGTGTTAGTATAATACAGAAAGATGATGCTTTTGATTTGAACACAACCGTTGTTTTGTTCTTTCAGGGACCTCGTGGACCTTTGGGAACCCTTGGACCCTCCGGAAAGCCTGGCAGAAGGGTAAATGTGACACGGAGCTGAGAGCATGCAGCAACATATTGCTTTTCTGATGCTTCAGATTTGAAAAAAGCCAGACCTATTCTAGGTATATTCACCGAGGTGTCTTTTATATAACCGTACAGGGTCGTTCTGGAGCCGACGGTGCCCGGGGCATGCCGGGACAGTCTGGACCCAAGGTACCTCGCCTACTCTACCGGATTCATAATGCATGCTGATGCGGCATATTTCATAATGCCAGTTTAAAAAAAAAGCAGTGCATTGGAAGAGACATGCAACTTCATGATTATCCTTCTGCTTCAGGGAGACCGAGGGTTCGATGGTCTGGCTGGACTTCCTGGTGAGAAAGGACACCGGGTAAGTTAGTGGAGAGTCTTTTTGATTGTGTGTGTGGATTTGTTTTGACCCGTGCATCTGATAAATCTATATGTTTGTTGTTTTAGGGTGAAAATGGTCCCTCTGGACCTCCTGGTGGTCCTGGAGAGGATGGAGAAAGGGTAACAGAAAAATCTCAATTTCACACCTCTCTTCTATCTTTTTCATCCTCCTTAATTTTCAAGGAAGTAGAATGTGTTGTAGTTGATGTATCTCACTGCTTAACCGTCAGAAAGACAGAAATCACTCCCAGTTGAACTTCTTCCTCCTGCCAAACTTTTTTTTTTTTTTTTTTGGTTCAGCCCCCAGATTTTTTGCTTCCACTCCACTTAATATGATTTGATCTCTGCGCACCTTCATCTGCTTTTAGTCTTCATCACAATCCTCATTATCCACAGATGATGAAACCAGATCTCCTCTTTCCCGGCTTTGTCTTCACCATTATCTCTCAATCCTCACACACACACACCCTCACTTCCTGTTCCACATTCTGACCCGTTCTCCTTTTTTTTCCCAGGGAGATGATGGAGAGATCGGACCCCGGGGACTTCCTGGTGAACCCGTGAGTGATCACACGTATTACCATTCGATCCTCCGCGGAGAGATTGTGTGAAAGAGTTGAGGGATGATCTGATTCTGTCATATATCATCTGCAGACTGCAGAGATTTCTCTTAGCGTTGCATTGCTGGAAAGGCTTGTGTGTGTTGACGAGGCTTAGCTCGTGCTTCGTCTGAAGCTTTGCAAGTGAGAATGCACATCAAGCTAGTTATAATAGCCTCCCACTCTCTGGATATTCCCCACGGAGGAGGAGGTGGAGGAGGGGAAAGAGAATCCACCAGAAAGACCCCTTTATAGCTGCTGTTATGACTCATTTTGTCCACCAGGGTGTGCTGCGTTGGTTTTGCGGTTCTCACACTGACAGGACAATAGGTCTTATTAGGTAACCATAGCTACGAGGCAAATGCATAGACATTTCAAAAGCAGTGTTTGACAGGCACGGCTGTGGGGAATGGATGCGTAGTAAAGGAGAAAATAAAGGAGAAGGGGGGGTTTCAGCTTTCGCCTCACACATCTGAGTCTGGCGAATATCCTCAGGACATTTGGGAAGTCAGGTTGTTTCCGGCAGTGTCATTTTGAAACTTAATTTAGCTGAGCGTGTTTAATAATTCATCAAATCCTTCCACAGGTGTGTTATCATGATTGATCTCATTTCCCTTTCTGTTTTTTTTTTTGTGTGTGTGTGTTTTGCCACTAGGGGCCCCGTGGTTTGCTGGGACCAAAAGGACCTCAGGGAACTTCTGGACCCCCTGTGAGTCCCACTTTTTTCACTATGTTGCAATAGATTTACTGTTCAGAGAGTCATGTTTTTTTTTCCCCTGCAAACAACGCCCACAGGGAAATACAACTCAATATATTTCAGACAACGTACACAAAGAGTGGCGTACGATATTGAGTTTAACTTCAGTGGAGCTAAAACCTCATGTATATATTGCTTTAATATGCATGGTGCTCCTCGATACAGGAGCTTTATTCTTCCCTGCGCAGGATGTCGATATCATATCATAAATCATATATTTTTTTTGTATTTATCTACAGCAGAGGTCTTCAGCGTGTAGTGCAGCTTATAAAAGTACATTAAAATAACATTTTTGACAGATTACATTACATTTAGCTGATGCTTTGATCCAAAACGACTTCCAATTAGTGCATCCAACCACTAGGGTACAATGGTTGAACATTCATGTATTTATAGAACATAATTGAATTCTATTTTGGCATTTCTACATCACAATTTCACCTCAAAGCATATATTATACGTTGTATTCATGTTAATGTGTATTGTTGAAGATCTCTGGTCTACAGCTAAGAGTGCAAGCCTAAATACTGTATGTGCATTAAAGATTTGCTTCCCCTTATGTGTGCTTAACGTTGTCACCGTGTGATTGGCTGCAGGGCGTCACTGGAATGGACGGCCACTCTGGACCCAAAGGAAACATCGTAAGTGAACCTGGAATTCACTCAAATGCCAATATTAAGGGTCGGATAAGAGATTCTCCATTTCCAAGAGAGAAAAAACCCAAAACACACAAATGTCATAGAGAGTGAATCATTTTCATGGTCTTCTACCATCTAAAGGTATTACCTCACACACACACACACACACACACACACCAGTGCAATCAGAGGATACTTAACAGATAATGAAGAATAGACCGGCTGTTTTTAGATCTATTTGTGCAGCTCGCCGCCACCAGTCGTATCATTCCAGGTCAATTTCTTCCAGCGCCTTAAGCGTAATGAGAGAATCCCCGGCCGGAGCAGCTCGTCTGCTCTGCTGGGAAAGTTCCAACTAGGTAGAGATGGAAGATCGGCGGCTTTTCCAGACTCCTGGACCGGGGCGGCGTAATTAATTGCCATTTATCTGAGAGAGGAATGTGCTTGTGTGTTTGTGGTTCAGTGCTTTCTGTCATTAGGAAAGTGAGAGTCTGTGTGTGTGTTTGTGTGTGTGTGTGTGTGTCTTCCACCTTGAGCCAGAGCAAGATCTTCTGCTATGTTTTGCCTGTTTAGGTATAAACAGGGTCTAACTCCTGATTTATCAGTTGAGAGCAGCTTTTAAAATAACTCCCTTCACATGGGAGGTTTTTACTGGAGTCAATAATTTAAAGTATCTCGGTATATGTAAGGAGATTTCCTAAAATGTACTTCTTCATTTCACTTCAGGGACCTCAAGGAGAGCCAGGACCTCCCGGACAGCAAGGCAACCCGGGCACCCAGGTCGGTGATGAATAGGCCTCGTCTGACATTTGATTTTTTTTATCTCTCATCCATCACATAAAATGTTCTGAGTGTTTTTTTGTATCCTCTCCACAGGGACTCGCAGGGCCCCAAGGTGCCATCGGACCTCCAGGAGATAAGGTGAGATATCAAATGATCGGCCATCTCCGCAGGACAAAAAACCCCCCCAAAACAATCCAGCTTTATAAAATATTAATAAACGCAGACACCCAAAATGTATGAAATTGCAGGGAAATTGTCTCATTCATTTGCATGAGCTGAAAAAGCCCAAGTTGCTATCTTAGTCAGCCCAAATGCTTATCACCCCATTATGCAAACGCGTCCTCACCCCCGACGTGGGAGCAAATAGTGCCGAGTAGACAGATTTTAATTCCTGATACATTTTAATCCAATTTCAGCTCGTGCCAGTTTGTGTGGAGGGTATTCAGTTTATTATTGAACAGCGTGAGAATGAATAATTTAGGTGTAATGTGTTTTTTTTTCCCGCCTGGTTTATAAATGAAATCCTAGAAAGCTGCAGCGTTTTTGATGGAGCACAATAGAGTCGAGATAATTATTTGAAGGCGTCGTTAAGTGATCGGCGTGTTGGAATGCTGATGTTAGCGTTTAGCGTTGCTGCAGACTCTCAGTCCTGATTAGACGGACTTTTATGATCCATCCGACCTTTCATTGCTGTGTTTGTCTTCCATCTAGGGTCCGACTGGAAAGCCAGGCTTGCCAGGAATGCCAGGAGCTGATGGACCCCCGGTGAGTTCACACACCCATCCCCTTTTTCTCCCTCACCGTCTCTTTTAGAATTTGCAAATGTTTAATTGCCATAACTGTGGAAAACATCACCTTTTACAGTTGCAGGGCAAGGCAATTTTATTTGTATAGCACCTTTCAACAACAAGGTAATTCAAAGTGCTTTGCATAAGACATTAAAAGCATTGGAAAGAAACACATAAAGAAAAAATTAGAAAAAAAAATAACAGGCGAATAAAATGTAGATAAAAAAAATAATTATAAAAATTCAAGCAAATAAAATTATATAAAAAATAATTATAAAATAAAAACAAGCAAATAAAATTAAATAAAAATTAATTATAGAAATTAAAAACAAGCAAATAAATTAAATAAACTACAACAAGCAAATACAATTTCATTAAAAAAGAATTATACAAATAAAAACAAGCAAACAAATAAAAACAAGCATATCAAAGGAATAGAAATTACAGCGCAGTATGAGCAATTCATGAGTTGCATCGTTTACTGAAACTGTTTATTGTTTGCTTGCTTACAGTTTTACCCTGAGATCATTATTTGTCTGTGTGAAACAGCACATTAACACAACAGGTAACCTTTGAACAACCTGCAAACGCCCCGTTCCCCATTCATACTCCTGTGTTAATGGTGTGTCTTATAAAGCACCAGGCGGCAACTTAGAGACGTGAATCACTAGTGAGAAAAAAAATTAAATAGTGTAGAAAATGAGGGATTAGCTGAGAGAGACAGGGATAAGAGATGGAGGAGAGCGGACACAGTACAATGTACTCGGCTGCCTTTAATGGCTTTCAGAGAGTTTTTGGAGACGAAGACACACTCAGCTTCTTTCCTTTTCTTTTTTTTATTCAGCCATTTGTTGCATCTTCCATCAACCGGCAATGTTCTCTCTGAATCTCCATGCCCCTCGTATCTATTTCCTCTCACATCACTGAAAACCCATCAGAGGCTCTGCAGGGCTCCTTTGTCTCATGAGACTGCAATCAATTTCCTTCCATTTTTTCCCCAAACATCCATATTAGATGTGTTTTTTTTTTTTCATTGTGTGTTTGTACACATGCACCGCACACAGTAATGTATTGTGAAGTCGTCAGTCTTGGCTATGAGGGCTCAGTAATAGCCGATAGTGCTTCTATAATTCTCCTGCATTAAGGTTAAAAATACCAAATGAGATTGAACTCTGAAGACTCCAATTTTCCACTTTCATACATCCTCCCATAGTTTTACAACTTAATCCCTCCATTACAGGCGGTGTTGGAGTATTTATGGTGGTAATTACCCCGAGATGGGATTCAATAATATTTCTCTTAATAATTCACAGGGTCACCCTGGGAAGGAGGGGCCAAACGGAGAGAAAGGACACTTGGTGAGTTTAATTTCTTTCCCCCCTCAAAACTTCTTTCAGAGATTTTTCTGAATTTCTTTGAGCTTTTCTTCCTCCTCCCTTTGTCCTAGTTCACATTAGACACATTTGCATAAACATATTTTTTTTGCATTAATGTGGATAGCATTAGCACTGTGTGTGTGTGACTGTAAGTGTGTGTGTGATACACTAAACATCTCTCTCTCCCCCCAGGGCCCTGCTGGCCCTCAAGGACCCCTTGGTTATCCTGGGCCGCGAGGCGTGAAGGTGAGATGATTATCAACTCATACATTTGTGAAATCATCAAATGTGGTACCTTATTATGGGCTAATAGTTGCACATTATCTTATTAAAATGCATTAAAAAAAAACTCAATGTTAATTTTTCCAAGGTTTTTTTTTTGCAACAACTAAGTGTTGCAAATTAAAAGCTCCAATTTGCATATTTGCTGCTTAACCGTCGAGAGTGGAACGGCCTTTTGTCACAAAAACCATCTCAGTGATGCAAAGATGGAGACAGGAGAGTCACCGCCTCAGATCTTTACATCACTTTGCTCACGTATGACGGCTCAAGGCGGAAGACAAAAGGATTCCCATCAAGTAAAATCCAATCATTAAAGCTTGGACGGAGAAAGAGAACGGGGTGGGGGATCATGAAAGCGCCCTGACTTCCGGCTAAAAATCCCCCTCAGTTACAAGATGAGCTGATTGGTCCATGTTGTCCGGCTTCACATCTGTCACATCTGTGTGTTCTTGCATCACAGGGAGCGGATGGCGTGCGCGGTCTTAAAGGGCACAAGGGTGAAAAGGTAAGAGAGCTCACACTTATTGGCTGAGAAAGTGTCCGTGCGAAAGAAAGCAGACAAACCAGAGACATGGTGTTTTTTTGTTGTTTTTTTTTAATCAATTATACCCAAATATAACAAGTGTGGTGGTCTTGCATGGAATGTTTCATGCAAATGATAATCTCGCTGAAATCCTGTAAAACTGATGCTGCGGAAGAAAGAAAAGAAAAGGCGATCAAGAGTTTCTATGGCAACGGGAGGGGAGGGGGTTGCCAAGACTCGGCATCTGTCTGTGTCTGCATGAATATGAATAGCACGCGAAATGTTTGAACATCTGTATGATCCCGCTCTTCATCCTTTTATGGCGTCCTCACCTCTTCGTCTCCTTTCAGGGAGAAGACGGGTTCCCCGGCTTCAAGGGAGATATGGGGCTCAAGGGCGACAGGGTAAGGCTGCTTTGTTTGGATTATGTGTGTCACTCATCACGGAGTTTTGGAAACACTCAAAAATAATTAGACGACTTCAATATCTGTGCTATGAGTTGTGTTTGGGGCTTGGTTTTGTTTCGGGGGGTGGGGGAGTGACCTTTACCTGAACTAAGTGTGAAATCACTCCTGAGGTGTTAGGTCCCCTCATGGCCTTCTGCGACTGCTGTGGAATTGTGGGTAATGAGCAAACATAAGGTGTTGCTCCTATTGCCAGCTGCTGGCGATGTGCTTACGTGAGTAGCAGCTTCCAATCCTCCTACTTTTTTTCCCGGTCCTCCTAACCTAGACAACTTTACACCAAAGCGCCGCTTTTTGAGAGGCGGAGCCAGGAGGAGATCCTTCTCCGCACTTAGGGGATTTATGATGTCAAGTTTAGTTGTGGGGGAAACTTTTTATCTTTTTTTTTACAGTGAGAAACATAACCCCGGTAGTTCAGACATCAATCCCCTCCCCCGTATCCCTGACCGGGCCTGTCATGGCTGAACACGGAAAGGAAGTAGAAATCAATGGCACTCTAAAGCCCCTTCAACCCCGGAGAGAGACGCGGCGCTCCGGCCCGGTTTCCTCTGGAGATGCAGCAGATCCAGATGAAAGCGAGGATTTGAGGAGTTCCCGAGGAGACGCACGTGGACTAGAATCTAAATGACTCAGGGTTTTTTTTAAGCAGGCCTATGAAGAGCGTCTGTCGGTGGGAGAGTGCTTTAATTTTAAACTCTTTGATGAGCTCGCGATTGTGCGAGAGTCAAGTGCGGTTTGCCTGACGGCGCTGTCCTCTGGGTCGCCGCGGCAACGACCAGTTGTCAGGGCGAGTTTGTACTCTTGTCACTTAGCCGGTGACTTCGCTAGAAGGCGGGAGGCGATAATAGGGTCGCTACCTGCTACTGAGGGGGAAAATAACTTTTAACGCAACTTTTTACACTTACAGCGGTTTTTAAAGGGTTAACCTGAAAGGATGGACTCGTTTTCTTTAAAAGAATATGGTGTACTTATGACTCAACGAAAATGACAGTAGTCCATATACTGCCAAGAAATATTCCTGACTTAAAAAAACATCCTTCGGTATTAATTGTTTCAGAGTTAAGTTAATAGAACACGATTCATTTTATTTAATTGTATTTTTCCTTCGAATACAAAGTGCAAAATTTCCGTCACATAAAATATTTCATACAAATAAAAATTATTATATATAATTATCCATGTATATGTGTAGATGGGATATTGTTTATTTACTTTACGTTAGACATTTATTTATGAATATATTTTTGGATGTCTGAAGGAGAAAAAACAAGTATTGGAGTAATGTTACATTGTACGCTTTAAATGTGCTGCTTTTTCATTCCCTGTGATCAACAACAAGGGAAAGAAACTTACTCTCATTAATGTATGTAATACTCTGAATACAAAAACATTTAAATCAATAAAATCATTCAAGATCGAGGAGGGACAGGAGGAAACTTAAAATTATTAAACGTAATTTACATAAAGCTTTGTTGATAATTGACGAGGGCCTGTCATCAGATTTGATTAAAATATTGCTAAATCCTCATTGGCGCATGGAAATACTTGACTTCGCCTTTTTCTGACTAAGCCCCGCCCACTTAAAATCTGTAAGAAAAACAGAGGGAAGTAATGCAGTGTTTGATTGCAGTAATGAGCCAAGAAATGTAGATATACGCGAGTAAAAAGGCAGAAAAAGAAGAAAAGACAAGACAATAGAGGTTTTCAAACATGTACAAAGAACATGACTACTTCCTGCTTCCTGTGCTTTCCAGGGAGAGTTTGGACCAGCAGGACCCAGAGGAGAAGACGGTCCCGAGGGACCAAAGGGTCGCTCAGGTCTCCCGGGAGATGCCGGTCCTCTTGGTACAGGCGGTGAGAAGGTAAGCTCCGGGTTGCCAGTTTGGTTTCTGCAAAACCCCCCCCAAAAAAACACTCAAATCCCCTAAAAAAGTAGTTATTCCAGCCTTTGTCTCCTGAACAGTAACTGCTCTTAAACCAGCTGGGAACATGAAATCAAATCAGTTCATCACTTTGTTTGTCGACATGTTTGCGGTTTTCCCTCTGGAGGCCTCTTTAGTGGTCTTTTACATTCTCTTCAGTAACGTCGAGTGTCATCCAGACTGCTCCAAACAACGTCGCACAAATACCGGATATCACAAGCCGCAGTTGGAGGGAAAACCACGGCCATGTTTAAGGACCGCACTACACGTGTTGTTCATCCTTAAAGCTTAGAGTGAGAGTCCTTCAGCTGATTTGCATTGTGGATGTAGACGCTGGTCTGAATCCGGTTTAATGTGGCATCACTACCATGCAGAAACGACAAAGACACACGTCAACAATAAATGACGATTAAAATCGCCTCATATGACACAATGACAGCATGAATAAGGATGACACATTGAATAAAACACAATTTACCACCAATTAGAAACCAAGAATTACAAATTTACAAAAAACAATAATATGAGGCTGCAAAAGCAACACACCTAAAAAAAAGAAAAAAGCTGTTTCAGAGCCAACAATGTTTTGTTTTAATGCCCTTTTGAAATAAATCTATTATTTATTTGTTTGTTATTATTATTTGTTATTATTTTTGCATTACCGATAACCCTTAAATATACGAAATATATTATTTTATTTTATTTTTTCATTTTTTTCATTTTTTTATTTAAAGGAGTCATCACCAGGAAATCGCAATTTCTCTTGTTAAAACATGCATATCTGTGTTTGACCTCAGTTGAAACTTGCCTGAAAGGCTGGAGTTTGAAAGTGGCGCCGTTTTTTCGCTTCTGCTCTTTTTCCGAACAGGAATAGCACACAAGGGTGTGCATTCCTAAAGCACGAGATTTTGATTCTGCGCCTTCGGTGACGTCACCGTGGCGGCTACTTGCATAAGCCCACCCCTCTTTCACCACCCAACCCCGCCCCGTCCGCTACCTGAAATCGCCGAAGCGCCGCCATTATGTTTTGGAGTCTGCATGCAGGCAAGCCCCCCCGGCTCTGTCCTTCCTGCGGCGAATCAACGCGCGCCTCATTACATATTATACAACGCACATCCGGACCAGTCAAAACCTCGCGCGTAATCTCGCGTGATAAAATCGCGGTACGAAAAAGGGTCAGAACAAGCTCAATGTTTGATTAAAATTTTTTTTTTTTTTTCTAATAAGTTTTACGAATTGATCCAAAGCGATCCAAGGGGGGCTGGATACGTATAAAACCAGGTTATGACTCCTTTAAAAAAAGAAGAAAATAATTTTATGTTTGTTTTTATATTATTATATATCTGTGCGGTATAATGTACACCAATCGATTTAAATAAAAATTTGAAAGAAAAAAAAATACAAAATATGTCATGGTGTCTCACTTAATTAATAACTTTTAATTAGGTAACAGAATTAAATCATGTAGGGGAAAAAACAGTTAATCATGTCCTCTGTTTTGGTTTTGTGTGTTTATCTGTCTCTGATGTGTCTTTTCTCCTCTACAGGGTAAACTCGGAGTACCTGGATTACCAGGATACCCAGGAAGACAAGGACCAAAGGTAATTCTTCCTCACCAATAGTGTATTTCACTACTATCTCTATAAACCTCTGCACCGTAAACCCCTCTTGATAAGGAGGCCAACCACACACATGCACGTCTGTGCTTATTTGAAAGAGAATTAATTTCCGTGCACGTGGCGTCTGAACTTTTTTGGACGGCCTCGTCCTTTCGCCCCTCCAGCGAAGCCGCGGTCTGACAAGTGGACATGCTTGAAGCTCTCTGATCAAAGAGGCGGGATTTGAATATGCCTTTTGGTGTCGGCTCTCCGCCGCTGATGTGACAACAATAAAACCACGCTTTTATCTGTGGACTCCCCGATCCGTTTAATATGCCAGAGGGGATATCTCATGGGAATAAACAAGGGATATCATATTTTTAAGGTTTGTCTCTTTCTTTCTTCTCCCACGCAGGGATCTCAAGGTTTCCAAGGTTTCCCCGGCGCCAACGGAGAGAAAGGAACTCGGGTATGTCGGACAGGCTTCTTATTATTCCTCTCGTTCCTACACGGGGTCGGATCAATAGGGGCGTAGCGCCGCAGACAGCTTCCCGTCCCAGCGCCCACATTTATCAACATGGAGGAAGTAGCATGGCTAAAGATAAAGATTTTTCACCAAGGACAGAAAGACGATTCCTTCTTCTCTACCACTTACACAACTCATTTCCAACCAAACCCAAAAGCATTGTTTATCACTCTGCCGGCAATGTTTCATTTTTCTTTGTTTAAGGGACGGGCCATTAGCTCGCCTGCAAAGAGTAATGGTTCGCCAGGCGCATAAAGCTTTTCATCTTCACAAAACATTTTAAGGGGGGGAGAATATGAGACCAAGTTCCCAGAGGTAAAAAAAAGAAGAGATAATAGTGCCATTAATGTAGTTTCAGAGAACTTAAAAGCCACACAAAAAAAAGAAGATATTGTTTTTCTCATTAAAATTGTATGCAGCCACTGTAATTGTTTTAAAACCTTATATTGCTGTGTATTAAAGTGGTAGTAATTCATCTAAGTGCCATGATGAATATTAATGGTATTTTTTGACGAGTGAATGATAAAAGATGATAGATTCTGTTTGTAAATGTGACTTGTCCGCTTGCGTTCGACTCTTTGTTGATGAAGATGCGTCCTCTTGTTTTGTCCACAGGGAACAGCAGGGAAGCCCGGCCCACGTGGACAGAGAGGACCAACGGTTAGTCTTACTCAGCAGACTCGTGCTTGTGTGCAGATGGCAGATCTTGGCACTTGGACCCCCTTTTTTTAATGCTTTTTGTCTTTTTCCTCCAGGGGCCTCGTGGAGAGAGAGGACCGAGAGGACCAACTGGAAAAGCCGGACCAAAGGTGCGTTGGATGCTTCGTACGCGGCTTTGTGTTTTTGCGTACATTGTGGTGAACGTTGACCTCTAACTCCTTCTTGTCTCCTCAGGGTAACTCAGGGAATGATGGCCCACCAGGACCCCCCGGTGAGAGGGTACGTACCTTCACACTTTATATTTTATTCTCATCTCAACATGTAGAATCACTTATTATTCACCAAACATCATTTTGACCTTTTGTTTCAGGGTCTTCCAGGGCCTCAGGGACCAACAGGCTTCCCAGGACCAAAGGGCCCTCCTGTGAGTCCACACACACACACACACACACACACACACACACACCGTCTATAAAACCCATCTTCTTTCATTCATACATGTGTGTGTGTTTCCCAGGGACCTTCAGGGAAAGACGGCCTGCCTGGACATCCTGGACAGAGAGGAGAGACTGTGAGTGATCTCGTCTTCATCACTTACATCTGTATTCAACACGGTCGCCGTATGGAAATGTAACTCTTGTTTCTTTTCACCCTCCTTGTGATAAACAGGGATTCCAAGGCAAGACCGGCCCTCCTGGACCTCCAGGCGTGGTTGGACCTCAGGTGGGCCACTGACCATCTTGTTGTGTTGCTCCCATATATGTTTTATCAGCACGACTTATTGATTGGATTCTTCGGTGAAGAAGAGACGAATCTCCTGAACAGAGACCTGAATGGGATCGCTAAAAAGGGAACAGCGTGTCGTTGTTAGGGGCAACTATTGGCAGAAATGCAATTTTAAAGCCTAACCAGACCAGACACTGGTGTCAATTTGACTCTAAATGGACCATAATGTACTAAATCAACATCATGCTGTATTGAAGAAGACTTGAAACTAGAGATTGAGATCATAAACGCTCATTTTGCAACCAGAGGAGTCGCCCCCTGCTGGCCAGATTGCCGCCTGCTTAAAACGAGCCATACATATCTACATATGGTGCTCTCGACAGGTCCATTTTTTAAATTTGCCTTTTCCCTGCTAGATGCCACCAAATCCTCAACGCTAGTGAAGCTACCAGAAGGCTCTCAGCATTTTTTTTGTCTTTCGTACCTGTGTATCTCCCCGGCAATAACTTAAGTGTTGTTTATCCTCTTTTATATTAGCAATGGGCTCTTCATCCATTATGCATACAAGGTTTAACAGACTTCCCCTCCCAGACGCTCTGCTAAAGCCAGCTGAGAACATTGATGATAACGGAGCTGTATGTGGCCTTAATGACTAGTAGGCCTCCCACACAGCAAATGCTCAGCTTCTCCCTGCAGTTTCCTAATAGATGGAGAAATTGTATCTTTATTTTTTTTTTATTGAATTGCTGATTTTGCTCACGGGTGTTCCTCTTTACTGTAGCCCCTCTTCTTCACACCTTTAATAGCTGTAGATGCCTGTGATTATATATTTGTTTCTCTTTCTCCAATTGTAGGGACCAACTGGTGAGACTGGACCAATGGGAGACCGAGGTCATCCTGGACCCCCGGGCCCACCTGGTGAGCAGGGTCTACCCGGTGCTGCAGGCAAAGAAGGAGCCAAGGTGAATCCCGAAGCTCTACATATATTGCATATTTCCTGAAGCACGCAATAACACCTTGAGTTTTATAGGATGATTCGACCACGCTCATCTGAGTTTAATTAGGAACAATAAATCCCACAGCACCACAACCCTGCGTTCACAGACAACTAATAGCATTGTGCTTTGACCTACAGGGTGACTTCGGTCCTGTTGGCCCAGCGGGTAAGGATGGCCCTCCTGGACCACGAGGTTTCCCCGGAGAGAGAGGTCTGCCTGGCCCTGTGGTGAGTATTCCCTTCTGCATCTCACAAATTCAATATCTCTGCCACAGATTGTTTATTGCATAATATTTCCGGGCTATTAATTCGCTCTAAGACTGCGGTTAACTTCAAGAATCAGACACGATGGCGCCTCCCAGAGTGGGTTTCAGATGAGGCTGTTTATTTATCAATACATATTTTTGACTTTATTCTAACTCGACAAAGTCCAGCTAGTTACGCGATTCACCCTCTTGTTGTTACTGCAAGGAATCGTTCCAACCCCGGGATGTAGAGACGATGTGATGCACCTGTTCCCTTCTGCAACATAAAGGATGTTCGCTACACCTTTTTTTCCCCCCGTAAAATAGCCGCTCTCAGCCTCCACTTCGGGGGAGTATAGGAGGTTTGTCCCGTCTCACGCTGAGCACCGTTTGAAGGAGTGCGTATGGCAGGATGTGTGCTTTACCCAACAGATGTGTTTGTTTCCTCAAGCCCTCATTTTCTCTTGTTCTGCAGGGGGCTCACGGCCTGAAAGGGAATGAAGGACCTCATGGCCCACCTGGCCCCGCTGTGAGTACAATTTACTGCATCGCATCCTCTGTTTGTCACTCTTCCATATTCTGTCTCTGGGAATTGTCCTCGCACCCTCAGTCTTATATAATATAATTATATGCACAGTTTGCTCCTTACGTAAGCGAGGTCTGACCTATTTGGTGGATGAACCTGGTGATACCTGATGTCTACATATTTCTGATCCACTAAACTGTTGCTGTGCGGCGGCGCTGTAGGGTTCTCCTGGTGAACGCGGTCCCGCTGGTCCAGCCGGACCTACGGGTCTCCCCGGACGCCCTGGCCCTCAGGGACCTCCAGGCCCTCACGGAGAGAAAGGTGGACCGGTAAGAGCATCGCATTATATAGAGGGTGCTGTGACGTTACAGGAAAAATATTGGATTTTCAACATTCTGGAAAAATATCTGTATTTTTAGGGAGAGAAAGGACCTCAAGGCCCAGCTGGAAGAGATGGTATTCAGGGACCAGTGGGTCTGCCAGGACCTGGAGGACCTCCTGGACCACCTGGAGAGGATGGAGACAAGGTGGGTAACTTCTCATATTTTGTCTTTGTCCCCTTAAAATGAAAATCCAGTAAAGCTGCATTGAATTTTTTGTTTTTGATGATGCACCCCCCCACACCTTACAAAGCTGCTTAACTTCTCTTTACCTGCGACCTTAAACGCTCTAAAGGGAATCAGCCCCACAGAGTTTGCATCACATTAGCAGATCTTTAAAGATGCCTTCTCACAGCTTTGTGCTCCTCTCTACAAACAGACGGAGGGGAGGGAGGGATTTTTTTTGGTGGCGACAACAGAATGTGTGAATGTGACCCTTCATTATTCACAAGCGGGGGAACAACTCCTCTAAAAACATTTGCAAGCAGATCAGCCGCGGATATACTCGGAGGATAATCTCTTCTCCTTTGAAGAATGCCTCAGTTCTCAACGGGCCCGGCAGTGGTCCCTGTGGTACACACGGACGCCGAGGATACAGAGGGGTATTTGCCGTGCAGATAA
Organism: Eutrigla gurnardus; assembly: GCF_963514095.1. Taxonomy (NCBI): domain Eukaryota; kingdom Metazoa; phylum Chordata; class Actinopteri; order Perciformes; family Triglidae; genus Eutrigla; species Eutrigla gurnardus. The sequence continues at coordinate 18,511,955 of NC_139930.1, forward strand.
AAAAAAGAGGATCTGGCGAGCTAATGTTTACACACATTTAGACACTTTCTCATTATGAGTCCCGTCCACGGGGGGAAAAAAGCAAAGCCTTTTATTTTAAGCCCGACACCGCTTCACAAAGAGCATCGTCTGACTCAAACCCCTGAAAAAGCAGACGCCTTTGGCTTTGGCAGATATTAACATTATTTCTCCAAACACCCACAGTGTGGAGGCTTTGAAAGAACTCTGGGAACGCCGGTGCAAACAGGTTGAGACGGGACTTATTATTGTGTTTTTGGCTGCAAGCGGCGTCGGTCACAAGATAGAATAGAATATAGGATAGATAGAATATCCCCCCTTGGATATTTGGCACCAGACAGAGAGATGTAATTGAAATATCCTGACAGATTCTCTCTGATGGAGCTGAGAGTAGGTTTTATTATTGTGCTTTGACGTGTCGGATTCTGTTCCGCTGTTTGATGATGAATTGAATATTATTCTTTGTCACATATTTATCTCCCCGTCACCTGTGTTACTTTGAGTCAAGAGTTATATCTGTGATGTCAAAATCTGTGATGATGTCATCCCACAGGGAGAGCTTGGAGAGCCGGGCCAGAAAGGAGGCAAGGGTGACAAAGGAGAGCATGTAAGTTGGTGTTTATTCATAATGCTTTTCATGTCTGATCCATTTATACTGTGAATTCTGTGATTAATTTGCGTTTCCTCTCTTCTGCAGGGTCCACCTGGTCCCACCGGCCCTCAAGGACCCGTTGGAGCACCTGGTCCTGCTGTAAGTGTGTCCAGTTTGCTGTAAAACCAACAGTACTACCCCCCCAAGCCTTTGCGTTCCCTCATTGTGACCCCCTTGTCGTTGTTCAGGGTGCCGATGGTGAGCCTGGTCCCAGAGGTCAGCAGGGTCTGTTTGGTCAGAAGGGAGATGAAGGATCAAGAGGATTCCCCGGACCTCCAGGCCCAGTTGGGCTGCAGGTGCGGACTTCTAGGAAACATAGAAACTACGGTGGGATGTTGTGATTAAAGAAACATTTTGACCAATACTGATGAACCCTCTCCACTCCGCAGGGCTTACCTGGTCCACCTGGTGAGAAAGGTGAAACCGGAGACGTTGGTCAAATGGTAAGTGTGTGTTAATATACTGAACATAAGGGTTATCATTCAACACATCACATTACCAGACATTTGCATGCAAAGTCCCTTTAATTCATTAGACTGTATCTCCTCTTCTGTGTAGGGTCCACCCGGCCCTCCTGGTCCAAGGGGCCCCTCAGGACCCCCAGGTGCCGATGGACCTCAGGGACCTCCTGGCGGTATTGGAAACCCTGGTTCTGTTGGAGAAAAGGTAAACTTCTTCTTTATGTCTGCTTTGGGACTGGAGAGTTTTGGTTTAATCAATCCATAACATTTTGATGGGGTTTTTTGCCACTTCTTCAGCTGGTGTTAGTGTAAACACAGTGTGTTTTACTGTTTTCTGGGGAATTATTTCTGCTAAAAGAGGAGTTGTGGGACTGAAGCGTCTCCGGTCTTCTAAAGTGGATGGGAGTCGTTGTGATCGTCCATTACGGAAGTCCACTCACCCTGTTGAAATGTATTGTTTCTAGTTGACAATGTATTCATCATCGACAGACGCTTTTTTCTTCCAGATGGTACATCTGGTCCCGTTCCAAAAAAAACCAACAAGCTGAGTGCCACGTCTCTCCAGATGTGCATTTTTTAAAATAAAGATGTTTTTTCCCCAAAAGACGCAGATAAAACACAACAAAGGCCCCTTGGTGTTTTAGGCAGCTGACTGTTTCAGACATTTTTCATACTAAACTCCCATATCAAGATATATGCGACTCAGTTTTTGTCCGGTTGAATGGATTTATTATCACTTTGGAAAGGACAGATTGGGCGCGCTAGCAGTTTGTTTGAGTGCTCCGTGGTGAAGACTGTGAATGATCCCCCTTTTAAAAGCCTTTTTTTGGGCCATTAATATTCTCCATGCCTATTTATATGATGATCCTTTTAAATAAGACAGGACATTTTTTCTTTTCCTTTCTGCCACAGTGACAGCTGCAAAGCAAATCTAATGGACACGCTGCGTCCTCCAACAGAACTGGAGATTATGAATAAATACTCAAAGACCTCGATGAGAAATGCATTATTAAAAAATGAAGGCAGAGCTCGTACAAATTTTGCTTTAGCAGCGCTGTGCACTTTCCCGTAGCGACGGTGTGATTCCTTTTATCTGGTTCAGTCAATAGAATCACCTTTTGCTCCTTTTCTAATCTCCCCCAGGAGGAGACAAACAAACACTCCTTTAGGGCTAATCGCTCTTTAGCTGATCTGGCGTTTTATTGGCTGGCCCAGGGAGCTGCCAAAGCCACTGAGCTTCCTTTTTTTGTTGTTGTTTTTTCGTAAATACATCCCTCATATATCATTAATGAACAGCTGTCCTTCATGCTCACGGTTTCCCTGCTGTCAGCGGATTTTTTCCCCGGCAGCCCGCGTTGGCGAGCATCTTGTTGTAAAGACGGGAGTCAAGGCCTCCTTAGATGCAACGTTGTAGAAAAAGACCCGCTGCCGATACGGGAGGGATCAGTCATGCTTAGAAACGGGGCGTACCAACCGGTTAGAGTGGGGTTTTTTTTCCCTGACGGCACCAACGGAAGGTTTGGAAGACGGCCAAACACTAATTTTGCAGCATCAACACAGAGATGTTGCTCATCGGCTCATCTGCAGAGCTGCATCAGATTTAAAGAGTTTATTATCGTATGCACAGCAAAGGAACGTGTTTCCCTTTCGTTTGCTGTCCACAGAATGCAAATAGTGCAAAAACAACGTCATTTAAAAGGGCAGCATGTGACAAAGTAAATCCTCCAGCAGGGACGGAGGTAGCCTTAAGTGACAGTGAGTAACGATAGCGCCCCCGGTGTAAAGGTGAGTCAACAGAGCAACTATCCAATAAGGCAGGTTGGTGGTGGTGGTGGGGGGGGGCAAGATATATGTGGCGGTTCCAGGGAGAACAGTGAGGTCAGCGCCCTGGTGTGCTCCAGCCACCCAAACTGCCGGCGCTTGATGGATTGAAATCCCTTGTGTCATCGCTTTCTATCGCCATTTGGGTGACAAGGGCATCGGGACAGTGAGGCCTCCTGTAACTGATGGGACTTTTAGATCCTCGTTGGATCAACAAATCACCTCTCGGGAAAAATGGATGTATCTCTCCCCCTTTTATAACCCCTCTCCCCCCTCCTCTCTTTCTTATCAGGGAGACTCCGGTGAAACAGGAGAGCCAGGTCTTCAGGGAGAAGTTGGCCCACCAGTGAGTTGTCTGATTCTCTTCCCTCCATATTTACATGAATAAGAACTGACAAAGAAGTATTTTATCTATATATATTTTTATGAGCATATCTGACATTTGAGCCATGAATATTTTTTAGGGTTCAAGAGGAGAGCGAGGAGAAAAGGGAGAGTCTGGTCCAGCTGGTACAGGAGGACCTCCAGGCCCCAAGGGTCCCCCTGGAGATGATGGTCCCAAAGGCAGCCCCGTAAGTCTACGTCCACCTCCAACGTCATTTTATTCTATAAATGAATAAAAGATGGAATGAAAATGTCACCATATTATCCAATCAAAATGTGCTGAAAACTCTTATTCTGGCACTAAAACATTCTGGAACTTAAAAACAAATATATTTATTAATTTAAGTTGTCCCTCCGTTAATTTTTGTATTATTTGTAAATGAAATCTGGCTCTAGCTAGACGGCTTTTTAAAGTCACTTGTCGTCCTGATAATAGAAATGTGTTGTATTTGTGATCCATCTCCAGCCAACACTGATTTCATGTCTCACAAAAGCAAGAACATTGTGACCTCAAACTAAATGTAGTAAGTTTAACTCACGCTTTATTGTTTTTCAGGGTCCAAGCGGTTTCCCCGGTGACCCTGGTCCCCCTGGAGAGACCGGTCCAGCTGTACGTATACATCAGTGAATGAACTTCATTCTTTATAGTTTGTTTTTGATGCAACGTGACTGAGGCTCTGTTTGTTTCTCATGCAGGGATTAGACGGACCTGCTGGAGATAAGGGAGATGACGGAGAGGCCGGTCAAGCTGTGAGTGTTTATTTATATTTTATGATTTTAAAAAAATCACAAAAATGAATTCTGTTACATTTTCATTTTTTTGTCAACATCTGAATCCAGGGTTCCCCTGGACCCACTGGAGAATCTGGTCCCTCCGGACCACCAGGAAAGAGAGTAAGTGCCGTCCTCTGCTCTCTGGTCCTCCAAAAAAATGTTATCCATGTCACAATGTTCACACTTTATATTCCACTAAAATAATCTGTCATCTATTTATGAATAGGGCCCCCCTGGAGTATCAGGACCTGAGGGAAGACAGGGAGAGAAGGGAGGCAAGGTATTACACCCGGATCTCCTGTTCATCTCCTGTTTGTAAACCAGTAACGTCAGCCTCACCAGTATAATATAATGGTTTTGTGTTTGTGTCAAAGGGAGAGTCTGGCATGGAAGGTCCCCAAGGAAAGACGGGCCCCGTCGGTCCTCAAGGATCACCTGGCAAGCCCGGTTCTGAAGGCCTCAGGGGCATCCCTGGCCCAGTTGTAAGTACCGTCACACCAATTCATCACAGGATGTTGTTGTTGGTGAATAAGCTGCCGAACATAAAAGAGCAATATCCATAGAAACGTGTCTGAATGGTGTTTCTGTGCAGGGCGAGCAAGGTCTACCCGGGTCCCCAGGCCCAGATGGACCCCCTGGACCTATGGTAAGTAGAAGCAACTCCTCCTGTAGATCACATAGTCTGATCTGGATCATCATTCAAAATGTTTCTCCCTCCTTCAGGGTCCTCCTGGTCTACCCGGTATGAAAGGAGACTCCGGCGTGAAAGGAGAGAAGGTCAGCCACCTGCACGAGTTCATCTGTGATGTAGAATTAGCATAACGCCAGGCCTAATGGACCTAGTTACAAGCAGATTGATTAGATGTGTTGTTTGCCTCGCCGCCAAATCATTACCGTAATGATTAGAGTAGTGTGGCAGATGGATGCGTGATATGGCTAATGTTTGCTGTGGTGTATTATTGACCGTTGTATTGATAATGTTTGTGTGTGTTGTTCTCTCCCCTCAGGGCCACCCGGGTCTTATCGGTCTCATCGGACCCCCAGGTGAACAGGGAGAGAAGGGCGACAGAGGTCTTCCCGGTCCACCAGGATCACATGGTTCCAAGGGAGACAATGTAAGCAAACACAAGTAGTGTTTATAAAAAGGTCCACACCTGCCCACGCACTCTATTCCAGTCGATACGGACGCAGCAGGAATAAACAATGCTTTGTTCGTTATGGATTCACACCTTTTTTTTTTTTTCCTTCAGGGTATTTCAGGTCCTTCAGGTCCACTCGGTCCCCTCGGTCCTCCTGGATTACCTGTAAGCCTCATCATGCATGTGTTTCACTGAATACTGGGAACCACCTGAGCCAATATTGATTATGTGATTTCTTTTTAGGGTCCTGCTGGTCCCAAAGGTGCTAAAGGGTCATCGGTGAGTGTTTTTCCTGAAACAGGAGCTGTAACAAGCATCAAGCATTGTTTGTGATTAACCTTTGCTTTAATTCGACCTTCTCAGGGTCAAACTGGACCAAAGGGAGAAACTGGCACAACTGGACCTCCTGGTCCTCCTGTAAGTTAAAAAAGACGTTTGACTCCTCTTATCCTCACTGTGAGTCATCGTCTCCAGACATTAACATAATCTCTGGCCGGCATCTGTAACAGGGCCCACCCGGCGACGTCATCCACCCGCTCCCCATGCAGTCCAACATGAAGGGCCGAACCCGCCGCAGCATCGACGCCAGCCAGATGATGGACGACCCCGCCGCCGACGCCAACTACAAGGACTACGACGACGGCATGGAGGAGATCTTCGGCTCGCTCAACTCCCTGAAGCTGGAGATCGAGCAGATGAAGCACCCGCTGGGCACGCAGAGCAACCCCGCTCGCACCTGCAAAGACCTGCAGCTCTGCCACCCCGACTTCCCCGACGGTTCGTGTTCCACTCTGAAACCAGGCTCGGTTGTGTAATAGTTTGTTTAATTACGCCGCTGTAATGGCCGTTATCACGCAGCATCGCTCAGTAAACGAAGAAGGAGGAGGGAGCTGTGTTGTTAATCTAGCTTCCACACACACACACACACACACACACACACATTTATACAGTTCGTCTACAGCGAGTCAGTGACTTGATAAATCAATAGGCAGAAAAATGATCTGCAAATACATCGACAATAACTTTTCAAGGAAACAAACGATTCATTGAGAAAATAATAGATTTCTCTATAATCATCATTAGTCGCAGCTCCAGAATGAACCATCATTACATGCTGCATCTTCAATATTTGCATATTTCTAATCCGTCACAGCTGTTAACACGAGTATTTCTGTTTAATTTTTCTTTCTTCGGAGGATGATGTTGGGATTCAAACCACGTCATAACATTTAATGCATTTATTACAATGTTTTATTGAATGTTTGCCTTATAAAAGTATTATTATATTATGAATATGATGTGGGCACAGTACAGACAGGATAGTGGAGACACAGGAGATACTTTTAGCACAGGAAATGTGCTGTACAGGAAGGGAAGTAGAGTACCAATCACTCTGTAATTGCTGTCTCCGTCTCCTTCTCCAGGTGAGTACTGGATTGATCCAAACCAGGGCTGCTCTCGGGACTCCTTCAAGGTTTACTGTAACTTCACAGCGGGAGGAGAAAGCTGCATCTTCCCAGATAAAAAGTCTGAAGGGGTGAGTCTGACCGTCTGTACACACACACACACTAACACACGGGGGTATATTACACAAAAAGGTTGGCTATCGAGAAAGATAGTTTTTCTTTGCTATTTCCACTTTGTGATTTGATTGACAGTCAAGTGAATGATTTTTTCCCTCCACACACACATCTGGGACTAACCACCGTGCATGCTTGATAAATAATATCTCCTTGCGTACACACACATAATTATCCTCCATGAGATTACCTGCAGCAGTGGATGACACAACATATTGCATTTATTTTACAAACGCGCTAAATCTCACTCTAGTCCTGACAGCTGTAAGGGGAGACGACTTCCCACACTCTTGTTTTTTTGGGTGCCATTTTTAGATGGAGGCGGCCATTAAGGGCCCCGTTAAGCCGTTTGGCAGGTGACAGACACGTCGCAGCGGATCCCCGGTTCATTATGCATGAGCGTGCGGTCGGAGAGCGGTGAAACACTGTCTTTGACAAGTCAGGGTTGTGTAATAGCACGGCGCTACAGCCATTTTAATGATCCCACTCACCAAGCCTCTAGAGGAGCAGGAGTTTGCTTAAGCTTAGAATAATGAAGCAGACTTTTTTTTTTTTTTTCTTTTTCTTTTTTTACAGCGAAATAAAGCCTGCGCTGTCAGACTGCAAACACACCCAAGCACATTTATTTATACACCGTCCACGCACTCGACACCATCGCAGTCACGAAGACAGAATCATGGATTCTAGAAAAAGTTAAAAAAATAAAAAAGTCACAGGAAGAATGTATTACCTGCTCAGTCCATCCCCGCCACCGAAGGTCACCTTGAAGGCAGCACGGGTCTAATGTATGCCATCTTCCTCCCCGGCGATAACTGATCCGCGGCTCATCATTCATTAACGCATTAAGACATTAATGACAGTTCCGTATCAAAACGCTGCCATCTAATTAGAGAGAAATCCATCCTTGTCATGGCGGAGATCATTAGAGCTGTGCCCCTGTTGGCCAATTCACAGCTTTAAATGGCATAACAAAGTTAGTGCGCCATGGCTGCACAGCACTAACACTGAACAGCAGGGGCGGAGGCCGCCGTACAAGAGCTCCTCGCAGGCCATCATTGCTTAATTAATCACTGTGTACTCATGAATTTTTCAGCAGCAATTAGCTGCCAGCTACGGTTTGTACTGTACAAAACGGCATTTACTAAAAAATCTTCTGCCCCGGACACCGGTTGGTCTGGTTGATCTTGCTGGATGCTATTTCAGGTTTCGACTCCCTCAGAGGACGAGCAGAAGGAGGAAGAGGGGAAGGAGAGAAACGAGCTGGGATGAAATTCTGTCAGATGTGTTTTTCTTTTCTTTAACGCTGCTGTTTTTCCCTCCTCTGCCTCTCTGTCGATCCATGCCCCCAGGCTAGGCTCACATCCTGGGTTAAGGAGAATCCCGGCTCCTGGTTCAGTGAATTCAAACGTGGTAAACTGGTAAGAACCTCGACTTCCCCGAGTCCTCTTCCCTTCCCTGAATACCCTGTTATATTTTACAGAGCAAAATGGCAAAATGGCCCAAAGACTCGCCAGGCACATGGTATAGTCACTACAAGAGAGGTTCCCTGGTAAGTGGCCCCGCCTGTGGACCCGGAGTCCTGGTTGACGACCTGGACTCTGCGGTTCCTGAGGCTCTGCATGCGTCTGGTTCGACACGAGTGTGTGTTTGATGCCGTGGCACCCTTTTGCTTGCCGGTTGCGGTGCATGACTTCGACGCGGGGCGATGCTCTCGCAAGGCAATGGAGGAGAGGATTGTGGGAGCACCACACCTCTGCATCATTAAGAGAGCATCTCCTAGTGACTGTGTGCCTCGACCCCCATGACTCAAGAAGCTTTACATAGCTGATTTAATAGTCCCCGTCTCTTCATTGCACATTACATTTTTTATTTAAGTCAAACCTCATCAGGTCATTTATCCTCTGCTGGTGTCTCCTCCCCTTTAAAAGTACATCTTAACCCCCCGAGTCAGGTCTGGCACACAGTCACCACCCAGGGGCTTCTGGGTATTCAGTCACTGTTGACTTGCGGCTGTGATGATGAAGAGGTAATGTTTCTCTGGCGATGTCGGGCTGGATCCACACGCTATGCAGGGGGGAGGGGGGGGGGGGGGCGGCACTCATCGACATGCAGAACCAAGCCTTCATTGTTTCTGTTTTGTAATGAATTAGCTAATTCATTGGCACTACTTTTTTGGAGAAGCTGCTTCTGTTCATGTCGAATTTGAGTGTCGGTACTCTGGGTGTGTATGTGCATGTGTGTGTGTGTGTGACAACCAGTCCAGAAAGACCGGGTCCAGGCTCACACGGGCGGTGTGCTGCTCTGGCTGCATGGGCGTGAATGCTGCATGCGCTCCACCCTCAAGTCAGTCCTGTGTGTCTGAGAGACGAAGCGACTATGTGGATCTAATGGATTCCTGATGGTTGGTATGTAGATAGTCACGCTCAGACATTCAAACCGAGCCGTGATGTGTTTTTGCCAAGCTGCCCGTCCTCATCAGCAGGATTACAAAGCGCTGTAATCACCTTAATGGAATACATCCGTTTGCTGCAACACGGGCTGGAGGAAAAAAAAAAAGCTAAATCTGGGTTAATTATAGGTTAATTACCAGGCAATTAACATATTAGCGCAACATATTTCCTGTTAGGATAATTACATTTTCATGCGCTTAACATAATTCGCTCATATTAGGTATGTATTTTTACATAATTGAAAATAATCAACATTTAAATGAGATATTTAGTTATGCTGATTTTCACATCAGTAGAGCTTCCAGACATGGAAATATTCTGTGCCTCCTTCCCTCATCTATATAGTATCATCACCTGATCTATTGCTTAAGAAATATGGACTGATCTAAATATTTGAACGTCATTTATTAAAACTATGTTATGTCCATTTTTTTCTATCATCAAAAAATCACAGTAAAAAAACAAAAACCTACAATGAAGTGATTCTTTTATCAAACAAACATTTTCTATAAAAGGTGAGCCACACGGCTGACATCTGGGCACTTTTTTTTATCTTAAGTCCTATTAACACTCGTCTGTTGTTAATACTCAAATCATGTACTAAATATGTATTAATCCACAAGATAAAATAGTCCCCAAAAATTCCACCTTTTGCTCTGGTTTCAGTGACGCTTGGAGTTGAAAAATCGATATTGTATTGGGCGGCAAAGTATCGCGATATATTGCCATATCGATATTTTTACCCACTCCTACCATCTGTTGAAGTAAATTTAAAAAATGTATCAGGTCAACGCCTCGCTCTCTCAGAGAGCATGTTAGTTTATTATATATTAATTTATATTCCCTCCACATCCTCGGATGACACCTCCTCTTTGTCAATAAGAAGCCCGCACTCGAATCCCAAACACAGCCGTAAAAAAACAGCAACATGAATGACAAAGTCGTAAATTAAATAAAAATAGCTCCCGAGAGACAAAAAAAAACAAAAACACTGCACAGTATAGACATGACTCAGCGAGTCTTCCCCCCCTTTGGTGTTCCATGTTTTTGCCGTTCCACTTAAAACCGGCGTTCCTCCTCGCAGCTCTCCTACGTGGACGCGGAGGGAAACCCCATCAGCGTGGTGCAGATGACCTTCATGCGGCTGCTGAGTGCCTCCGCCCGACAGAACATGACCTACAACTGCTACCAGTCGGTGGCCTGGCACGACCAGGACCAGGACAGCTACGACAAGGCCGTCCGCTTCCTGGGCTCCAACGACGAGGAGATGTCTTACGATAACAACCCCTACATCCGCGCCGTGGTCGACGGCTGCGCGGTGAGTCGATAAGAACCCCTCCGATCTCTGGAGATTGGTTTTTATTATTTTATTATTTTATATCCCTCCACACATGACTAACCTCCCGCTGTGTCTCCTTTCTCCCCCACAGTTGAAAAAGGGTTACGAAAAGACGGTACTTGAGATCAACACGCCAAAGGTGGAGCAGGTGCCGTTCGTGGACATGATGTTCAACGATTTCGGCGGCTCCACGCAGAAGTTCGGATTCGAAGTGGGCCCCGTCTGTTTCATCGGCTAAGACTGTTTTTACTGAACAAATGGAGAAAAGGAAAAAAATTTAAAAAAGCATATTTGTTTTCTCAGAAAAAAGAATAGGACAATTCTATTTGTATAAAAAAGTAACTTTTTTTTCCATAAAGCAACAAGTACGAGTAAAAAAAAAAATCAAGTCGAGAATACAGAATTTTATAGGAATAGAGGAAAATAACCTTGAAACCTCAGTGTGCCTTCTTCATCACATGCAAGTTTTGAAACTGGATGTCAGATCCTGCCTCCCACACACACACACACACACACAGACACACGCACACACACACACACACACCCTAGGCCCATGTCATCACATGATTTAGATGTTTTTTTCCAACGAAGGCGACTGCAGTACTTTGCCACGGACTCCATCTGATTTGGCTCCTTTTCCTTAAAATCTGATCTCATGTTTTTCCCTCCCTGGCTTTTTTCTTTCTCCACTTGTCTATCGTTGGTTTTGTTCGCTCATTAGCTACGGGAGCTTTGTTTGTGCATAATTCTCTCCCCATTCCCTTGGGATGGACCTTATATATATAAATATATATAAATAATTTTTATGTTTGTAAGTACATTCTGTATATTTTTTTCTCCTGGTAATGTTTATTGCTTCTGGCTTCAAAACATGCATGTGACTTTATTCATTGCGAAGTAGGAGACGATGGATACGGGGGAAACATTGTAGAAATATATCAAAAAGTGAGGAAATTCGACTTGTAAATTGAAAAAAAACAAACAAAACCAAAATACAAAATTGGGAAGTCCTGTCTTGTTGCAGTTGTGGAGCACACCTTGTTGTAATTTAAAAACAGAATGGAAATAAAAGACGAAAACAAGCTCTGTGATATTATGTGACAGTTTGATTTGCGAATACATTCCTCCCTCGGTGCCCTCTGAACTGAATCATTAACTTAATAAACAGCTTTTTTTTGTTTTCTCCCCCCCCCGAAGCACACATCTATCAGACTATGCAATGGGAGATGACGCCAAAATGTTCTTTTTTTATGAATAACACAAAGAAATCAAAACCTAGGTGCTATTTTCTCTCTTCTGTGGTGCTATGTATTTTTCTAGTTTGTGTTGTTTGAATGAAAGGAACCCCCCCTCCAACGTCCAACAGGTGGATCTCTGCTGCATCCATTTCTTTTTTTTTTATTTGTCTGTTTGTTGTTTGGGTGTTCAGCGGTGGCGTTTGCCGTTTTTCTCGACACATGCGCTCACAGATCAGTGCAGCATGGCGGCGTTTGTTATCTCCCGCTTCGGCGGACCGCACAGATAAGAAACGAGTGTCGGCGATTAACGAGAGGAAACCGAGGCGTTCTTTGCATATCGTTGCTCTTTATGGCTGCTGGATCCTCCACGTCACACTGATGGGAGTTGAGAAGTGGACTTGTTGTTGATTGGGACCCAAAAAAAAAGGATATGGTCCAAAGTTTTTGTTTGGCCAACGAAACCCTTAACTCTCCCGCCAAAAAAAAAAAGGTTTTCAGGTATATATTTAGCTTTAAGGTCCGCGGTGGCTTGAAATCTTTCTCTTTTTCTACCATTTTATTCTTGATTGTAGAAGCAGGTCAATAAATTAGAAAGATGAAAGCGTTGGCTTGTTGGTCTACTATTTTTTTTTGCCCTTATTGTAATTATGCTCTTTGTTCAAAACTATGCACTCTCTATGCTTATGACCACTAGTATCTACCACAGAATCGTTATGCCCTTCATACATAGGTTCGTTTTGTTTCCTTTAAAAAAGAAAAGAAAAAAAATCTTCAAATATGTGACTTGAACCATTTCTGTTAACTCGATATGCTTGTAGATCTTTGGCTTTATTTTCATTGTGATGCAGTACACCCAAATTTAAAACTTTCTTCTTCATAAAAAAAGGAGAAAACATTTTTTTGTACATTTCCAGAACCAGCAGTGATGCTGCCATTGTTTTTTTTTGTTTTGTTTTTTTTGTTTTGTTTTTTTGTAGATTTCCGTTTTGTCTGTCTTGTTTTTTTGTTTGTTTTCACAGTCTTGTCAAACCTGTGTAAGGATAAGAGGATAGAAGTTATATTGGTTTTTATGTCAATAAATTCAAGTTTACTGTGGCCATCCACTCTTGTATGTCTTTTGAAGCATTAAAACCTATCTGTATGCATGAAATTGTAAAGTTTTATTCTCTTGTTGTTATGACTGTGTAGAGCGACATGATCTCCAGGCCACGTTTTTTATTCATCGGGATGCGTCCGCCTTTTTTTGTTGTTTTTTTAACAGTGATGAATAAATATATATATATATATATAAAAAAAAGGTCATGTCCACAATTGTGAAGTGGAGAGAGAAAATGCTGAACTTGTAACTCTACCAAAGCCAATGTTCGATTGTAGTATATTTATTGTATTATTTAAAAAATAAATGTTAAATGACACCATAGTGTAAGTGTAAGAGGCCCCCTCTTTACGTGCACAAAAAAATGTTATTAATTTACCACATATTACACAACATATGGGCTCCTTTTTAAACGGAGCCTTCGTTTAAATCTACGATCCTCAATGTGTTGATGCTAAATTGGTCTGTTTAAAATGCATACCAAGGTAAGGCTGCTATCACTGTACTGCCATGTGTGTTTTAATACTCTCGCTCCACAAGAAAGAAGTTCTCAGGCTGCAGCTCGCGATCCGACATTTCCATTCGACGCCTCCAACAAAGACCGCTTGAAGAAATCTTCCCGTACTTCTATCATAATTTCTCTCCACCGCCTGCAGCGCATCACCATCAGACAGACGACATATGTACGATCACTGCTACGTTACGGCAACCTTCTTCAAATAAAGTGCTTTCTTAACGCTCAATGCACCACTTATTTGAAATATTTGGAGCTTTGATCAAATCTCTGCTGTCGAAATGACTCGCAGCACTCGAAGTGTCTCGTTAGCAGAAAATCTTACACGGTCAACATTAAGCCGAGAGCAGCAAAAAACATTTTTTTACTTTTTTTTTAAGTTGATACACGATCAATATTTAATGCAGTGTTTACAGGATGGAAAAAGGCCGATCCAGAATATATGGATTCTACTGAGGCAAGCACCCTGGGCAAGTTAAGCAGAAACTAACAGCAAAGTCCTCATCTGAGCAAATGCAAGGGGGGTAAGTGGGGCATCAAAGTGGGTTGAAGAAGAAGAAAAACAACCAGCAGGTAGGGGATTCAGCACAGGTGATGTGTCAAAAGATGGCAGAACAGCATCCGAGTGTGATGAGCTGATGGAACATTTTTAGGATGTGTGAAGAAGTCACTTTGGGAAATGCAAATGTGCTCCGGAGCAAAGCGGGAGGACGATTATAGTGCAGCAACCAAAGCACCGAAACCAGGAAGTAGTCACATCCAGTTCCTCATCATCTTCTCTCGACATTCGGCGCATCAATGTAGCTGCAAAATAACTATTTACGATGTAAAGATATAGCGAAGCAATGTCTGAGCAATGTCACCTTCCCTCTGTGTGTGTTGTTGTTGCTTTCTCCCTGCTTTGTTTACATAGCTGCCCTGGCTGTGCCTGCCTTTAAAGTGCACTTAGCTCGAAGCTGCAGTTTTGCTTTACACTCATTCGGGGGTCTGATGATGGCGGTGTTGTTGTGAAGTGTAGATCCCCTCCCTCCCTCCGGTTACCTGTCAGGTAAACATACTTTTCCTCTGTCAGCACTATTGCTGTGTTTTGCACTGTTAGCACTGTTAGCATGTTAGCACCATGTTGGGAGACATTGAAAGGGCTCTGAATTCTACTTTTAGCACCTTAAAGTACAGAAGTATTATCAGCAAAATAAACTTAAAGTATTGAACGTAAAGGTCTTGTTCTGTAGAAAAATGGCACTGGTGTTACTTACTGTTAAAATGTAAGACGTTATATATACTTCATACTTTGTGTGTAATTCTCTCAGTAGTGGAAGAAGTAGGCGACCATTACCATGGTCAAAATGTTCTAAAAAACTCTAGATTTTGAGCAGATAAAGAAGCAGCTAGTGAGGCTTTAAATCTGGATTTATTGATGCGTCTCGGATTCTCGGACCCAGAAGAAAAACACTGTTCCCTGTTTCTACATACGATATCCACGTTTTATATTCTGCATTAATTCACGTCTTTCATGCGGTACAGGGAAGTGGAATTATTAAAAGTTAAGGAGTGCTGTTAATGTGTGGTCCGGGCTGATTAGGGACCAGCTGGAAGGTCGAGCAGCAGACGGGTTCTAAAGGGAAATTTGGGGACGGAGCTCCGTGTTAATGTGTAATTGCTTTGAGCCTGTGGATCTTTTGGCGAACAGAGCCCATTCATAGCCGAGGCGACACCACTGACCTACTTCCATATGAATCAGATAGCGAGGAAGAGAGCGAGATAGTCTAACAATCTCGCTCTCTGTCATATTGGGATATTAATAAAAGAGCTTTTTTTCCTGCTCTAATGGACTTTGAGATTGAGGAGTGGCTGGAGTTCAAGATGCTGGTTCCTCTAATGTGATTAGTGTCTGGCCACCCAAGCATTACTGCTGGGTTCACACGCTGGTGTGTTAACGCTGAGTGTCGTTGTTTTACATTAGGATTAGAAATTATATTTTACAAAAATGGGCCAAAATGGTATTTGATGATCAGCTGCTATAAAGATACGTCTCCATGTAACGGTGTCTGAATGTATAGTGAGAAGACTCAAAACATCCCACAATTCATCTTGAATAGAAGTGTACAACCGACTGGTCAATAACCGAGCATTATAGACCATGATGCATTGCGATGAAGGGGAAATGATGGCAAATCCATGAGTCGTGGTGTGAAATTAATATATTTAATAATATATTCAATGCAAGCAGAGCAGAGGATCACAACACAGATGCTCAACAAGTTATTTTGTTTGTTAATTTGGAAAAATATTTAAATTTCCCCCTACATCGACTTTCGTTGTTGCCTTTCATAACAAAAGCCCTAGGCAGTATCAACGCTTATCAGAGGAAATTAATTTACAACAAATAGCTTACAATATGCATTTATTTAACAAAAAAAAAAAATGTTTGGTAGTATCTGAAAATGTTTCTGCATTTTCCAGATGAGCTCAGCTGTTTAATCCTCTATAGAAGTCCTCGATAGAAGTCCCTGGATAGCGGGGAGGGAGGATTGAAGTGAGTGATTCCAGACTAACGAGCCACCTTGCTAATGTAACACACCTGATGGATGTGAGGAGCTCACAGCCGCCTGCAAGCTTGCATCAGCTAGAATCCCTCACATCAGGGACTGTGTAGATGCAAGCCTGAGCTCCAGTTCGTGTCGGCATTATTTGACTATAAAAGAAGGAATGAAAATGGCTAAATAAATGAATTAATTTCTGCCTCAATGACTCCACCCTCCACCGTCCCACAGCTGCAGTCGTTAGCCCGTCCAATTAGATGACGAAGCAAACGTTATAAAGGACAGCAGACATGGAGGGCGACCTCGGAGAGAATGCACAACAAAGGCGCTTCATCCTGGGAAGCAAAACCATGAAATTACAAGCACCCTTTTTTTGAATTTTCTTTTATGAAACTGACATTCAATTTAAATATGAAAGCAATCATATACACTATGATTGTTGCTGACTCATCCTATAAAATATACAATATCCAAGTAATGCCACTAAGAGGGGCATACTTGGACTAAGCAGTCATTTCAGTGGGAAATAGCTTTTTTGCATCATCAGATTAACGGAGGCTTTGATTGTTATCAGCGTGTCTTAAGTGCTGCCGTGTCAGCGTTTTAATGCTGATAAGAACCCTTTTACATCGGATGAACCCGTGATTGCTGATGACACAAGCCTCCATGCACTTCAAACATACATTTTCCTGTCGTTAAATAATCTAATAAAATCAAATAAAGAGGATCTGAAATGTGCCAGGAGAGGCGCCAATCAAGGACAAACGTGCCCACGCAGAGCCGAGAGGTCTAATCAGCTGACAGGCGACACCTGTGTGGGTGTGAGAGCCTCCGTCTTCCCAAATCTCTTCATTCTTGTGAATGTTTTTGAAAATAAAACTCGAAGATGAATACGTTTATTAGCAGCAGCTGTGTCTGCTTGGTTCTCTAATTCTACACGCTTGTCGGGGCATGTAAAACAAATGTAATGAATTCAAGTCTTTAAGAAGATACTCTTCTTTTTTTAAAAAGATAAAGATCACAAGATAATACTGTGCTTAGAGACCGGAGGAGATAAGAGCAGATGGGGGGGAAAGGATGAGGACAAAAAAAAGGGAAAGCAGTGAAAGCGAAGGGGAGATGTTTGATGTGTAAATACATCAGACGCAGCCGGCGATGTTTTCCCTGCAGGAATGCAGGTAAATAACGCATGAGTTTGGTTCATATTTAGAATAATATTCAAATAAGTGTCGGCAGATATCATTAGGGATGCGGAGGATGAGTCTCGTGGTCCTCGTGCTGCTTCTTTGTTCCTCGTGGATATCGTCATGGGGGGACACAAACATTTGAGATGTTACATCCAGATCCTCAGAAGATCCTTAGAATAAAAAATAAACCTTAGAATATTAACACGTACCACGGGTTCTATACTGTGTTGTCAGTGCGGGGGGATGAGAAACCTAATATGCAAGATTTGTTTTGCTTTTTCTTGGCGTTGACGCGGCGTGATGAATTCTGTTGCCAAAAAGGAAGAAGCTAACAATATGACTTTGAACCTTTGTCTCAGCGGGAGAAGCTTTGTCCCACTCATGTAAAACTTAGCGCTTGATTTAATTAGATCATCTTGTTTCGCGGCCAGAAGGAAGAGCATATGGTCCTGCACCCCCCCCTCCCATCTTCACTCACATACAGTAGCTCTGTTCTATTTTCAGGATCCCGGAGTTTCAGCTTTGAAGCTGTTGGCCTCCACACATTGGTGGTCCCCTGTAGAGAGACGGGGGTCAAAGAGACCTGTGTGGTGCAGGACCCAAACAGCAGCCAAGGACGGGCAGTTATTAATAGCATTAATTACCTCTCCTAAACACAGTGTGAGCCCCCCCCCCCCCCCCCCCCCCCCCTGATGTCATTCCAGAGATACGAACAAGGACGGGGTAAATTCATTCCAGCCTGATCTCACGATGCTGTAATGAAGCACCAATTTAATGTTGCGTTCTATCGCAATGCCGTTTCTTTTGGTGTGCCATTTTAGTCCGTATGATCAGGCAACATCCTCCAGTTTTTGAAAAGTAAAGCCAAGGTGGAGGCGCCTTTAGATGTGCATTCTTTTTAAAGTCCATCAGGGGGCGACTCGTCTAGTTGCAAAGTCTGATTGCATGGAAGTCTATGAGAAAACTCGATATATAACCTCAGTAATGAATTTTCCACATTTTTGTTTTTACTTTAAGCTTTTTTTCACTTTCTGAAAGTTGAGAAAACATTTTGGTTGCCTAAAAATGTTTAATTCAGCGCTCGGTTGTACTTTGCTCCAGCCCTACATTGGGAAAACATCGGAAAAACCTTGCCTTCTGACAGCCTGAGACATTATGAGATTTGTGATCATCCATCAGAAGGTTGATTCCAACATTTGTTAATGACTAAATATGCAACAATCAAAGTTTAAGAACGGGAACATTGGTTTTCAGTCCATTAAAAAAACACAAGGAAACTAACCACTTACAAGCCACCAGGCGACTGGCTGTGAATTCACTTAACCTTTTTTTACACCAGCACATTTCCATTTATCCGAGACGATACGTGCCTGCTGATATAACTCCGTTGGAAAAGAACATGATTCATGTCGGATTTTTTTTCTCCTGCTACTCTCCAGTGAGCAGAGAGGAAGATTGGGTGGTGAACTGGCAGGAGAGAGATTGAGCTGTTTTATAGGATGACATTTGGAGACAAAAAAAATAATAATCATATACTGAAGAGGGCTCACTCGGTCGATGAACACAGAAACCAATATTGTTTGCACTCGGATTCCATCGGGGGGGGGGATTTTTATTTGTGGCTCCGTTCGCGGTCAACAAACAATTCCTCATATTTATTTGGCCGTTGCGTCTCTCTCCCCGCTCAGCTCTTCCTCTAACAGATGGCGTACGTTCTCGGCTGATGAATACGCCGGTGAAGCGCAGGTGGAAGAGAAATGTGGAGTTGTTCATTCATTTGGAGGAGAGCCGTGAAAAGCGATGCAGTTGTTTGTCATGCAAAGTGAAGCGCTGTGTTGTGCGGTTGCACTCGGAACTCAAGGATTCAGCCAAAGGTCGTGGACGCTGTGTGAACAAACCTTTTGGATCTCTTGAATGAGTGCATTATTTGAGCTCATACTTGTTTATTATAAGGTGCAACTACCTTTGGGAACTATCTTTTATTAATCAGTACTACGTTGCCATTATTAGAACATTTTAACTTCATGCACATATCCGTTGTCGGCTCAATGGTCTGTTAAAGGGGACATATCATGGAATTTGCATATGAAAAGACATGCTACTTCCCGTTCTGAAAGGTAAAGCCAATGCACAAGTGCCTTTTTAAAGTTTCTACTGGCCACTAGGGGCCGGCGACTCTGGTTGCAAAAATGACACCAATTGACCCTTATTTCAAGTCTTCTTCAAAAAAGCATGATAGTTTAGTAAATGATGGTCCCACTTTGAATATAACAGACGATAAAGCTGCATCGCTACCATAGCTACCAATGCAATTAGCTATTGATATTACTTTAACACAGCTGTAAAGATTACCTCAAATTATGGAAGCATAGTTTGTTAATAGCAGTTAACAACTTTTCAGTACTCAAATATGGTCACTTCTGTTCACTGGTTGCAAAAAATTCAAAGATGGCTCCCAAGAAGTCTTCAAAACCGTAGTTTACAATCCAATGGGTGACATCACCATGACAACGTCCACTTCTTATATACAGACTATGGTGAAAACAGGTATATTCAGACAGGAAGTATGTGAAAATTGTGTTTTTTTTTTTTTCAAAATTAAAGCATGTTCTCATGGAAACCCAAAACACAAGTCGGCTATGAACCAAAAAAAAAAAAAAAAATAGAAATGACATGTCCCCTTAAAGATATACTGTGTCTATAGATTAAAGTCAATACATATTGCATTCATTAGCCATTTAACAGCGCGAGGAAAGATTCAGTCACCAGGTCGTCTTGTATTTTCTCGGGTGGGCGACCACATCTCTCGGCTCTCCATCAGCATATGTCAAACAGGATCAGGCGATAAAATAATTTCAGCACAACTCAACTGAATATTTCATGATGCTGGCAGATGCTATCGACAGCAGCGTCTCACTTTCCTCTCCCGTGCTTTTTATTTGCTATTAAATCATTCGCGATGAGACAAAATAGAATCCGGGCTTGGTCATTTGCCGATGCAAATATACAGCCACTAAAGCGTGCATGAATTAGCATAGAGAGACTTGTATATGCATACCCCTACTTGCTTTATATATCACGATGTGACATATTTTGTAAATATAAACAGAAAGGGCGAGGCCCTTCTCTGCAGTCTGAGACGCCGCTCAAATAGCCACCGGTTGACTCCTTGGACCGGCCTTGACCACATTTAGTGTCTGCGATACTTCAGTCAAATGGCCATTTAAATGATTTGTAATCCTGCTTCGATACCTGGCAGTTGAATCTGACCCTTCCTGCTCCAATTCTTGTATTTTGTCCCTGAGCCCCTTTTAATAACTTTTGGTCGTTGCTGTTTTTCGATGTTTCAATTTTGAAATGCGCCACAGGGAACCAACTTGCTCAAACTTGATTTTATATTGATTAGAGTCACCTGGAATCATCCACCTCCCCCTGCATCCTGCCAGAGGAGATATAATTCAAAAAAGCGGAATATTAAATTACCGAAGTGTGAATGTACCACCTGAGGTCAAAGCACACGGAAGTAATTCATCACTGTCAGTTCAACATCAACACCTTTCCAGCAGGTCCAAAAAAAAAAGCTTCCTCTGATTAAACATCAAGTGGAGACAGCGGTGCCACGGAGAATCAAACTGGTGAAGCATCTTTGGCCTGGGAGACTCTTTTTGCAGTCTGCTAAGCAAGATGGATCTCCACCAGTCCTACGAGAAACATTTAATTATAATGAGGTTATATCGCTCGGAGCAATTTAACTTCAGATTTTTCTTTTATCTCCAAAAATAGGAGAAAGCAACCTGATTTTGTTTCTTACTTTATTTATCTTAGCCTGTCGTCTATGGCAACCATCCCTGCAACATTATCATTATGATGCAATACAAAAATCAACAATCACCGTTGTGTTGAATGAGCATCTCTATCTCGACAAGAGTTTATGATTATGCTTTGCAAATATGCTCATTACAGCCAGCTATTATATTAGATTATTATGTTTCAACCCCAATTACATCCCTATTCAGATAACATTCAAATTGAGTTCAGTGTATTGCAACATTCATATTAGTCCTCACAAATGCATTTTCCATTAGCATGCATGTATTTGGTTACATAGTTTGAATAGTTAAAATAATAATAAGCACGGATTAGATTGGTTCAGATCATGTTCCTGTGGAGGTGCACAACAGCGCTAATGAAAGTATAGGAAATACCTTTATATGGAATGTATTTTGTGTAGGTTTTTATTCCGCCTTTAGTTTCTGCAGTGTGACGTATTTCACAGTGAAAATGGGATATTTGAAGGATGTGCAGTTACAAGAAGGGTTTTAATCAAATGCAAAGGATTAGTTCAGCTAGATTTGGAGTTGCGGAGGATTGTTTTGCTCCCTTCGCTCATAGAACTGGAGTTATAGTCAGTAACTGGCCAAAATGAATGGTTCGAAACAATTAGCAGTGGTGCTGCTTTTGCAACCAGGAAAACCAGGAAGCCAGGAAAAAGACAATTCCGAGTCCGACGAGACCAAGAGTGCAAGACTTCAAAAAGGTGGCCTGGAGACCAGACCCGAGTTCTTCAGCCCCTGCATGCGCATGCTACAAAGTGAAAGTACTCATTACTGGTGAAATACATCATCAACATGCATACGTGTTCTGGAATAACATCAGTGAGACCGGCTTGTGCTGCACTTTGTCCACAGCCAGACTGACTGATGGGGAGAATAATTCACTTAATGGTATTTTATGGCTCATCGCTGTCATCAGGCGTTCCCCTGATACCAGCCGAAGCTCACAAACTGCTGGCTCTCCCAGTTTTTTTACACGCACTTAAACACACCCTCCAACATCCATGCAAACAAGGACTAGATTTGTAATCAGTGTAGATTTTATTTCAGTCCAGGGGAAACTTTTCCTCCATCTCTCAACTGGTTTTTCCTTTTTCTCCCACGTATCTTCACTCCTACTAGGCTCCCTATCTCCTGCAAAAGAGTGAATCTCTGAAACTCTATATTTCTACACTATTTTTGGTACGGTGGGTTTGTACGAGTGTGCCACGTCAGATTAAGCCCCTTCATTATGATACGTTGTGTAAATAAATGACCAGCGCCAACATGATGAATGCCACCTGTGCATAAGTGAGTGCGTGCTCATTAGAATTGTAAATTAGCATAATTAATGCCACCATATGAGGCTACACATCCTTCCCATTATGTCTCCTGCCTTCGGAGATCCATTAAGGGAAGTATCATTTTTAACAGTGGAATTGAGGGAGCAGCTAAAGCCGAGGAATGAACAAGTACCGTGTCTCCTGCGGGTCTTACTGTTGCTGAAATAAAGAAGGAATGCTTCCATGTGAAAAACCTCGCTATAATATGTTAAACAGGTCTGGACCACTCCTGAATTGTGTTCGTATCAAACCCTGAACCAGAAAAAGGTCTCTACCTGTCGTGCTTCGGCAGCGCGGCACTAACCGCCCCTGATTCAGTCAGACTGGATCTGTTTAAGGGCTGACTTCACCTTTCTTTTTGTCTGAGCGACGGTGTCATAGACCCGAAATGACAGCGGGGATCTGGAGAACGCCAAGCGCACGCTGCTCGAAGTGCAACAAAGATGTTTCATCATCAAAACCGAGCCGGATCAAATACAGTTGGGACGATGCATCTTTAATGGTGCCAAGGCAGGCGTCGCGAAGCATTAGGTTTTAAAGGAATAATCCAGCCTTAGGTATTCTTACACTGCTCGTTACCATCAGCATGACACCTCTGATGAGTGTTTGTGAAGGCACCTGTGTCATGTCAACCACCTTCGACTTCTATTGTTTGCGACTTTCTGTTCCCCTAAAGGCTTTCGACAAACCCCAGAGAACCAGAAGCGTTGATTCAAAAGTGTGAATAAGAGCATATAAATACAGCAAGCTTGCCAATTAGTACGTGCACGTTGGTCTATCATTGCTGTCATGTCCTTTATCCTAAATGAAGTTGCATGGGTACCTGGCATTCTAGCTCTTGTGGCTAGGGCGAAAGAGGAAAGAGGATATTGCAAGGGGGGGGCAAGCCAAATGGTTCAGCCCAGACTCCTCTCTCATTAGCAGCATCCTCCAGCTCCTCTTGAGGTCCGCCGGGTGTCCTGGAGCCTCATCGCAGTTGGACACGCCTGGAAAGGGGTTTGTCCCGATCAGATTCCCCTCGGATGTCTGACCCCCTTCTTCTTACGGTCATTTCCCAAAGATCATAACCACATGTGAGGGTAGGGAAGTAGACAAACCTAGACAATAGAGTACTAATGGCGCTGCGCCAATCCACCCCTCGAGCTCATGCTGCATCTCTTCTTAAAACGAGACCCTGAGATATTACGTAATTAACTCGGGGCAGCAACTGAACTCCTAACCTCGGAGCTGCTGAATCTTGTCCCAAACTGTCCCAGTGTGTCATTGGTCACGGGTCGAGCCAGAAGAACCACATCATCAAAAAACACAGAGATTAGGCTTGGGAGGTATATATATACCAGGGTATATACAAATCCAGACGGCATGATTTTCAATACTTTCATAAATACAGGCGCTGCACTTTCTATGTGATGTATTGTAGTGAGCAGCATGTGCCACCAGGGGTCATCTCTATAGAGTAACAGGCAGCTGAGCTCAGAAAGATTGCAACTGAGTGTGGCCATCTTCTGTTGCCTTATGAAGCTTATAGTTTACAGTAGGGATGTCAGTTTTGGTTGATTTTTTTTTTAAAGAAAAAACACAAATTGACTGCAGTGCTCCGTTGCGGCTGCCTTTTTTGAAGTGCTCCATCCAGTTTTTATGTATTTTGATGCAAGTTTGTGTTAATTGTGTTTTCTGTTGGCTTTGCTGATGTTTGTGTTGATGTTAGAGTTGCCGATTAGCTGAAATTTGTTCTTGTTTGATCGCCTCTCTAAAGGCCGATGAGATGATGCATCGACTCTAACTGAAATGTTCTTAGCGCTTGTTTGTCTGCTCTTTTAATGAGCATTGAGGCCCTTTCTTGAAAAGGTTATCTAAATGTAAGTTTTAAGTGCATAATTAGATGTTGTGCGTAAATGTTGCATTAATCAAATTTGCTTTTGGTTTGCTAGAAAAGCCTGTACACACTTAGTTAGTGTGACTATGCTGCTCAGGAAGAAGTCTTCATGTTTCATACTATTTTCTCAGCGATCAACGTGAATAACACACATCTAGAGCCAAACAACACGGGCCCAGATATACAAGGAACAGAGTCAACAGCTGTTTTTATAAAAACAGAAGCACACATGCTGTTCAACACGATGTATTACATTAATCAAGGCAACAGCATGTTGTGACAAGCTGTTTCATTTATTTTTTGAAAACAATGTGAGCAAATAGCTTCAAGCAGGTAAGGCAAACCTGCGAAATTGTGCTGAAGAAATTATGGATCTGGAGCATTAACTGTTATTTTAGCGAGAAGAAAATAGACTTGTGATATGCTTCGAGGTGATTTAACATAAATTGTTCCTTTGGGTGATGGATGCCAGATGATTTCAATCTGTTTAAAAGGAAATCAGATAAAAGCACCTAGTAGTTAGACTCAGATTATTCAATGCACTTCTTTCAGTTCAATCTCAGAGTAGATCTGCTTGATCCCATCTGAATGCTTTATTAATTAAGGTATGTCTTTTTTTAATAATTGCCTCTCCTGGTTTCTTTTTCTCTGAAATGTTCCATACTCACCACCAGAAGTGAATACATATATGCCATAAATTATCTTTCCCGCTCCACACTTGAACTTTTTGGAGTTTAACTTCTTTATGGGATAAAGAGATGAGTCCAATGAGCATATACCCCCCCCCCTCTTTTTTAATTTAAAGCACTAAACATTAATTTAGGAATCCACTCAACCACTCATTTGTCACGAAGTGGCAGACAATCGCCAGACGCTTCTCCGTGCCTCTCCACGCCTCCTTACCATTTGTTGTTGTCACTAGCTGTTGGATCCAGAGAAGGGTGCAGCCGTGCCTGTCTGACATGGAGATGCTACCGAGCGCCGGCACAGGTGTGCGGTTGCCAACGAGAGTCTCATGCAGAAACGGCTCTGACAGCTGTGTAATATCTTGCTAACCACTTTGAAACACAGACATCATTATACAGCATCATTTAAATAGCGCTACAAAATGATGCAGACAACGTGTGTGTGTGTGTGTGTGTGTGTGTGTGTGTGTGTAGCGCCGTTACGTAAGTGAATGAGAAGTTTCTACAAGTGAAGTGGGATGCATGGCCTCTGAGGAGCCAAAATAACAAAGCAAGATTATTGGCTGGGAATACGAATGATGCTGTGGCCCAGATTGGAGGGAAAAACATGGGGGCGAAAACTGTTAACCCAGACGCCTGGAAAAGAAGCGCAACTCGCCTCTTCAGGGCTGCATGGTGGTGTAGTGGGTCCCGGGTTCGATTCCAGGGTTCGATTCCAGGGTTGGGTTCCTTCTGTGTGGAGTTTGCATGTTCTCCCCGTGTAAGCATGGGTTCTCTCCAGGTTCTCCCGGTTCTCCCAAAGTCCAAAGACATGCAGGATGGGGACGTCTGTCTCTACATGTCGGCCCTGTGATAGACTGGTTACCTGTCTGTCTCTACATGTCTCCCTGTGATAGACTGGTTACCTGTCTGTCTCTACATGTCGGCCCTGTGATAGACTGGTTACCTGTCTGTCTCTACATGTCAGCCCTGTGATAGACTGGTTACCTGTCTGTCTCTACATGTCAGCCCTGTGATAGACTGGTTACCTGTCTGTCTCTACATGTCTCCCCGTGATAGACTGGTTACCTGTCTGTCTCTACATGTCAGCCCTGTGATAGACTGGTTACCTGTCTGTCTCTACATGTCGGCCCTGTGATAGACTGGTTGTCTGTCTGTCTCTACATGTCAGCCCTGTGATAGACTGGTTACCTGTCTGTCTCTACATGTCAGCCCTGGTTACCTGTCTGTCTCTACATGTCTCCCTGTGATAGACTGGTTACCTGTCTGTCTCTACATGTCAGCCCTGGTTACCTGTCTGTCTCTACATGTCTCCATGTGATCAACTGGTTACCTGTCTGTCTCTACATGTCAGCCCTGTGATAGACTGGTTACCTGTCTGTCTCTACATGTCTCCCTGTGATAGACTGGTTACCTGTCTGTCTCTACATGTCGGCCCTGTGATAGACTGGTTACCTGTCTGTCTCTACATGTCAGCCCTGGTTACCTGTCTGTCTCTACATGTCTCCCTGTGATAGACTGGTTACCTGTCTGTCTCTACATGTCAGCCCTGGTTACCTGTCTGCCTCTACATGTCTCCATGTGATCAACTGGTTACCTGTCTGTCTCTACATGTCAGCCCTGTGATAGACTGGTTACCTGTCTGTCTCTACATGTCTCCCTGTGATAGACTGGTTACCTGTCTGTCTCTACATGTCGGCCCTGTGATAGACTGGTTACCTGTCTGTCTCTACATGTCAGCCCTGTGATAGACTGGTTACCTGTCTGTCTCTACATGTCAGCTCTGGTTACCTGTCTGTCTCTACATGTCTCCCTGTGATAGACTGGTTACCTGTCTGTCTCTACATGTCAGCCCTGTGATAGACTGGTTACCTGTCTGTCTCTACATGTCGGCCCTGTGATAGACTGGTTACCTGTCTGTCTCTACATGTCAGCCCTGTGATAGACTGGTTACCTGTCTGTCTCTACATGTCAGCCCTGGTTACCTGTCTGTCTCTACATGCCAGCCCTGTGATAGACTGGTAACCTGTCTGTCTCTACATGTGATAGACTGGTTACCTGTCTGTCTCTACATGTCAGCCCTGTGATAGACTGATTACCTGTCTGTCTCTACATGTCTCCCTGTGATAGACTGGTTACCTGTCTGTCTCTACATGTCTCCCTGTGATAGACTGGTTACCTGTCTGTCTCTACATGTCAGCCCTGTGATAGACTGGTTACCTGTCTGTCTCTACATGTCTCCCTGTGATAGACTGATTACCTGTCTGTCTCTACATGTCTCCCTGTGATAGACTGATTACCTGTCTGTCTCTACATGTCTCCCTGTGATAGACTGATTACCTGTCTGTCTCTACATGTCTCCCTGTGATAGACTGATTACCTGTCTGTCTCTACATGTCTCCCTGTGATAGACTGGTTACCTGTCCAGGTGAACCCTGCCTTCGCCCAATGACAGCTGGGATCGGCTCCAACCCCCCCGTGACCCTGAATACAGGATAAGTGGTAGACGATGGATGGATGGTTGGAACTCGCCACGATTTACAAGCTCGCAATGGCAGTTTGCAGGTTTCCACCTGTCTGAGAGTTGCTTGTTCGGGGGGTTCACTAACAGTCCCGATTCGTATATTTGGCAAGGTGTTTACTCACAGCTGTCGAGTCTCCTCGGCACCCTGCGTCCAGCTTCAGCAGGGGATTTAGTATTAGCTTTGAGGAGAGCAAAAAAAAAAAAACCTGCAGCGGTGTGAGTGGATCATTATGGGAGCCACGTCTCATGCTGTAGTCCGACGGCCCTCGCTGTGGTGCAAATGCTGACAGGATGGAATTAAACCCAGTTTGAGCACTGAAGGAAGGCTGTGGCCATGAGAGTTTTTTCTTTCTTTTTGTTGTTCAAAGCAGACATCACAGCGGTCCGTTATGAGGTCCGTCTCCAGCAAAGCGTCCGTCGTTGCATCAACTTTCAAAGGGTTGCTAGACTTGGGGGTGAATTGAATTCCTAATACTCAGGACTTATTTAGAACGTGTTGCTTTTTGTGTGTGTGTGAACAGGTTTAGCAGTACTTGTGAGGACTGGTGTCGCGGCCTAGCTTGTGAAGACATTTGTTGCTAAACATTACATTTATTACATTACATAAGAGTGGTATTGATCTCATCAAAACAGCTTTTACATTGCCCACAAAATATAAATATGTGATCAAATTATGTCTGAAGGACATCTATGTCTGTTTTATATTGTTTTTATGTGGATGTTGAAGTATTTGGAGGGACCAGGACTGTCGGTCTAAAGGGATTCTACCACTTTTGTCCACAGGGACCACCAAAATCAAAGCTTTAAATAGCTTTGTACAATCTGTCTCGATCAGAAAATAATTGTAAAAACGGAGGAGGGTCATAGGTGATTCATTCCCTACTGCACTCGGAAGTACAAAATGAAATTCATGCATTACTGTGGACACAGGCACGACTTACAGCCTCCTGCCGTTTGTTGACTCATTTCATTTGTCCCAAGGACCCACTTCTGTATTTCTTCCTCTTTCCTCTAATTCCCTATTTCTCCTCGACGTCCACAGCGCCTGATGCAATGTGCTGGCATCCACTCATTAAAGCCAAAGTCAATAGGAAGACGAAGGAGGGGGCGAAATGATTTGCACAGGACCGTGGGAGTGAGTTTCACGAGCAGCCAGGTACCCCGGGGTGAGACGGGAAGGAAATTGGATCTGGAGGGAATGAGAGTGGGTCCACGTGAAGTCGCATATTACGACAGATCAGTGCAGAGAGGTGGGCTATCACTCATTACTGAGCTGCTGTGCAACAGGACAAACTCAGCTGGGGTCTCCAACGAAGGTGGCGGTAACTGGCTGAGCCACGTAGTGCGTGGGCGGGATTCGCCGCCGGAGTCCTGATTCTGCATCGACGCCACGTCTTGTAGGGAAAAAAAAAAAGGCAACACAGCTTTCATGGTGTCGTCAGCATCTGTGTGGACATTAGGTTCTTTATAATCTCACGTATCTCTGTGAGAGCGTTGGAACACAAGCGCCATGTTTTTCTTTTTTAACTGTAAATAAAAGGAAAATATTTGCTTTGACACAAATAGCTTTTGTGCCGCGGCCCACATGGTCCTCTCGGTCAGTGCATTATTAATGATGATGTGCTGCGATAACAAGGCACGTGTCCAGTACTGCAGAGGTCTGCAATGTTTTCAGGTCAAGGACCCCCAAGGACCCCCTATTACATATTATATACACTATATAACTGTTCCTTATTAAACCGGGTCAATGATGATGTGTTGTGCAGCCTATAGTGCCATGTATAACAGTACTTTGTAATGATGGATGTATAGGAATAATTCAGATTCATATTTTAATTTGATTTTGGAAATCACAATTTCTCAACATAATATTAAACAAACAGGAAGATTTAGATTTGCGTATATATATATAATAATTTCGGGCTTTTGCTACCAATATCATTGTGCTCATAATTTCAAATAACCAAACAGCTGTTTGAGTCCTCGCTGCATTCATTTTCCTTGTCTTTCAGTTTCTGGAGGAAGGAAAAAAACAAAAAAAATGGAGGTGTACAAAATATTTGTCGTTTTGGTTCAGCGGAGAGAGTAGAAGGTTTGCAGAGAAGGTTATCATCCTGACACACTCCTCGGCTCCAGGATGCAAATTGGACCTGTGCAGCTCGGTGCCAGTATCCTTGTAATTTTCAATTGAGCTCATTTAGGCGTAAACTGGCCTCGGAGAGAGAATGAGGCTGGGGAACACGCAACGAGCTGGATGCCAAGTCACAAAGAATTCAGCACCTGATTCTCTCAGCTAGGACAGATGGCGGAATTGCAGCATGGTGGCATAAACAAGCACAGAGACGGGAGAGAGGAACAACACACACACACACACACACACACCCATATCAGTGTTCCCTTAGGCGTGTGGCCAAGAAACGCAATGTTTCATAAGGATTAAAGTCTCCGTATGAAACCTGTGACTGAACATGAGACGTCGGATCACGAAGCGGTGCCAAAACAGCTGTCAGGCGCCGGCGCTGAGTCACGGTTCCTGTCCACGGGCCGTTTGTTCTGTCATACGATACGAGGGATGTAAAACCCGGCATGTTCCATTAATCCTCCCCCGCTTGAACGTCACGGGGCCGCCGAGGGGCCGGACTTCCTGTGCCGATGGCATCCACGCGGCTCGTCATTCCCCAGAGATGGTTACTGTAGTTTTAGGATCATTATGGATTTCATATCCTCTCTCAAATGTGTGTCGGCATTAGATGTACCCTGCTTAAGCCCCTCGGTTTCTCAGGGCCAGTGTTAATCTATCAATACTTAGATTTGTCTCCCCTCTCTCCCATGATCCATGGTGATAAACAGAGCTAATAAAGGCACGGGCAGACAGAAGCTGGCGATAACACATTATCCTCGCCATCTAATCCCCCTTCTAATTAGAGATGTTGATTTTCAACCAAGAAAAAAAAAACAAGGAAAATTGAAAAGTCAGACAAAAGACATCCATTATTTTAACGTATTAATCAGTCAAATAAAGGCCCATGCTGGTGGATTTGTGTGTTTGAGACCATTAATAACACATACACACACACACACACACACTGTTTTCCAAAGTTTGAAGCTTGATTTCATTCCTTCCAGGCAAGACATTGGTTTCATTTCAGTACTTCAGAAAACCTCATTAACTTGGAGATAAATTAAAAATGGCTTGTAATAGATAATCCATCACAGTGAAGTTAGATTTTAATTTTTTTCGTGTGAGAGGTAAGGCCGTTAGGAATGTCTCCCTATTGGACCATTCACAGACACACAAGACCTCAGGCTAACCTTTTTAAAAAATGCATTTGTCGATATTTCTTTGATTTGCATCATGGTAACCATGGTAACATGGTAATCATGGCCCAGAGAGAGTAGACATTAACTTCAAACAGCAGACGGACAACGTTAGCAACATAATGGCTGGAGGAGACCAAAACGGAGCTAAGAGGGGAAATCAATCCAATTTACCTTTTAAATGAATGCTAATGTTGCTCCACATCTGCTGGACAATGTGCTTAGCATGGTTATGTATTTTTAAAACTGTTTTCTTTGGATTTTTATTTTCAATAAAGTGGTCTGTTTTTTTGTGGTACAATATCGAAAATATCTCCATCAATTTTGCTGGCGGGAATTTATGGAAAAGATGATCAAAAGAATAATCACGAATGAAGAAACAGAGAAAGGAACAAAAAAAAGACATTAAAAATGACAGAAAATGTCTGTGTTGATCCGGAGAAGGCTGTTTTTTGTTTTTAATCTTCTCACTTGATTGCATCACCGTCTCTGAATCGGCTTCAGTGTGAAGGTAGCATCATTTTTGTATTTGTGTGTGTGTGTTGTCACTTTTTGAGGTACAGGAGGCAAAAGTATGAAGATGACATCATCTACTCCCATCACTCACCCTTCCTCCTCATAATCTCGGCACGCTCCGTCCGTCCACTTTCTCTGGCTCGCCTATTTTGTCTTTGGGTGAACATGAATTGCTCTGCCTAAATGTAAATCCCTCCCTCTGTCCTCTTACGACGTCTCCTCTTCCCTCTGGCTCTTTGTTTACCTTCCCCATCCCTATTCCCCTATGTCGTTTTATACACCACCCACCAATTTTCTTTCCCTCCTCTTTTATATTCCATCACTCGCTGCCTCTTCTCGTCTTCCTCTGTGTGTGTGCTCGGACATCATCGTCCTCCTCTCCCTTCATAAGCAAGCAAGCTGAGGAAGGTGTTTGTACGTCTCAGAGGATGCTAATGATGTTTTAATAACTCCCGACTAAAATAGAAAGAGGCATTCAGGGTATAAACAAAAAAAAAAAAGGTAAATGTGGTTTTAGCTTTTAGTGGACACATTTGTCGTACATTTTCAATATAAGAGCTGAGATCCCATGAGTTGCATTTTTTCGTGACCTGGAAAAGCGTGGCAGCTACATTTCAAAAGAAGCTGCTGTGTGAATTTCACAAGTTAACTTGCCCGAGCTGCTGATGTTGTGAAGATACTTTGCTGAGCCCGGAGAACAGACGGGGGGATAGTAAATGGCCTAATGAAGGCTTTTGAGGCGTTACTTTAGCAAACTCTGTCTGGCTCCCGCTCTCCTTCGCCATGGTTACAAATTGAAGCACATTTACTTCTGGACAAATCTCTTCTCAAAGCCTGGCCGACGCCCAGTGTCAAGTTATAAAAGTTTTATTGAAATATGAAGAGATTGATCTCTAATTGGCTCTGCTTTGCAGTAAAAGCACTCCCAATGACTTACGACGGATGGACGGTAACAGGAAACACGGATCAGAGTTGTCAAAAGGTAAAAGTGTGGGAGGCAAACATTCTCTCAATAAACCAGAATGGGCATTCCTTTTTCTAGCGTCACGGCTTTGATCTCTTTCCCCTACAATTGAAAGACTCGACTCCCCCATTTGTTTCCTATTTCTTTTGTTGATGGAGTGGCAGAGAGGCCCAGAGGTGATGTTGTCAACAACACATTCCAACCCAGTCTAATGACAGATCGTGCAAAAAGAAGCTGAAATTGAAATCAATTGATTTGTGTACACGGAGAGGAATTTTTATTTTTCTTCGTGTTGCTCAGGAAGACAATAATGCCACAATATATTTTTTTTGTAATGGCTAACAAATTAAACACAGGGCCATGCAAAGGTCAGAGCTAGTGATGTGGTATGTAATATTGAGAAAGACTTATTGACTCAAACAAAAACAGGACATTCAACCAGACGGCGTTTCTCAAAGCTCTGTTTTTCTTCTTTTCTTCAACCCCAACTACGTAGTTTTATTGCCAAAACCTTCACATTTTTGCTTCCTAATTGAAATACATTGGTTTGAAAGACGTGCTTGGCGACACAAAATAAATGGACAATTACTTCCCATGTACAGAAATAATTAGACTTGCCAAATTCCAACCCTTGGTCAGTGGACTTTGGCTTCAAACGTCCTGCAGTTCAACAACAATAACGTGGATCACGGTTCTATCAATCTCAGGCAGCATTCTGTGTATGGACCCGGCGCCAGTGTAAAGCGGCGTGCCAGCCGAGAGCAGCATTAGCACACAATGGAGCTTAACGAAGGCAGCGGATCGTCCTCTGGGGAAACGGAGCTTCCCAGACTACTTGGATGAAAGCTGCAGCGTCTACAGCTGAGGGAAAAGCTCAAGTTACCCCGAGGCGGAGAGGTCCACTCTCACTCAAATCCTCCTCTCCTCACCAAATGCACCATTATCTGGCTTTAAAAAGGGTTGATGTCTCTCTTCCTGTCAGTGAGTGTGAGATGGGGTTGTAAACTAGGGGGATGAATGGGATGCATGTTGACTATTTGGCATGACACCCATGGTCAAGTATAAGAATAGTACTTATTTATGCGGTTTAAGATGCATACTACCCTTAGGGGAACCATTCACATTGGCTAAAACTGACCATTTGCAACAGTGATTGTCCAATCATAGCTCAGTGTACAACTATAGGCACAGTAGGCCTGTCAAGCTTTGGATTTCCTAACATTATGATTTGTTTCCTAAAAAACAAACGAAGGGAAGGAACTAAACCAACAAGCCCTCCAA
Source organism: Eutrigla gurnardus (assembly GCF_963514095.1). Lineage (NCBI taxonomy): Eukaryota > Metazoa > Chordata > Actinopteri > Perciformes > Triglidae > Eutrigla > Eutrigla gurnardus. Next base: position 18,545,471 of record NC_139930.1, read on the forward strand.
CTCATACGACCAAATAGGTCGTGTGTCACGTCCTCAAATACGACCTCTGGGAGCGTATTGCGGAGATTCTTCCGCAACGATAGTAGTGGTTAATGTTAGGGTTAGGTCGACGTGTGGAGGGGGTCTCTGCCGATGATTGACGGGGGGCGATCGTCTGAGACACCGGAGTGTCGATATTTACTTGACCGCTAGAGGGCGCGCTATTTTGAAACGTAACATATGGTCGTAATTCGGTGCTTGACACACGACCTATGTGGTCGTTTTCTCGAGGAGGACAGTCTGAACTAAACAGGTAATGGGTGTGGTGTCTCCCCTTCATTGTGAGATCAATGAGGCACAAACCAATTAGTCATTAATGGTTAAAAGCTGACTGTATATAAGAAGTGGACGTAGTCATGGTGAAGTTACCCACCAACTTTTGGACTACACTTTTGAAGCTTTGAGTTAAGCATTTTGGCCGTCACCATCTTGGAAGGAAGTGACCATATTTGGACTGTGGAGGAGCGACGGGTGGATCTGACAAACACAAACAGCAGAGCAACATCCTTATTGGATCTGGATTCATCTGGCTTCTGGCATTCAATAATTCAAAGCAAACTGTATAGCTCAGTGTTCAGAAGTCATCTTAGTAGCTGATTGTAGCGACTTGTGAAGGTAGCCACGCCCTAAAACATACCCTGTCTCATCATCTATTTTACTCTAAATGGGAGAATCATTTACTAAATGAACAGGTGTAGAATTTTCCAGACCTTTTATCTTGATGTACTTGAAGTTTAGATACCATTCGATAGGGGAGTTAAAGGTTCTGACGTGTATAAATGGTACTGGTGGTAAAGGATACACAGATTTTAAGTGCCCAGATTGAATTTGATGTGAGAAGAAGCAGACAGGATGTTCAGTTAAACGCTTCTCTTTTCCGTTGGAGGGCAGGAGGTTGGAAAGTGTAAAGAGTCAATGGCATGGGCGTGACCTTAACATTATTATTTACTGTCCAAACCATCATTAATTATTCACTGAAATTAGAGCTTGAGCCATACATGTTGTTGCATCGTTTCCTGCCTGCAGTGTTTGAGGGGAAAAGCATTTTTTATGTTTTCAAAAAAAAAAAAAAGGAGCAACACTCACTGTAAAGATTCGTAAGGGTTGCTAATGATGCCCAATGTGATGCAAATGACTCATTCATAGCCGCTGCCTGGCTTCGCCTTGAATAGACGGAAGGGGGGGGGGAACTCAGACCTAATGATGTTTGGATGGAATCTCTGTTCCGCATTAGGACTGAAATTAATTTGCAAACACAATGCCCCTTTCTTACTGCATCGCAACTAAATCAAACACAGAAAGAAATCCAGATGAAGCCTTGCAAATGCTTGTTCAAAGGCCATTAGAAATTCTATTTCATAATGAGCAGTGCCCGGCTCACTCATCATCACACTGACAATCCTCCCTCCCCTGCCTTTTTCTCGACGGAGCCGAGGAAGCCGAGCAAATGGTGTCAGAGTCGTTGAGCGAAGTGTCGGAGCGGTTTAATATTACATGATTTTGGGCATCAAGTTCTGCTTTCGTTCTCCTTCACAGCAGATAAACAGGCAAAGGCAAAAGAGAATAGCAAGTGTTTTTGGCAAGATGGAGCATAATTCATTTACTCAGTGTCCAGTCGGAGTAATAGATATTAAAAGCATCTGTTCCCAGCCAGCCGCGCATTAGGGCGCTCTTACATGATGTGGGTCTGTCAACACAAATCTGAGTCGGGCAGGCACTCTGTTCGCAGGCAGCGCTGATATATGAAGATGTCAGTGAGAGACATACAACTTCCTCCTGTGAAATGATGGAAACAAACAAAGTCTTGTCAAAAGGCGGCTCTGCAGGGTTGCGTTGATTTACTCGGTTTACTGTGCAGCCGACTGAAAAAAGAGAGGCAGTGAGTTTAGAGAGTAATTGTAACAGTTTGATGCCTCCAGGGAGATGAGTGTATTTAATCTTGCTAACATGCCGCATTAATGCTGAATTAATATTATTATTATTATTTTTTACAAACAACCCCTACTGAAGTCAGCGTCTGACTGAGAAAGCATTGTGCAATTAAGTCATTTCAGTTAATCATAGAGTGCCTGATGATGAATAACCCTGTATAATGATATAATAAAAATACAATTTATTTCAAAAACAGTTACACAGTGTTTCACAATTAACTTGTTATACTGTCGAATGAGAAGTTATCTCAATACATTTTCAAAGTCCCAACGTTACATTGTGTAGGATGTGAAAAGGAGCTGCACAACAATCAAATCAATCAACAAAAAGCTCCCTTTATTTGGTCAAACAAACTCTTTATGTGACCAATTACTGCTGGAAATCTCTGTCGCCTTATTAAATATGTATTCAACTCCAATAATATTCCATCAATAGCAAAAAAGATTGCCTGCACAATGCAGAAAAATAAACATTAACAGGCGCGCTGATGCTCATACATGTTCTTGGATACTATAAATAAGACGGTAGCATTAACATTGTGGAACAGCGGCCGCTCGTTTGCTTGCTAGCATGGTTGTAAATCTGCAGAGAGCCCAGCTGAGTGTGTTAGCCTACAGGAGCGGGGGAGGGGTGGATGAGACTGATTGTATCTCAAGCACCGGGGGTCTCTCTGCATTACGAGCTTTTTATTATGAAAGGGTTAATGCTGCTGTGCACGTGCCAACGAGCGAGATGGATGCTTGCTGCTATGCTAGGTGTAATTGGATCACGCACCTGCCTCTGTGGTGTGGTCATTGATCTCTTCCCCCTGCAGGGCCCAATATTTAGGGAGGCGGAGCCGCGTGACTGAGACCCTATTGATTTTCACCTCAAACCGATCATGAGTCTTTGAACATGACTCTGCGGCGCTGCGCGGCGGACCGCCGAACAAGGGCCCGGCCGTTCCTGTTCAGTATGTGTGGAGTGAGACGCTCACAGCGGGGCGAAGCTGCTCCACCGCTGATGAAATTGCATGTTGACATTTTTGCTTGATTTGCGTAGCAACGTATTGATAAGCCAGGGGCTGATAATCGATGATGCAACACAAAGAGAGGCAATGACAAACTAGCTTGGGACCAGCAGGGTTTTCACTTCAGAAATGTAATTTAATCGAGGATCATAATGAAAGAAATTCTTTTTTTTTTTTTGTCTGCAGGTGATTTATCATTTGCAGGGACTCATTTTGAGAACCGCTAAACCACTGTTGTTGTTGTTTCTTTTTTTAATGCTAAATTCAGAATGAATTACAGTGCTACGTATTCAAAATGTCACTTTCCATCATTTAACTGCTGACTGGTGATATACCTTCTCACATTATGTGCTAGAAGGCACTCAGCGAAGGATTACACTTAATTACACATAAAACACTTTTCTGGAGCAAAGCCATCCACATTTTCTCTGATACAAAAAATAATAACTAAAGACAAACTAAAGACAATACATAGGAAAAAAAGGTCACTTATTGATGTTGCATCAGCGAACCAATTTAACCTTTTGCATCTGACAACTGCATTTTAATGCATTTTAATACATTTACACAAGCAAAACAGAATAACAGTGATGAAGCTATTTGCAAGCAAGGAAGTTTTATCCCCCTGGATGACATTTACTCACACAAACCCAGGGGACTGCATTGTCTGTGGGGGGGGGGGGGCATCGACAAAGCAAACAGTTAAGCAGCATCATTACAATGCATAGAGCCAGGCAAACTCATTTCATTTTTAATGCATATAGGTGTGTGTGTGTGTGTATGTGGTACAAAGGTGATAAACAAGTCAAAGGACATTATATTAGGATCAGTGGGGAGCTGGCTTTCTTTGCATGTGTGTGTGTGTGTGTGTGTGTGTAGTCCTACAATTGTGTACTTAATATGCTTTGGAATTTGTGTTATGATTGATATCTGGTAAGTGCATCCTCGGTCCACATGGTCATAATAGATGAAGGTTTTGAGAGATTGTGTGTTTTCTGAGAATATTGAATCAGTTGTAATATGCATGCATTCATTCTTCTTAAATGCTTGCAAAATCTTGGTGTGTGTGTTAGTGTGTGAGAGAGAGAGACATCTCCTCAAGCAAATGAAAAAGTATTCTGCAATAGCCACCTCTTTCATATCTGGGAGTCCCACCAGATAACTGCTTGATTTCACTCTTTTTCAATGATGCTCTTTGACCGGCTGCTGAAGTTGCCGTAGGCAACCAAAGCAGAAATATTACAACCGTGATGAATATCGAAAAAATGCAGTGTGGGGTTTTTAACAAGAGCTTATACACGGCGCATTAGGATGATGAATCCCCCTCTGCCTGGGCACCCTCCAGATACAGCACAAAAAACCCCAGATGAAATCTATGTCAGAGAGAGAGAGAGAGAATACCTGGGTGTCTGTTCTTGATTAAAGAGTGGTAGACAAAATATTAGGTGATGTTTACCTGCAGCATTCCATTCTAACACCACAATTGGCCTCAGTGATGACAATAGAGGCCTACCAACGTCTCTCCGACACCGCCTTTCAAACCAAAACACACATTTTAAGATCACACAGGTGTTGCAACCAAACCCCCCGCAGCTACGGATGACATCAGCTGTCAAAACCAGCCTGTAAATACAAAGGCGTTAGCAGATGAAAGCCGGCGCTTCTTTAGGATGTTAGAGAGATTATCCTCGTGCAACACGTCGAAGGTGTTCCTCTCCGTCTGATGGTCTTTCTCTCCACACAGAGGGTGGGTTTTTTCCCCCTCTGTTTGGTTTCTATGGCGCCCCGGCGTTTGAGCCGACAGAACTTGCCGTCGCCACGTTTTGAAGTCGTAACGCTCACAGTGTGTTGCCTCCGAGTAGCAAATGCATCACTATAATCCAAACTCCTCTGTTTGATGGGCTTTGAAATAGTGTTTAACTGAACTCCCCCGGTGCCGGCGTGTAACGCTCGTGCAGAGATCCCGAGACACATTCAAATCACTATTAAACCGAGAGGGCAGTTCTCGCTCTCGAGAACAAATCAAACGTATTCCGCCTCATATATCACTGCAAGCAGCTTTTGGCAAACTTTCTCCTTGCACCAACTTTGAATACTAAGTGACTTTTCTTGTCTACTCATCTCGCCGTTCATTTTCCTCGTGGCCCAATTTCTCCAGGGATGTATAATTGAACAATTTATGTATGAAACGGTTACACAGTGTCACACGCAAATCCAATTTCCAGACAATAATAACTATTGAGATACTGTATTGTTGAGACGAATCAACCACATCTTGTGAACTGATTGAGGTTCCAGTGAAGAGAACAACGCAGACCTCATGTATTCTATACTCCTGTGGAAATACTTCACTTACTGTCAAGAATGACTTCATAGTTACATACGGACCATCTTGTGATGGGATAGACAAACGGACAGATCTAGACAAACTGAGAGATCTAGACGAACAGACAGATCTAGACATATTTAGACAAACGGACAGATCTAGACAGATGGCCAGATCTAGACAAACTGAGAGATCTAGACAAACAGACAGATCTAGACAGATCTAAACAAACGGACAGATCTAGACAAACAGACAGATCTAGACAAATGGACAGATCTAGACAGATCTAGACAAACGGACAGATCTAGACAAATGGACAGATCTAGACAAACAGACAGTCCTAGAGAGATCTAGACAAACAGACAGATCTAGATAGATCTAGACAAACGACAGAGCTAGACACACGGACAGATCTAGACAGATGTAGACAGATTTAGACAAACTGACAGATCTAGACAGATCTAAACAAACAGACAGATCTATACAAACAGACAGATCTAGACAAATGGACAGATCTAAACAAAAAGACAGATCTAGACGGATCTAGACAGATGCAGACAGATATAGACAAACGGACAGATCTAGATAGATGTAAACAGATCTAGACAGATCCAGACAAACGGACAGATCTAGACAGATCCAGACAAACAAACAGATCTAGACAGAAAGAAACAACACTGTCTGTGATGGTTCCTGATAGTCGCTGTCTCCTGAACCACATCATGTCACGATGACTCAGACACAGACACTCTCACAAGGTGAAAACAATACCAACGCCGCTGTCGTGGCTGGTACATTATTATTGACTCTCAACAATCCATTAAGTTGATTTGTCAACATCAATAAACTATATACAGTGGAGGGAGCGTAGGAGGCCTGGCTGCCTTTTTTGTTTGGCAGAGAACACAAAAGGCCCTTCAGGACGTCGGACCGACACACAGCTTTTGTCTGGGGAGGACAGGCTCACCCAGGAGCTCAGGGATCTTTCCTCTCGGCCGGCTTCTGGCACTTCTCGAAGCTCTCCCGCAAAATTACCCAGGACATCTTCTGTGGAATCTCACGCTTGGATTTAGAAAGCCGCTCACATCAGACTTGTGGCATAGCCGCTTAGTGACAATTAATTAAGATAGCCAGACTTACTGTGTGATGCCCTCCGTGTCGTCCAGGCTCTGCAGGCAGTGGGAGTCTTTCTCTCTGTGAAAACGATAAAAGTCCCTACATGTGTTACAATCACACAGTACATCCTAATTACTAACCAACGGAGGGGAAGAGTTGATTTGCGCATTCTCAACTTCTTCGACTTTTCACCGTTCATGTCAGTTTTGATTTTGACCAACACCTCTTCTTCCTCCGCTGCCTCAGGCTCAGGTGTTTGCACCTCAGGTGGCTGCCGGCGGGGCGTCGGGCTCGGCCATGGCTCTTTGCGCTCCAGCCCTTCATCATCCTCTTCATCCCCCCTGGCTTTGGTTGTCAAAAACCACAATGACAGAAGGAATGATTATTTTGACGCTCGCTCCTGTGCTGTTTGTGTATTTCTAACCTTCCAGCCGGCTTCACTACCCATTCCTGCTGCCTTTTTGACAGACTTCCTCTCAATGCTCTTCCTTTTCCCGGCCTCCTGCAGGTGGTTCTGCACATCAGCCCGGATCAGCTCGCCATCCATCAGGCGCTTGTCCATTTTGAATGCTCAAGAACGGACAGGACACAGACTGGATGTCGACCCGGCCTGTGGCAAGATTCAGCAGGATCTATCTTTCTTGAATGTTGGGCAACCGAAGAGACCTCCAGAGGTGGTTCAGCAAGGCCGAACACACCTTCAGGCAGATGGTGCAAACAGTTGCTGACTTAGGTGATACAAAATATTCTTAGTTTATTCTAAAACACAGGTGATAAGCTTCAGCAAATATCCCAGTAGCTGAAATATTTATATAAAATATAATGTATCAAATAAAGGTTCAAATTATCTTTACAAATGCTGGAAGTGAATAATGTAAGAGAGAACAGCAAGAACAGCTAATAACTTATGAATAAATAATACACATTTTTTACATTAGTCATACAGCATTAAATATGGCTTCATTGGACCACAGACTGAGACTAGGAGGCCGAAAGACATTGGGTCAGACTTTCATGTCAAACTTCAAACGTGCAAATTAAATAAAACATTAATGAACCAAAAGCGTCACCTTTATGGAACCTTTTCATCCATTGTTATCTGAAAGTATTGGCAAAAATAATCACCACGGCAATGACATTTTCAGTGATTGCACAGTATCAAAAATCAATGCTAGAAAATATTGCCTGCACAGTTTAACAGCTGCATTCAGCACAACTACAATAACGAGACATACTGCGTTGACCTTCAAGGCAAGAAAGCTGTAGCCTAGCGACACTATTATATGAGGACACGCAGGAGGTGAGGCATCGCTGCAAGCTTATGCGGCGTAATTAAGACATTCACAAATCTGGCGACCCAGTAGTCTGAAAAGCACATTGCTGAACTGCAGCTCAGTCCTCCAAACTACTGATCTGGCAACTGGCGGCGGCGTCCTTTAATTATCTCTGACATGAATACAGGAACCACGCAGAGATGCCGCGTGTGATGAGCAAACAAAGGATGGTACCGTATGACAGAAATACTAACATCAAGCAACGACTGTGAGCTCCCCCCGCCCTCGTCCTCCCTCCGCTCTATTCTCTTCACTCTTTTTGTTTTTGCACGTCCATCAATCCGTCTCCTGCTGCATTTCCTCTCTCTTATGTTCATCCATGATGGCCTCCACACTGCTCTGCTTCTCCCCGTCTCCCATTGTCTGTCAATGTCCCTCAGTGCATGTCTGCTGCGTCATTCTGGCATGACCTACATAACCCCTGGTCATCAATTTTGTATATCTGATGCATTATGATGCATGGATTTCTACAGCAGAGTTCCCTCCAGGCAGCTGTGAGCAACGGCATGTCACTAAAATAAACACACACACACAGACACACACACACACCCACACACAAGCATAAATCAGACCATAGCAGTCGTTCGCTGACTTGAGCCCCCCCCCGGCAACAACACAAACGGACAGCACTGCAGCCTATTCAGGGGCAGACAAACACAAAGAAGACGGCACAGTCTGAGTGGGGATGATACTATCTTGGCACCGAGCACTGGATGAAGCGAATACAAAGATAAATGGAACGGATAATTAAGAGATGATGGGAGAAATACACAAACCCGTCGTTTTTAATAGAAGGTTGAAGCAGCTGAATGGACACGCCGGAAGAGAAATAGGCTAACACGTTGTAACCCTCTGAACCAATGCGGTCACTCATCGGTAAAGATGTTTGACAATGTGCTTCCAGTGTTTCGGACTGGAAGCAAGAATGAAAAAAAAAGAGCATCTACAGCAAGCGTGTCGTCACAGTTGAAAGTGTTTTTTTGAAAGGGTGCGTTTACAGATTTTTTTTTGCGATTTAGGATCTTGCGCTTTTAATGTAAATGTCTGCATTAGCCAAATCACAGTGCTCAGTCAGTGAATAAAAAGGCCTAAGGGTCGGCCTGTAGGCTTCTCCACCCGGCGGCCTTGAGTTGTCTCTGTTTACCCAAACTGTGTGGGTTCAGCATCAATCACAACAGCCTACACCAATCTACAGAGCACTCCGCTCTTATGTCTTCATCATCTGCCTAAATACCTGCAGCTATACAAAACATGGAAGCAAAACTGACAGTTACTCAGGGATGGATGAGCTGTAGCAAACTGACTCTTGCGTAGCCCAACTGCAGTGTATACAGTTATAATAAGATGGTTACCACTCGAAATGAGTTATCCTTTCCACCATTGCTGAAAACTGTGTCCTATTAGCTCATTATCTAATGAGAACCCTATGAAATAGTCCTATAAATACATCTTTGATGGTTAAGTACATGATATCATACTTGCGCGATGACTGAGGCTAAAGCTAAAGCTCAGCACCCTTACCAGCTGATGAACCACGTAGAAGGCTTGTTAGTAAAGGAGCAGCCTTATGTGTTCAGCAGGGTAAAGTTAACTGATATATTTAGCTAACGTAATGCTATCTAGGCTAACAATTAGGCTGGGATGCTAACACAAGGGCGTTAGCATCTCTCGCTCTCTCTGCCCAAGAGGGTTTTTTTCATATTTAACCTCAAAGAATAATGCACTTAGTTGATAATACAACATTATTTTGGAAGTAGCTTCACTACTGTAGGTAGTTAGCTAGTTAGCATGCTAATATGTGCTAAGTGAGCAGAGAAACTCACTGTTTAATCACAATCGTGCTCTTGTATTTTGGGTTTTGGAAACACTGTTGTCCAAATTCTTTGAATAACAAGTATAGCTCATGTTGGGCGTTTCGACATGTGGGGTAATCCCAGTTATTCATCTGCCATAATTTACTTACGGTGGCTAAGCTACCATTGGATGAACGCTGTTCGGGGTTAGCAAATTGTCAACTGTGGGAAAATGTCCTAAAATGTTCTAACGATATTTAGTGAGATATGAGTCCATCCTTAAGGAAGAGAAGCCGGCTAATCTTTGATGGACGAGGTTAGGTCGTGAACGTTAGATGTTAATGATCTAATTCATCTCTGTGATTCCGAACGGCCCATAAAACTTTAATGATTTTTGGATGTGGTGATTGGAGAGGCCGTTATAATGTGTTTGACTTCACGCCGGCATCGATTGAAATCGCTCCAGAATTGCTCTTGCGGCTTCTCTGGCGACATTACTGACCCGCAGTACGAGGGCAGCATTCGCCTCAACGTGGACACCTGATGCTCGAAACTCGTTTTTTTTTTTTTGTCTTTCATATGAAACGGCTCTCTGTTTCACTTCAGACCTTAAAACTATGTTGAACATGTGGCAACTGCGTTTCACAGAGATTTGTCCGGATGAAGATAAACGAGAGAAAAATGATTCATCGGACCACGCTTTTTCCAATTGCAGCAATCAAGAATTTGTACTCTTTATGCCAGAACATTTATCTTTGTCTAATGGCCTCAGATATCGCCAGTTTCTGAAAGGCAGCAGCGCAATACATGCCAGCTATACATGAATCTCAATAAGTGCAGAGGCGGTAGTTCTGCTCAGAGGTAAATTGATAATTGTTCGTTCTTCTACTTGTCATTTGCCTCGATAGATGGGAGATAAATCTCTTCATCCACATTCCTCTTATTTCTAGCCCTCTCTTTTCATTTCCTCTTGTCCTTCCTCCTCTCCTCCCTCACCTGATCACTCTGTACAGCACCAGAGGGTTTTTATCCTCCCAAGGTCTTAAGACTGAATGCCGATAGAGTGATTATCCAATGCATTAGTACCGACTCCAGATAAGCACAGAGTGGGCTGTTAATTCATGCTTTTAATGGCGCTCTCTCCTTTTACGTGCAGAACTGGTTCCTGGACCCATATATATATATACAGACCAGGTTTGCAACGCGCCGAATGAATGCAGCTCTGCTGAGACACAATGGACGGGTGCAGCATATCTTTGATAGCCATCTGTAGCATCAACCCTGCAGAGAGCGGAGGGAGAGAAAGTGATGAAAGGGGGAAGTAATGGCAGCGCGCCTGAGAGGGACGACACACATTCTATTGGGACCTAAATTTAAACTGGAGCTCTTTTACTCACTTCCCCCCCAATCTCTCTTTCACACACTGTACACTTGCAAAAAAAAATCCCATCTGGGAAGAAGGAGGGGAAATAACTCAACTGGTGAAAGAACAGGGCCTCTCTCAAATGGAGCATTTTGGAAGGTTAATCAATTTTTTTCCCTGTGAAACGTTGGATAACTACACGCCAAATCATAGCGTTCTACAGTTCATCCCGCGAGCAGATACATAAGCAAAGAGAGTGTGCTCACAATCATTCTGTCGCCTCACAAAATGCAATGCAACTGAGCGAGCACATGCGTTTTTGCTCAGTGACTTCCCATGCGATGCACCTGCAATGACGACAATTTAAATACATCTGCATGCAAACAAGATAATCCAGCGATTTGCATTTTGAACTCAAATACATCTCGAGGAGGAAATATCCATACGAGGAGGCCACATGAAATCAGTACCCCACATCCAGCTCTGTTTGAACACTGAATTCTTCCCCAATCACAGCGGCGATCCATCATCTCCTATTGCTTGTGTTGATTGCTCGTTCACCACAGTCCTCATCTACTTGCATCAGTGGACGAGGAAGCGAGAAGACGCATTAACTTTGCACAAAATAACTAAACCAGACGCCATCATTCATTTTTTAGAGAGTTGCAAAAGAAAAAAGGTGCCTTGTATGAATTAACCGAACAGTCGCCGAACGTCTTCTCTCACATCCGAAGGCGGTGAAGGCGAACAAACATTCCCGTTCTCCCATGCAACTTTTAATAGAGGAACAGCTCGTCAGGCGGTATCAAAGGGACTACTGTGCTTTTAGTGGAGGTGTCCGCTGTCGCTTCATGCAACGGAGACAGCCAACTTTAATATCGGCCAAAGTGCCAGTGAGAGGTGTCTCCTGCTGTCCGGTGTGTGGGCTGTGTACCGCCACGCAGGGGACGGCTCCGGCCAAACAAATGTTCTTTTGTCGGCATCATTCCACTTCCATTACTCAGAGATAACCCCGCCACCCCCTTGCCCCATAATCAAATCCTCATTGAGTGAGCTGAAGACACGTCTGATGGAAAGAAAAATCACTCGGACTTGCAAAAGCAATCGGACGCACGAGAAGAACGCGCCATCCTGAAAATCATTTTGAGTTTAAACCTCCTCTCGGTCTAGTTCAGGCAGACGGAGCAGCCAAAAAAAAATAATCTGCTAACGGACAAATGAGAGTTCACAGAACACAGATAGGAACTTGCCCTGGTTCCATTACGAGGTGATTTATGCGTCTTCGTTTCAGCTGGGAGTCCATCTACAGGCCACTGGGCTATCGGGAGTATAATGTGGTTCAGAAAGTCGTGGGCAGGCAGGAGCAGGGCCGCTTGACCGTCCAATTAGAGGTCTATTGGGTACCTTAGTATCATTCTAGATGGTTCTAGCGTGCAGATAACACACACACACACTAAATTAAACACAAAACTAAATTATTAAGACAAAGGATTCATTTATTATGATGAGACTGGATTCATCCCGCCCACACAGTCCCGAAGAGGCAAATTAAAATAATCCTCCAAATATCTCCACATCCCGTAATTCTAATGCTTGATTTCCCTTGTTGGTAGTAACACATTCAAGTACACAAGTGTACAGCTTTGATTGTGTACTTTTTGAGTAGGTTTATTTGTCTGTTTATATATACATATACTGAACTCGACAACAATAATGACAATGATGCTCAAACGCATCAGTATAGTAATGAAGCTGGTATTCGAGAAAACACCGGTGTGGTTATTTGTGATTGGCGTCAAAAGTACAGCCGACTACTTGTCTTTGAAAAGGCTCGGGTAAAAGTAGAAGTACTGATTCAACTAATTTACTCAAGTAAAAGTGGAAAAAAGTACATTCTCTGAAATGTACTCAAAGTATTCCTATTATACTTGCTGTGTTTTTTGCGTCACAGTAGTAAGAAAAAATATAATCGACTTCCCCTCAAATGCATTCAAACTAAAGTAAGGAGCCTGTTTTGAAAATGTGAATGTAGAAAGTACAAATTTTGGAAAAAAATAGAAATAGGTACTTGGTTATTTCCAACCTCTGTTATCTGGCAGCATTTTAACATCTAATAATAACACATGAGCTCATGGGTATGGAAGACAGTATGTTGTTTTTTCCTTTAGACAGACTTATTTGGAGCGAATCATCATCCGGGAGAGGCATGGTCCCTCCCTTATGCTTTGCCAAATTTGAATCTCCCTCTCTCCGCGATGCTACTTCCGCTTTCAGCACCATGTACAGCGCCGTCACTCTCATCTCTTCCCCCCCATCGAGAGCAGCTTCGCACGGCGGCGGCTCCAGGCGGGGAGGGAAACTTTTGGCGATCCCGGAGCGCAGCTTCAACAGCGGGCGTGTGCGCATCGACAGTGTCCTGCTTCGTTCTCCCGCCCGGATGCTCATCACAGCCCGACGCAGCCAGAAATAAACTGCGGCCACGGAGGAACCGACGGACAGGAGAGAGAGAGGAGAGAGAGAGAGAGGCAGCGAAGACATCCGAGGCTCCCGATATGAAATGAATATGCACGGAGCCGCCAAACAGACCCGCCGCGTCCTGGGCTGCTGCTGAGGGGAGAACAGCATTAAAGAAGAATTTAACAAACATAGAATAAGAAGAAGAAACCAGCCCGGAGGAGAGGACCGCTGTGCGGGGAGAGGGGAAGAGGTGGTGGTGGTGGTGGTAGTGGTGGTGGTGGGGGGGACGCGAAGGGACTCGATCTGCATGTGAGACCGCTGGTCCACACACACCGGAGGCAAGAGATGCAGCCTGCGAGCAAGCTCCTGACTCTGATTCTCCTCATCTTCATGGGCACAGAACTCACCCAAGTAGGTTTTTTTTTAAATGTTTGTTTCACGCCATTTTCCCCCCCACATCCTTTTAATTAAAAGCTAAAAAATAATCAAATAAAAGCGGTTGATTGGCTTCAGATCCGAGAGATTATACCTGGCATACCTCGCATAAAGAGCCCCCGTGAATTAGCCCCCTCTTCCCCCCTCCCTGCTTAAACAGATTAACGGTGGGATTACATGATGTGAATACATTGTGCTTGACGGGCGCGGATGGATCAAGCAATCCCCACCGCCGGGGATGACAAACCGGCCAGATATATAGGGGGAAGGAGGTGGGTGGAATTATTGCATGAACTGTCAATTTTCTCATTAGCAAATTGCTCAGATTGATCAACTGCAGGGCTGATACAATATGTTGCCTGTATCTCTCTCTAAAAAAAAAGAGGCCGTTGTTGAATCATGGGGGCTGCTGCTCTTAAATCAAGGCTTCACAATCAAATGCAGTGTCTCATAAAGAAGGTGTTTGGAGCATGCTCAATGACCACACTGTGACTTACTGTGTTTTTGCCTGAGAGAGAGAGGGGGAACATTCATTCCAACAATGTGAAGCCAAGCCAGTAGTAAACAAATGGACTGGTCCATAAATCGCATCTTTGGGATTCTTTTACTGGAACCAGTAATGACTTCCTGCCGTTCCCAGCGACGCATGTAATATGGTTGCATTAAACTGTTGCCTTTATACATTTTGTGCAGACGGTATGGTGGTGGTGGTGGTGGCGGGTGGAGATGTGGAAGGGGGGGGGTTATTTATCACCAGGCCATGCCACCACCGGATTGAAGAGTTTGATGATTTAATAGCCCCCCCATGCTTGAACAGAGAGTCATATTTCATTGGCTTCACTCTAGTGTGAATCCAATTGTGGTTGGTAATTGGAGGCTGAAAAAAAAAAAGTGCCACAGAGGTATCAATAAATTAATCTCTGTTCCCGGAGGATTTGTAATATACTCCAAGTGACACACTCAATAAAATGTGTTGGAAGTAGGCAGCTGACCCCCCCCCCCCCCCCCCCACCACCACCATAACCAGTGTATTAGAACATTATTGATGATATATCGCCTTGACACAAATCCGCCGACATTATTGATTTAAACAGCAAACGCGTGACAGATTTGACATGTGGACGTACACACACAGCTACTGGTGCCGTTGTACCCCCCCCCCCTAACGAAAAGCATCGAACGTGTGAACTTGTAATCTGAACTGGACACGAGTGTGCGGCGGAGCAGGGTGCTGAGAAACGCTGACACGGCGGGAACGATGGGGCGATTTGATGGAAGTCAGAGGAGAGTTGGGACTCTGGGTTTGGTGACAGCAGGTGTCGGGGTCAGGGGTTTACAGTGCCGGCGTTTCTCTGGTGGCCTGAGAGTGCATCCCATCTGTTTTTTTGTTTTTAAGAAGGCAAGTCGAGAGGAGTCTGTTCCAGGAGGACAGAAACTCGACTCGACTCTATATTTATACAGCGTACTGCTATAGAAACCCACAGATCCACCGTAGGAAGGCCTTCTCTGCATCACATCTCTGTTTGAAGACGGATATATATATATAAATAAATAAAAACACAAAGTGAGAGGCGTATCCAGAGATGGAGAGCCTCGAACAATGCTGCTCCCTTAATGACCACGTGAGCCACCTTTGCTTCATAAAGTCAGCGAGGTGGGGGGGGGAGCAGGATCTTTTCTCAACATCTGCCTGATTAGTGGCGTTTCCACTTCCTCTCTTATTCCGCCCGCGTTCATCCTCCATCTTCCTCTCGCTGGAGGATTTCACTCGACTGCTCGGCGTTTGGCTACAGAGAAGAATAGTAAGCAGCCAGAGCGGCATCTGTTCCTCACCTAGTGGCTCCCCCCGTGGGCCTCGGAGGACCTCCCCCCCCTCCCACATCCTCAAACATCTCACGGACACCTTTTAACGACACAGATGGCGACCTGCTTCCCCCCCCCCCCTCCCTCCCTCTCAGACACCATGCAAACCCACGCACCATATCGCTCAAACAAGGTTGAACCTGCACGTGTTAAGGTTTTCGATTTCTGCAGGATTCTTTTTTTTACACGTTAAAAGAAAAAGAGCTTCTAATTCACATGAAACAACTCAATCAACTTCGCCAACTTTTCTCCGGCAAGGGAACGTTTTTTTTTTTTTTCTTCTTTTTTTTTTTAAACAGTAAGTTGGATTTTTAATACATGAAGGTGGAAGAATCAATCGGGTCTTTTTTTTCATGTGAGAAAAGAAACTGAGATGGAGTTGAGCTGAATTGCAATACGTGTGGCAGCTGGGGTTGGAGCTATTTATTATTCAGTATGGTTGCTGAAGCAAGTAGGGGGAGAGAGAGGGTAGAGAGACAGAGAGAGAGAGAGAGAGAGAGAGAGAGAGAGAGAGAGAGAGAGAGAGAGAGAGAGAGAGCAGAAGAGGTGGATACGGTGCGTTTTGTAGTTCACTTGCAGGCTGGAAATGTGTTTTTTTAAGATGATGCTGAGTGTTAATGTTGTTATCCTACATTATTTATTTATATACACACAAGCTAAACACCTGTTCACTATAATGCACTACAGCTCAATAGGCAAGAATATCATCATATATTAATCTTATTTTATTGCCTTATATTATTAAAATGTGGTCCTTTTTTCCACCTATCTTAATTCAAATCTGTGTCTTTTTTATTGTGAAGAAAAATTCACTTTTAAAGAGTTATTATTTAATGTTGCCGTATAAACCTCTTTTACACAATCTTATTTATGGAGGGTTCAAACATCATAATCCATAAGTCGTCATTGTGCAAATGTTGCCTTTTGATTTGGTTTGGACATTTTGAGATCTGGCGTACAGAATTATAAAATCAATCCCCAGTGTTTCTAATGAGTGGTCTTAAATGACAGGTCTCTCTATAAACTGATGAATGATTGATTTTTTTAATTGTATTTTATTGAGTCATCAGTGCAGCTGTGGTGCTCCTCCTCATGCTGCCGTGTTAAATACTTTATACGAGAGGAGGAACCTTTTTTATCATCACCTCCATTAAAACAGGATTAGAGCCGACAACATGTGAAGCATCAGAGTCATTAACACTGGACTAGTCCCCCCCCCCCCACTGATGCCTCACAATAATCTGTGGAGGCTTCACGACTCTGAGCTCTCACCTCAAAGGTCACAAAGAAGTTGCAGAGACTTGGGAGGGAGGGAGGGAGGGAGGGGGTGAGGAGAGAGACAGGGGAGACGTGGAGGTGCAGAGAGTGCAAACTTTCAGTTTACCAGAAAAATGCATTATGGAGCCGACAGAAATAGTCGTGGACACGGAGCCACTCGTGCTATTCCGGGGCCTCATGCATCATGCAGGCCGCCGTCCCATCGGCCTGTTGATTAACCTCCCTTCATATAATGCACACATCCTGTATTCAGTGCACAAACGTGGCATTTATGCATCATATTAATGCTCATATATTATTTTTTACACATATATTTTGCATATGTAGTGCTGCTTCCTTGCATTTTAAAAAGCATCCCCCCTCCCTCCCTCCCCCTCCCTTTTTTTTTTTTTTATTCCGGCAATGCCACAATCAGCTACACGATGGCGCCAGAGTCACGCGCATTAAAAGCTCACCTTCCGTTTGAGCGCGAGGCATCCGGTAACCCTTCATCAATAAAACATACTCCGACTTCTCATCACCCCCCCCCCCCCCCCCTCCCCCTCCTCCCCCTCCCTCCCTCCTCTGTCACTGAAATGCGACAGTTTGGTGGTGGTGTGTGTGTGTGTGTGTGTGCGCGCGCGCGTGCGTGTGTGTACGCGCGCGTGCGTGCGTGTGTGTGTGCGCGCGTGCGTGCGTGTGTGTTTTGACATGTGGATCTTTGCAGTCCTACTATGAACGATCCGGATCAGGTTCCCCTCTCATAGACAAGAAAGCAATGTCACTGTCCCATGTGATTAATAATCCTCCAGCGTCAGTGTCGGCCGACCTCAGCCGCACTGCTCATTGCCCCCCCCCCCCCTCACACACACACACACACACACACACACACACACACACACCCCGGGACAGTCGGTATCGGGCAATTTTGGGCGAATCAGGCGCACTCCCAGATATCAGCGTGAGCGGACCCCCAACCTGGCTGACATCATTGCGTCTGGCGATGTAGATGGATCCGTAGTACCTCCTCCTCCTCCTCCTCCTCCCTCCTCTCAGTGTGTGTGTGTGTGTGTGTGTGTGCGTGCGCGTGTGTGTGTGTGGAGTCAGTGGCACTTCATCACTGAGCTCAGCAAGGCAGGAGGCGGACCGTCGGGCGTGAACCAAATAGTAACGGTGAACCGGAGAGGCGGCAGTGTGCGGGACTACGAGCCAACAAGGAGACGCTTCCAGCAAGGGTTCCCCCTCCCCTCCTCTATTTTTTTTATTCTCTTCCACTGGAGCTTGTCTTACAGTTTTTATTTTTTTTTAAATCTCCATCCCGGACTCCCCCTCTCCGTTTTCACCGGTCCAGGTCGCCTCTCGGTCTCGCGCGTCCGACTCGTTCACTTCGTTTGGAGATGTCCAAAAAAAGAGCCGCCGATCCGGAGTCCCGGGTGAAGAAACAGCAACAGCAAGCCGAACTGGGCACCATGACTCGCCTCCCCCGATCCTCCGCGGGCTCCGTAGAATGAAGACGACCTGACGAGATAAAAAAGATTAAAAGGTGGAGAATAAAAAAGGTCCAAGCAGCGCGCAAAGATGTCGGTGCCTTTGCTGAAGATCGGAGTCGTGCTCAGCACCATGGCGATGATCACCAACTGGATGTCGCAGACCCTCCCCTCCTTGGTGGGGCTGAATACCACCAAGCTCACGGCGGCGCAGGGAGGGTACCCGGACCGGAGCACGGGAGTAAGTGCGCAAGTTACGCATGTTTCCTGCGGCTGATTTCCCCCGTTTTCTTCTTGAATGAATGCTGCGATTGAATGACAACATAGGCAATTTGTGCGCTTTGGTTTCCTAATTAAAAGGAGGAATTCTGTCAACGTGATGCGCTTGCGAAAGTAGACTTGGAGAGTCCTGGTCTGATGTGGGTCCAGCTGCGGTCCCTATGAGTAGCCTGCACTAAGTGGAAAGTTGTCATTTTCCCCTGGTATTTATAGAAATAAGACATCCATGGAGGATAATTAAGCGATTGAAGAGAAATTTCAAGGCAGCCCCCCCTCCTCCTCCTCCTAGTCTGAAACAGCAGGGGGTCCTCATGCATCCTCTCCCCCCCCAGCCTTTGTGAATGAGAGAGGCGTTCAAAGCCAAGGTACAGTTATAGAGTGGAGCTCTTTGTGTCTCTGACAGATCCCGGGTCTGCCTCTGTGCCGGGATAACGATGCTAGTGGAGCCTGAAACATACAACAACGGATGCCTTAAGGCAAAGAAAATAGATCCATGTTGATACCTGATATTTGAATGTGCCATTTCTGCATATTTTTTTGGTAAAAGCAGGGACTGACTGAGCAGAAAAAGGGCCTGCAGATGCACACTGAGATATCAAGGCGGCGGGATTTTCTTTGTGATGTCAGCACATCCTCTGGGGAGACAGCAGTTTGTGGGGGGGGGGGGGATTTTTTGAAGTCACTCCTTCTCACTAATTGATTCAATCAGCAGATCTGTCAAATTCCACTCACTCAATCTTATCTGATCAGCATCTCTCTCTCTCTCTCTCTGGGGAAAAGAACCCTTCATCGTGACGTCGTACTCGTCACGCTTTACACCCTCACACACCCACCCGGTGAATAACGGGGAGCAGCCTGATTGGCTGCATATTCCCCCCTTTTGTGTGGCTTTTTTATATCCTGTGTGATGGTGCGAAAGGGGCGGAGCCTGATGCCTGATGGGGTTTTTTCATAATGGTTATGAATGCAATCCGGGCTTTGGCATCACACAGCTCTTAATGGGCAGCGAAGTGACCTTTTTGTCATTTCCCAGCCTCTCTCTCTCTCTCTCTCTCTCTCTCTCTCTCTCTCTCTCTCTCTCTCTCTCCTCCTATTAATCCCAACCCTAACTCTCGCCCTCAGGTGTTGCCAGCCAACCCGGAGGAATCATGGCAGGTGTACAGTTCAGCCCAGGATAGCGAGGGGAGGTGCGTCTGCACCGTGGTGGCGCCCCAGCAGTCCATGTGTTCACGGGACGCTCGCACCAAACAACTGAGGCAGCTGTTAGAGAAGGTAATCACCTCGGAGTGACCGCCTTTTATCCTTACACTACTTCACACACACACACACACACACACACACACACACACACAGAGGATTATCCATGTTTGTGGTCCGCCCCGTCGGACAAGAATAGGAATCACGCTCTAATGAGCTCCCTGGAAACCCGGCGTGCATCATCAGAGGCAGCTACAAAAACTGAGTCTCTATTGTTCAGCCGGAGCAACACATATGATGACGCAACAGGGCTCAATACACACAGGCTGGAAGCTACCACATTTAGACAAAAAAGGAACATTTAAGCACATTTATGGGCTGGTAATCCCTAAATAATGTGGAGTAGCGAGCTTTTGGGAGAAACCAAATGTCTTAACAGTATGCATCCACTTCCACCGTGTGTCCGAGGGCCCCTGACTAGTTTGTGAGTCACTGCAGGACCAAAGCCAAACCCCCCCCCAAAAACAACACATTGGCAGTCTGTTGCGTGTTTCCTCTGCATCTCTCTCACAGCCAATGTCCACAATGTGTCCCTCACAGGTCCAGAACATGACCCAGTCCATCCAGGTCCTGGACCAGCGGACCCAGAGGGACCTGCAGTACGTGGAGAAGATGGAGGTTCAGCTCCGCGGTCTGGAGACCAAGTTCAGGCAGGTGGAGGAGAACCACAAGCAGAACATCGCCAAGCAATACAAGGTACGGAGAGACCGCCGGTACATCGATCCAAACCGCCCCCCCCTTCCATTTATACTGCAGCTTTAACCCATTTTGTGTTTTTTTTAAATATATTTGTTGTTCCCACTGTGATGTTTCCATAATGCATGCATAATCAAAGAGGTAACTGGACCCACCAACTCACTTCATGAACCTCCGAGATGGAAATCAACCTGGAAATAAGGAGATTAATGTTTATCACACTGAGCAGATAATGTAATGGTAAAATGTACCACCAGGATATCTGATCATGTGACACTTATCCTGAATATAATCTGATTGAAGAGTAGACACAAAGCCCCTTTTTCTCTTAAAGGGCCAGCGCAGCATTTACTATGATATTAGCAGAAATCGAAATTAATATTAATATTTGTGTTTTCATGAACTTTTACTTCCATATAAGGAGTTCGTAGATAGTTTGGATGTGTGTTCTTGCGTGGGGCCGTTCTCCTACACGCTTGGCAAGTTTGGTTGCAAGCTCAAATCCCACACACTGGCCCTTTAAAAGGGTTTGCTGTACAATCAAAATAGAAAAGCCACAGAAGGTTGAAAATAACTTTTATTATGGATATGCATTGATTATTGTCTCAGTCCAATGACTGTTTGAGAGTGAAAAATAAGTATTTTGTACTTCTTAAAGCCCATCAGTCATCAATTCAACAATGCTGAGCTGGAATTCAGGGCATTGTTATTTGAAGAATTACTTAAACGATCAACCAACTTTTCCAAATAATCGCCACTTACTTTTCCACCGATTGACTAATTGCATGATGGACATGAAATTGCTTTTTCAGCTCTCCACTTCGCAAAAAAAACGTTCTCAAGTGCTTCATGTTGTCGAAACACAAGAAGCCAGACAAGAACTTTCAAAATAAAATAATAAGTCAACAAGATACAGATCACAAATTGGACATTCGATGCACTTCAGCTTGTTTTATTCTGATCCACATCATAAAAGCAGATTCCTGATCATCTCATCCATGTGTGTCTATCCATGCATGCTCACATGCAGCCATTCAATGCATGCATCCAACTTTACTGTAATATATAAGTGTGTGTGTGTGTGTGTGTGTGTTGTTAGTTAGGTTAGCAAGCTCTAGCCCCTGTCAACAGTTTGTCATTTTCTTGCTTGCAGGGCTAACTTTAAGACATGTAAAGAGAGCCACAGGGAAGAAGAGGCAGGTCTATTCCAGATTCCCCTGAACTGGGCCACAGTACTGAGAGCATTTGGGCGTCAAACAGTTAATTTACCTTTTTTTTAGCACCATTAAGTCTAAGAAACCCCCAGCCTTCTCCCAAACCACCACTGATCTCTTCCTGCATGTTACTGCTGTCAAAGTTTTCCATTTAAAAGCTTTTTTTCTCCAAACGTAAATACATTATTATTATTATTATTATTATTATTATTATTATTATTATTATTATTATTATTATTATTATTATTATTATTATTATTAATTGCTGTTATATTTTTTTTCTTTTTGGCTTTTGTCTATGCATATTTGGTTACTCAACAAATCTATACGTTAAAAAAAAAAATCAATAGAAGTAAAATTCGAGACACTTTGTTGTGTGTGACATGTAAAAGCATGTAACCCTTAATACGATGTTGCATTTTAAACGATGATGACCAATAAAGAGCTTTCCCAATTGTTGTCGGTGTACCGAGGGCTTGCTTTTTAAAACGGCTGGTCACTGCCGGGGGGAGGGAGGGGGAGGGGGCGGAGCCTCCTCTGCTCGTCCAGGTTGGAGAATGTTTGACACACACCTGCACAGACAAAAAAAAACACACAAACTCTGAACACGGACACAGACGGGGGTCAGTGAAGAGGCAGGATAGAGTTAGAGCAGTCAGGCTCAGACAGGTGTTTTTTTTTTTTTTTTCTTTTCCTTTTTCTTTTTCTTTTATGGACAGTCTCCTTTTTTTGTCGCGCATGACACTCAACCGAGCTTATTCTAATCCTTTCAGGCCATAAAAGCGAAAATGGAGGAGCTTAGACCGTTGATACCAGTGTTGGAGGAGTACAAAGCCGATGCCAAATTGGTATTGCAGTTTAAGGAGGAGGTCCAGAATCTGACGTCAGTTCTAAGCGAACTTCAGGAGGAGATGGGGGCCTATGACTACGAGGAGCTCCACAACAGAGTGTCAAATCTTGAGGAGAGACTCCGAGCATGCATGCAAAAATTAGGTAGGCACAGAAAGTTGTTGGCACACACTTTTGCTTCAAAAAAACAAAATAACATGTGCATGCAGAACAAAAAAAACACACTCCCACTGACATGAAGTTTGTTGTGAGCGGCCAGAAAGAGATCTTCAGGCATATTCAGAGATACTCAAATGCATATTACACAATCTTACACTTTATGGTCAGTCAACCAATCACAGGGCTCATTACATCCAGGTAACTTCTATATCTTTTCCTGTCAGAACACCAATTTTAAGTCAATAATCAACATTTATGTGATGTTTTTCTGTTTCATGCGAATGTTAATTGAATATTTGGGGATTTTACATTGTTTATGGAGCAGCACACACCATTTGAATACTCTGGGAAAATGTGATTTTTATGACATTTTTATGACATTTTTATAGACGGCGTCATTAATAGAAAGACTTAATAATGAAAATATCCCATTTAGTGGTTCTACTTTGTGAACTTGCATAAGATAGCATCCTGTAAAAAAAACGTCTTCCTGTGATGGAAAAAGGAGTTAAAAAACAAGATGAGGCACAAAACACATAACCAGGGAGATGGCGAGTTCCTATCAGACTAATCTTCTGGTTTTAGCCCCGTCTCAGTCTCTTCACACCTCTGTCACAGCCCACAGTGCTAATAGATGCACACCCACACCACAGTGACTAAGATATATTACAAGAGCAGAGACACTTAGCGGGAATATCATGTCCCTGTTTCATATTATTCACAGTGCGAGAGGACAGAAAGGAAGTTTTGTTGCAAAGTCTACTAGTCACTTTATGTACATTGTAGAGTGAACTCAGTTATTTCTCCTGTCATTATGTATCTTTTATCTATGCACACAAGGTTAGTTTTTTTCCTATCGGCTGCTGTCGCTACCCATCGGACTGGACCAGGAGTCTGCTCTCTCAGTTCAATGCACATGTCGTTGCTCACATCTGCAGTCAGGCGAGTGGGGAACTGTGGGAAATCCACCAGAGTGTGTGTAGATGTGTGTGTGCGTGTGTGAGAGATCAGACTAGATAAAGGCGAGGTCACCCAGCGAGGGACTCAGGCACAACAGTAGGGTGGCTCCTCCCTTTCATCTTCACACGACGGCAGAGGAACTCATGCATAGTGCACACAAACACACTCTCGTTATTGAGATTAAACTTGCGAAGGTCACTAGACAAAAATTTGCATCGGCAGATCAACAACCGGGGTGTGGAGGAGAGGAGAGGGGAGGAGGGGGGGGAGACAGGGAAAATAAAGAGGGCAGGAGGAATAGAGTATTGAATAATAGATACAGCGTCAGGAGGAATTGATAGGAGGGGGCGAAGGGAGGGGGAGGGGGGGAGTGATAAAGTGAAGGCGAGCGGGGAAAGTGAAGGAGAGTAACTAGGGTCCCTGCAGAGCTGTCCTTCAAGCTGTTTTGTGCTGGAGAGACTAACAGACCGGCGGCTGCTGGGACACAATGGCCATCGATCAAGCGGGACATGCCAGCTCGCTGGGCAATAATCAAATAAATAAATCACCCCACGTCGTGCCCCCCTTCCCCCCCCAGGCAGAGGGCTTCAGGCAAATCCGATCCCCTTCACACACAAAACGCTGATGAATGGAGCAAAGAAAGTCACACCGGCGCATTTAAACGACGCCGCTCCTCTCGATTTCCATTCCCATCTGTAGAGAATAGTGAGGGCTCACGCCGTCCACGGGCCACAGAATCAATATTTATCTCCTCCTAAACAACCTCATCCAAGCTGACGTAAATGGATTTCCATCTTTATTATAAAATCATTTATTTATGTGTTTTGGATGTTGATGTCCTTTTTTTTACATGGAGGTCGTCAGACGATGAGGAAAAACTAGAAAACTGTTTCTATATGACCTCAAATATAACCAACTAAATGTAATAAATAATTAGTAATAATCATTAGACCTGTTAAACTTAAACTAGTAGTGACTAGAGCTGCAATCAACTAGTCCTAATCCTCTGAAAAGTTACTGAGAAACAAAGAATCAATTTAAGAATTGCTTTCAAGCTTCTCACGTATGAGATCTCGATGCATTTCTTTATCATACAGTAGAATAAACAGAATATATATTTGGCGTTTTGTACAGTTGAATGGACAAAATGAGACATTTGGAGACGTTTGTCACTATTTTCTGACATTGTATAGCCAAAAAAATGATACATTTGGCTACAATGTCATGACAACATTGTAGCCAAAACTACAAAACTAAGACTCATGTTGAAATAGAGTGAAATCATCTTTTTACAAATCATTGAAGAGTGTTCATTTTTATATCTAAATCCTCACTTTTGGGGTTAAACGCTGATGGTGTTTTCCCTCCAGATATCAGCTCCAGTTTCCCATCAGGATTTTCTCCCATTTGCTTTGCCCTTTGCCTTCAACGCAGGCAAATTCAGGCCAAAAGGGGATTAGACCCTTGTGTGCATCTCCAGACTGCAGATCCGTCAGCGGGCCTCCCCAGCAGCCTGCGACGGCAGCGTCCATCTAAAGATAGAGGGCACGATTAGAGGAAAAATAAATAAATCAATGGGCGATGTATTACCGCGGTCTGTAATCCCACTGAGGGTTATGTAACGAGTACTTATGTAACAAATAGTAGATGCTGCTCATGTGACCATGTGTTCGTCTCCCAGAGCGCCGCTGAGGTGTGATGCCCACACACAATCATGGGCACGACATATGTCTCACACAGACACACGCAGGCTGGTTATAGACCATTTTCATCATTCGACACAGATAATGTGGATTGTGTGAAATGATACAGAGATGAAAGAGAGCCACCGTCACGGTCCCGCCCTTTTAACTTATCAGAACGACTCATTACGTTCTTGGGACGGAATTAAAATCATCTAATTGACTGTTTTGTCTCTATAAACTTAAAAAAAATAAATAAATAATGGGTGCGTTGCCGTGGTGTTTGAGGGGCTGATATTTGGTCAAATTAGGGATACAGAGACCGGTGTTTTTAAATCAAAATCACATGAACACCTCAATCAACACTAATTAACACTAAAGCAGCTTACTAGAGCAGAATACACAGAGGTGCTCCCTCTCCTCTCGCATACACACACACACACACACACACACACACACACACACACACACACGGCATGTGTGAACGGAATAATAAGGGACCCCTCCGTGTGCAGAACAAGCTGGACGACAACCCGGACTCCTTTTTTTAAGTAGAGTACCCGAGTCCTGGGTGTTGCTCTGGATTTTCCCATCATGCCTCTCTCCTTTGCAGCGTGCGGCAAGCTGACGGGCATCAGTGATCCCATCACCATCAAGACGTCCGGGTCCAGGTTCGGCTCCTGGATGACCGACCCTCTGGCCCCCGAAGGAGATACGCGGGTATGTAGAGTCACGGGGAGTCGTCTCCTTATATGGTGTTGCCTCATCTGACATCATCATGAACTGACACGGTGTATATATAGGATATAATCTGGTGATATGTGTCATGATTCAGGGGTTAGAATTCAATATATTGGAGATACTGTAAGTGAGGCGATTATATTCAGATTTTGGAATCTAATTTTTTAAGGAAACCATAGTATGAACACATCATTATGAGTAAAAAATACAACTTCCTATCTACATTTTTTGATAAAACCACTGTCTACAGTATGATTGATTATGTTTTGAAGGTTGTTTTTTACCTTCTCCAGTGTGATTCCTTCCATTATCTTGGTCTTCCACACTATGAAACTATTATTGGGCTTCACTCTATTGGCTGGTTAACATGCAACGCTGCAGAGACAAGTCCCTGAAGATCTGCAAGACGAGTGTGTAGCGATACTAAGTGAGAGTCGACCTCCATCGTAGGTGAAGGTCAACGCTCTGCTGTGTTAATTGGACACTGTCCTTTTTATGAGCTGATTGCATCTGATTCCCTCTCTTCTGGCTGGTTCAATAAATGCTTTCATCACTAAAACACATGAAAATGAAATGCCAGGGATGAATCTGTAGGGTTTTAACAAGACTGACAAGGAAGGGGGAAAAGTTTATTTGTCAGCTCAATGCATGAAGAAGAAGCAGCATACAGAAGAGGAGCTGTGTAGATTCTGCTTCCTGGAGGCTAATTGTCATGACAACAAAGGCTGTATAATGTGTATATTTTAGAGATTCTGAGCAGCAAGGGTGAAACTTTCTGCTGACTGAGATTATATTCACTGTAAAGCAACTTTTTTTTTTGTAGAAACTAACACATTTTGAGCCGACTAACACGAATGACGCATGAAAGACGTGCCGCGTTATCAAAGGGCCAGAAAAAAGAGGAATGAATGTAATTGACAGGAGCAGACACTTCTGCTCCATGTCTTTTTTATGTCTTTGTTTCCATACCTTGGTTTTTTTTTAACTTCCTGGGCCCTCAGAGACCTGCTCCCGTGATATGAATCCTTTTTTTTAAGTCAATCACAGCAGCTCGTGGAAGCAGGTGGGGGGGAAGAAGGTGCTTCAGGTGTGTCAGTCCCTCAGAGACGAAGGAAGCGTTTGAGTTTCGAGTTCCGGAGAAAGAGCTCCTTTATCTGCCGCCGCCGCCGCTGCCGCCGGGCCGAGCAGGAAGCTGGGTCGAAGCGGCTGAAATGGGCCTTTTTATGTGGGATGATGGGTGTTATCCCGGCAGCCCTTGGCTGTCACGCTGGCTCTGTTTATATTCAGGTCCCCGCTTTGGTCGGCCCCTTGAGGAAGTCTGACTTAATTGGGATGCTTGATCTGCGTAGAAGGTTCCGGTGTTGTCTTATCTGTGTTTCTGGCTCGGAGGGGCTAACTCTTCTTCCTCTTCTTGCCGTTCAGGTCTGGTACATGGATGGTTACCACAACAACCGCTTCGTGCGGGAATACAAGTCGATGCAGGACTTCATGACGTCGGACAACTTCACGTCCCACCGGCTGCCCCACCCGTGGTCAGGCACCGGCCAGGTGGTCTACAACGGCTCCATCTACTTCAACAAGTTCCAGAGCCACGTCATCATCAAGTTCGACTTCCGCACCTCGTCCATCAGCAAGTCCCGGCAGCTGGACTACGCCGGCTTCAACAACGCGTACCACTACGCCTGGGGCGGCCACTCCGACATCGACCTGATGGTGGACGAGGGAGGCCTGTGGGCCGTCTACGCCACCAACCAGAACGCCGGCAACATCGTCCTCAGCAAGCTGAACCCCAACACGCTGCAGATCGTCAAGAGCTGGACCACCAACCACCCCAAGAGGAGCGCCGGCGAGTCCTTCATGATCTGCGGCACGCTCTACGTCACCAACGGCTACTCAGGAGGCACCAAGGTGTACTACGCCTACTCCACCAACTCCTCCACCTACGAGTACATCGATATTGCCTTCCAGAATAAGTACTCGCACATCTCCATGCTGGACTACAACCCGCGGGACCGAGCCCTCTATGCCTGGAACAATGGCCACCAGGTCCTCTACAACGTTACGCTGTTCCACGTCATCCGCTCGGAAGAACTGTAACCGTGGAAACAAAACGGATAACGTCCATAAATACATATTGTTTGTGTCAAGATCTCCCTATATACAAAAAAAATATCTGCGAAAGAAAAAAGACTATGGCAATACAATTCTATTTATAATATAAAGTAACTTTTACTGAGAGACTCTATCAACGCTGAATGCAAAGTGGATTGAATGTGCATATACATGACACTGAAAAAAATATCTAAAATTGAAGGGTTTCATTCCAAATATTTGTTACAGAAATAAAAAAAAGCTTTATTGGTTAATATCACAATATCGCAGATGATTGTTAATAAATGTTTTGTTTTTTTTGTAAATAAAAGGTCTTAATATAACTTGAATATGTACCCATAGTAGACTTTATTTTAATAGCTGCCATAATTTTTTGTCTGCGGAATTTTATTTTGGAATGAAACTCTTTAATTATTTGCCGTGTAGAAAATGATTGTAAAAGTAGTCAAATATATCAGATTTAAAAAAAAAGAATAAGAACAGATGCCAAAAAAAAGGAAAAAAAGATGATCACGCCTTTTTTTATATATATATGTTATGGAATATCAAACCTAAGCTCATTCCCGTGGCTCTGGTTCTTCTGTAGAAATCCTCCCAGCTGAACTTTTCTTTTGGTCAATGGGGGTCCTGACACAAAGACTGTTGGTAATACACTGTTTGGATCCCCGGGTCCCATGGACAGACAGGAGAGGTGGGAGGTCAGTCTAGTCAGAAGACTTGCTAGCTAACGGGGTGCGGTCTGTCGTATCGTTTTTAATCAAAGTACAGTAGCAAATCAAAAGTCTGTAGAGAAACAGCAAAACAACAATAACACCATCGACTAAAAGACCTGAAGGCACTGACTGTTGACAGCGCTGTTGTTTGAGACG
Organism: Eutrigla gurnardus; assembly: GCF_963514095.1. Classification (NCBI taxonomy): domain Eukaryota; kingdom Metazoa; phylum Chordata; class Actinopteri; order Perciformes; family Triglidae; genus Eutrigla; species Eutrigla gurnardus. The sequence continues at coordinate 18,574,700 of NC_139930.1, forward strand.
ACTTTTCCCGTGTTTGTGACTTTGTGTGAAAAAGGCTTTCTTTGCATGAGTGTTTTCGATCACTCCGGTCTGCTCTTCTGAATGTCTTTTGCTGTATGATATAAAATAAAAGGAGTGAGGGTTGGGAGGGAGGGTTGGTAGAATACCTTCTGGGATTTGAGGATTCGCAAAGATATTTACTTTCTTCTTTCTATTTAGTTCTTTTGTTTATTTTTGCTTTTTTTCCTTGCTATCGTTTAATTTAACAAATGTTCTCGTATCACTGTAACTGTTGGCACCGCTTCTGCCTCTCTGTATTTGTTTATTTGGACCGCGTGGGACGGCTTTATCTCGCTCACATCTCTCTGAAGAACAAAAAAATAATAATAGAATGTATCAAGTATTGTATCCTGGGAACCCTGGTCCTCCTATCTTCAATTCACATCATGTAGTAGGGAGAGGTTTATTTGATCTATTTTTTATCGAGGATAATCCTGTCTCATGTCAAGCCCCCCCTCCCCCCCAACTGCTAGTGAAGGATAATGCTGTTTTAAATGTATACCCCTGCAGAGGACAAAAGCTTTTCACTCTTTTTGCGCTTTGCCGGACATGTGTTGTATCTGAGATGAGATAGTTAATGATTCGTGTCAATAAAACAGAGAAATCTGAAGCTTGGGTTGTTACCTTTTGGGTTTTCTGTGAGGCCATTCTGGTCTTTTGTTGGATTCTGGGGAAATGTTAAGCATCTACTGGCTGTGACACATTTTTAGAAGTCTTAAAGTGATGCTTAATATCCTTTTGAATTAAGAAATTATACATTTTTCCTTTTAACCACGGATTCATAAACCATAAAAACGTTGCTAAGTTGCACTTGGGGGTTCTGCAGCTACAGCCTTGCTTGGTCTGGTAAGACCACTAGCTTGAAGTGGCTAACGTTAGCATCCTTTAGCTTGATTGCCACGTTCAGGTGCTTTTAAGGTTTTGCAAATACATAATTCATCTGACCTCACACAGATCTGGGCTATTACAGTTTTGTATTATTATTCCCTCCTGCTACTTTGACAAACACTCGATTTCAAGGTTTGATTGGGCGCTAAACGTTACTTTTAAGTCCCAAAGATTTTTATCCATCACAGTATGAAAGAAGCCTTTTTTGTGCTTCTATCGCTTGATATTTTCCTCTGCGTTCTGTGATGTCTTCTTAAGGCCAAACTGTCCACTTTTTCGTTCACTCAACAATTTTCCCTCCTTTTGTTCCCCACTCAATTTCACTTACCCCACACCGCCATCGCATTTTTCTTTCCCTCCTTTATCGTCAAGCCACTCTGTCTTTCCCGCTCTTTGTTGCCCCCCCGCTCCCTCACTGCCTCTTAGTCCTCTGATGTTTCAATCGATGAATAAATGATTGCTTCTATTTTTCACTCCGAGTGCTCGGGCCAACGCAAGCTGCTTTTGCTCCCCCAGAAAGAATTAGAGATGGGATTTTTTTTTGGAGACAACTTGTGGCTGAGGGCCTCGCAGTGTACGACACTGATGAGCTGTCAATCAGGAGCCAAATGCATCTTTCAGCTTTAAGCTGGCGCATCAAGAGTCGCAGCAGCACTCCCTCTAGTCCCAGAGCCCCTCCAACCCCCCAACACACACTCACGCCTGTGAACCTGACAGTTGCCTTTCATTTCATCATTTTGAATGCTGCCTCTTCCCTTTTTCATTCCTGCTCCAATGTCTTTTTTTAATAGTGCACTAAGCTAATTATCTTGTGCATACTTGCCCTCTGACTGCTGCAGCACTTCTGGGAGTGAAGGACGGACACAGTGAGAGCTTTGACCTTCCTTCGGCCAGCTGTAAGGTGCATCACTCCCCCCTAAGGACAGAACCACTTATCAGTGATAGAAAGCTTAGTGTGAATGTGCCAACGAGAGGCTTGCAAAAAATTGCTGCACAGCGCTGCAGTTTTCACTTTATAGTGCTGCAAAAAAAAATTGTTGTCACGGTTGCATACTTCCCCAGGTGGCCATATTTCATAATTTACCTTTTTTGAAAGTGACTCTCATGCAGCGTCTCTGTGGCCTCTTTGTAAATTTTGAAGGTTGAGTCATGTATCCCTTGAGAACGCTAACTGTCAGGTTGCTATTAAAGCCGACTGCTGCGGTAGTTGACATTCAATTGAACGTGACGTATTATGATATGCTGCGGTGATTAGCACAGCGGTTGCCTGTTCGCCCCATGTCAGCGTGGGTTCCCTCCAGGTGCTCCATGTCCTCCCACACTCCAAAGACATGCATGTCAGGCTAATTGATGACTCTAAATTGCCTGGGATGTGAATGTGAGCATGAATAGAAAATAAACAGGGTGACTTATTTGTGCGGCTGCCTTTGCACGAAAATGTTCAAGAAATCAAAAATCACGGCTCAAGTGGCACATGAACTCACTTGAAGGGATATTCAACAACATGTGAAGCAGAGAATATTAGTTGAAGTAGAGCACTAGAAATTGTGCTTGGATTGGTTAAGTGATTGGCATCAGCTGCTTCACCCATGTTTCACAATCAGGGCCTCATTCATCAGCTGCTCGGCCATCAGCAACATGCCGTTATATTCACACAGGTGTGCAACCTGTGTGAATATAACGGTCAGTATTTCTGACTTCTGCAAATCCCTCCACCACCTATCATCTTGTGATACTACTGACTAAAATGTCTTTGCACATAGGCACATGGACATGTTGGTGTACCACAAGGCTCTATACTCGGTCCTCTTCTATATAGTTCCGTTCAGCTCTATGGAGTCGTGTTGCATCTTCTAGCTCAATATTTCAGGTTCACCCTCATTGCTCTCAGTAAAAAAAATTTCAGTCATCCCTCCACCACCTGTCATCTTTTGATATTACTGACTAAATATCTTTGCACATAGGCACATGTGTTTGACCTTGTTGCCAGGTCAGATTAAGTAACATATTTAGTTCAACCAGCTGTCTGTGACCTGAATGGTTTATTCAGGGATGCAAGTCGATGCCAAATACAATTTCAATGATAGTATTGCGATAGTAAATCTCTCCCTGGCTTTTACTATTCCAATGACAATTGTTATTGAGTATTCCAATAAATCTGCTGTTTTATTTAACTTCCACTTTTTCCACTAGAAGTCGCAGAAACAGTTTGGTTTGGTTGCCGCCTCAAGTTCCACCAAAAAAAAGTTCCATCTTAGATATAGAAACGTGATTAATCCTTAACTATCAAGAGATCCAAGGCAGTAATAACATTTCCAGGGCCTAGGACCTGCCCTGCACTCAAGCAATTACCGTGAGCCCTTTCAAATTTAATGCTACGTGACACTCGCTGACAGTCTCTCCACTCCTTGCTCACCGCTCCATTTGGAATTTTTCCATTCCGATTCATCACACTGGCAGGGGAACGAAACAGAAATAAAGCCTAGGTCTCACGTTTTTATTGGAGCCGGGAGCAATCTCTGAGCTAAAACTATTACAAGCCCGGTGTGGGTTGAATAACAGCCAATAATAAATCAATAGAACCATAAAGAATAGGACTGAGGGAGAAAAACAACAGCAGTAAAGACAATTCATTTTAATTATGGTGCAATAAAAAGGCAAAGTAAGACGTCCTGTTTGCGATTCTCCGAGCACTGGTTGCGTTTACAATTGTGTCCTTGTCAGCAATTCAACACCTGCTCTGTGACAAAATGTCTCCTTAATTAGCATTTTCTTTAATGCACTGTTATCACAATTGTGTGTGTGTGTGTGAGTGTGTGCGCGTGTGTGCATGCATACATATAGACACCACAGCAAAGCCTAACCCAATCTCCGTGCTGCAATTAATGTTTTTACAAGTTTGCTTTGCCAAAAGATTTTGTAGGTAATATTATGATCCCTGCATTATGTTCAACGGCAACATGTTTGTCCAATAAAGAAAGTGTGAGTCATAGACAAGCAGTCAAGGTGGGTGGTTGGGCATGCAAATCACAGTTGCGTCCACATATTTGCGTTGGTTAAGAAGTCAGATGTACTTGGTTGCAGAAAGATCGCAGTTTTAGTTTAATATTGCATGTTATGTCAAGAAATGCTTTCAACGTTTTGTTTTTTTAGAAGCAATCATACAAAAAAAGCACCAACTCTGACAGTTTAACACCTATTCAGGACCAAAGTCCTGTTTTTGTTTGACCCTTCCTCGCTCTTTATATATCAGCTGCTCTGACCGGCTAATAATGACACAGGTGGGATTTCGTTGAAAGCCCAGCAGCACTGACGAAATGTCAGTATTTGACAAGTTGGAAGTGCGATCGGGTCGACTGAAAACAGCTGCCTGCTGCAGCTGAAAATGACTGAGAGCAGTGAGAGTGAACCTGAAATATTGAGCTGGAAGATGCAACACGAGCTGAAGGGAACTTATTTTAAGCAGATAGATGACAGTGTTGTCAGCATACATCTAACAGGTCTCATTATGTGGACAAACTTCAGGTAAGTCATTAATATGCAGACTATATAGAAGAGGACCCAGTATAGAGCCCTGTGGTACACCAACATGGCCATGTGCCTATGTGCAAATAGATTTTAGTCAGTTATATCAAAGATGTTAGGTGGTGGAGGGATTTGCAGAAGTCAGAAATACTGACCGTTATATTCACACAGGTTGCACACCTGTGTGAATATAACTGCATGTTGCTGACGGCCGAGCAGCTGATGAATGAGGCCCTGATTGTGAAGCGTGGGTGAAGCAGCTGATGCCAATCACTTAACAAATCCAAGCACAACTTCTAGTGCTCTATTTCAACTTATATTCTCTGCTTCACATGTTGTTGAATATCCCGTCAAGTGTGTTTATTAGCCCCTTGGTGCCGTGATTTTTGAGACTTGAACTTCTTTGTGCAAAGGCAGCCGCACAAATAAGTCATCTGTCCATTTTGTCATCTGTCACCCCTCATGGGTTTATTACAACAAGTAGTTTTTTGAGCCACTACAAAAATCTGTGCAGCATTATACGTCTCACATTTGGCGATGCAAGATAGTTGTACGTGAGTGTAATTTTTCAGGAAGCAAGGTTGAGAATCTTCACTTAGATGTGAAGTGTTTTATAGTATAACTGATGATAAGGGAGATGTAGCAAAGTCTATAAGGACTAAACCATTAAAATGATGTTTTTTATGGTGCAGTTTAATGCGAAAATCTCTTTATATCCATTTCCCCAAATCTACATTCAGAATACTCAAATGTGTTAAAAAGAAAAAGATGAAATATGACATTAACCTTTATTCACACCTTTTGCTAGGGCACTTGAGATTTTCCTCCCATTTCTCTTGATCATCTTTGAAACGTTTCCACAACCTTGATTGGAGTCCACCTGTAGTGAATCCCATTGATTGGAGCTGATTGGGGAAAGGCACAACCACCTGTGTATATAAGGTCTCACAGTAGAGCAAAAACCCAGCTATGAGGTTGAATTAACTGTTGCTAGAGCTCAGAAATGGGTTTGTGTCAGACCAGGCTCAGATCTGAGGGGAAATGAAAGACTCATCAAAGCTTGCTTGCACACAAAAAAGCACTTAAAAGAGTTTTGGACTGTGAGATTCAAGATTCTCTGCCTTTAATCCTAAGCATCATGTCTCGATGAAACCAGATAACTGACATATCCTTGATGAAAACCCCGGTTCATGACAGCAAGGCATAAGGTTGACCTTCCAATGGGACACACAACCCTAAGCCAATGCAGCAGTAGCTTGGGAACAGCTCTGTGAATGTCTTTGTCACATTTGAACATAATCACACCTGTCTGGAGAGACCTCAAAGTGGCTGAAAGTGATTGAAAGGTGTGAAAAAGACCACGAGGACTCACGGCTGTAACCGCCACCCAAGACGCTCAAATCAAGTATTGAGTTAAGGCTCTGAGTTCTGGTCAAAATAATATTACAGGGTTTATTTTCTTTTTAATACATCTATGAAAATCTATTTTTTTGCTTTGTCATTGTGTGTGTAGATTGATGAGGAAAACAAAGATTTTACAACATAACAAAATGTGTATTTATTAGACATCAGTCTTCTTGGATCTAATTTTCCAGACCCAGAACGGTGTTTTGAACCTTTAAATCCTCTGCCTGAGATTTTATGGAGGACTAATTAGCAAAGCACTGTTCATATTTCTCTACCTCCAGTCAAAAGGAGCTTTGAGCATTTGTGTATTTATGGGTGCATAATTTGTGTGTGTGTTTGTGTATGCAAATGTTGTTTAATGCGGCGCTACTCTGGTGTGTAACTACCCATAACTATGTCCCACCAACACTTTCACACCTCAGTGGCCACATGTAGCGATGACCACCCATACTGCCAAAATGGGTGGTCTTCGGCCAAAGGTCGAGCCCCGTTTGTGCGTGTCCACATGTACTCGCACGTGCACATGCTCGTGCATGTGCGTGGGTATGTTTTACTAACACGCTGCGGTGACAAAATGTGTACCATCTGTGCACACGGGAGATTTCACACTCTTGTTCACGTTTGAGTCGTGCCAGTATTCTCATCAGGGACACCGGCCAATCAGCACGGGGCAGCGGAGCGCAACGAGCTCCAGCCGGTCAGCCGGTCGCCGCACTGATTTTCAATAATATATCCCCATATCTCCCCCCAGATATGGTCTCTAGTCTGCATGGGAGGATATGACAACGATTATCCCTGCCAAAATGATTGCAATTCACGATATTATCCCGATAATCATCAAAATATGTTTAAAACTCTTTAAATGGACATACTGGCATCATTAATTGGTGAAGATATAGATTTTTTTTTTTTGCTTCAGATAAGACACTTTTCTTTTCAGATAATCATAAATAATAAGGTCTCCCTGCTTAAATAAAGGATAAATATGTAATTATTTGTTAAAATGACCCTATTTCTCACTTCACAAAATGTTTTCTCACCATGATCAACTTCTTGTGTTTCTTTTTCTTGCAATCTGTGATTTAAAATCCTATATCGTCCCTCCATGGGACATTTATTATTATATTTTTAAAGCTAGAAAATGTTCAGTTAAACAAATGTTATTTTTTAATCCTAGGAAATGTAATTTTTTTCGGCATTAAAGTCTTATCTGGCGTAAGCAGAGTAGATAAGGTATGTCACCAAGACGGGTCGTTTGTAACAGAATGTGTGAGATTAGGATCTTCAATGACTTTAAATGAGTCTCTGGCGAGCGGTGACTCATGGCTTCTGATTCACTACAGGCATTTCTAATCCTCGCCTCCAGATGATTTGAGGACAGGCTGTGATGGAACAATGAATTATTCAGGATCGGCTGTTCACCTGGAATGAAACCAAGTGGACGGAATCAAAACGATGTGGGTGATTGAAATTAAACAGTGGCACTGACAAAGAACAATCCCTTCCTAACTTTTTTTCATCACAGAGACTCACGTTTTCCAAAAAACAACTGAAAAAGGACTTAAAATGAAGCCGCACAGATTCCTCACCTGTGGAGAGACTCATCAGAGTGGTGCAAGTTTTAGTCTTTTCCACCGTTAGATGTCAATATCACGATTGCTTTGATGCCGCGAGGTGCCCGCTCACGTAGAAAGGCCTTGTAATTGTCAAACATCTTCAATTTGGAAACAGATTTGGTGCTGTGTTCATCTATTTCACTCAGCGGCTGTTCTGCAGGAGAACCTGTCAGTGCAGCCTGATTACTCGGTCTCACCTGACAGCACAGCTCTCCACAGAAGCCGCGAGAACAGCGTTTGACGTTGCCGGATCGATACCTCCAGGCAATTTGCCCCCTTTTCGCACCATGAACGCATAATTATGTGCCTAACCTCTCCACCTCAATCACATGTACAGTCTCCGACCCAGACTCCAAAGGTTACACGCCGTTCTTTCTCTTAACACCTCGTGTGGAATCCTAATGTCGTTGGTGCCGACTTCCCGCCACATTTTTTTTTTTTTATCCCTCGCCGTCTCCGCCTCGGTCATCAAGAATGCAAATTGGGAGTGACAGAGCAATCGTGAGTTCCATCATGCACGGAGAGCGGAGCGGCTCGGCGGGGGGAAAGTCGGCCGAGCGTCTGTGATTGAACTCTCCGGTGTTTCTGATGATGGATGTCATCTATGAACTCGGAGTATAAATCTCAGATTGCCCTCAAAAACATGACAGGGAAACAAAAAAAAAAAAAACATCAATTCGGATTCTAATGTCGTGATGCCCCGCGAGTCAACCCTGAAATTAAACCAGGTGAACGTCTGATCTACCGATGCCTGAACACCAATCAGCGATTGGCCGATTTCACTAATCCTAAACCAATTCCACGTCCCGGTCTAAATCCCGCTGATCCCTGTACGTTCCAATGCACATGCATGAATTGAGGGATTCACATGTACATACGTCGGTTGAGGTTTTAGAGGTGATGCAATCAAAATGCCGCAACATCAACGTACCCCCCCACCACCACCACCACCACCTCTCTGCCCCCCAGGTGCACCGAGGCAGAGAGCAGAATGGAGCGGAGCCTTGTGCAGTGACAGTGACATCCATCGCATGCAATGAATAATCAATGAACACCATCTGGCGCATACAACAGGGGAGCTCCAATCGCTTACTCCAGGATGCCTCTCTCTCTCTCTCTCTCTCTTTCTCTGTGTGTGTGTTCAACACACTTGTCTCTCACCCTCCCTTTCCCCATTTTTTCCCACACATATTACCTCTACAGCCACCATCTATGCCCCCGTTCTGCCCCACCGCCACCTCTTCGCATGCTCCATAGTGGCCTCCATGACAGGCCAGTCACAGTGTCCCTCATTCTAATTCAGCCGTACAAGTCCCAGGCAGCTAATAAGGTGACCTCTCGCCCTTTTTTAAAGGACATTCGCCTTTTTTATGATTTATAGTAACCGAATCGCTTATTAGGAGTGGTGTAAAAGTACCATAAAAGCACTCCAATTATATAATCCAAAGGACAACGGGTTTAGGAAAACTATTTCTTACACAGAATTAGCAAAGGTCTGGCAAAAAAGAGTTTATCTTATTATCCTCCATGCCCATTTTCTTCGTTTTAACGGCTCCAGGCATTAAGCAGTAATAGTAGTAGATTCACATTTTAACATTAGCATCAGATTCTCACCTGACCTCAGACGTGTGTGTTGAATCCAGCTGTCTGAGCAGGTCTGTAACTCCTTTTCCTGGCTTGGCACTCTGTTTAGCCTCCCCTTGTATTTCATCCAGAACTGCTGTCTTGACTCGTCGTCAGTTTTTTTTTCCCCTAAATGCTCCAATGTCACCCCATCACTTTCATTTCCTCCCGTGTCGAAGCTCTTTATTATACTCAAAGAAAATTCCTGGCAGGACCTCCAGAATCTGGCACAAACGGAACAACATCGTCAAGGTTACCGAATTTTAAGTGCAAATGATTGTTTTGAGGGAAAAAGACCGATGTGCTTTGTCGTTCATCATAACTAACTGAGAACAAACAAAGTTAACCAGACTTCATAGAGGTGAGCTGATTTTAGCTGCTTCAGGACGTCCAAAGCCTTTTTTATTTTTAATACCAAATAACTAACAAAGGTCGGATGTGATGACTTGATTATGTGACGCCCAACAAATCATGGCTCATCCTTGCAGTCTTGCAATAAAGAGAGCTTCTGGTGTCCTGTGTGACTAGACTGTCAATGCCAAGAAAATGTTGCATCAAATGTCATTTCTGTCAATTTCATTGGGTTCAATGTTAGGCAAGAAGTTCCCTACCGATTTAAAAATGATTTTAAAATCATCAGATGATGCATTTACCCCATCGTTAGCATTTAGCAGCAGTGGGCTCCTCTGAAAAGCTCAGGTCTAATCTGGTGTTCGGTCTCCATTGAGGACATTAATTGTGCTCAATAATAATTTACATTCTTTAGAACAAATCTGTTACTATAAAGTGTGTTTTTAATATAAAATTGATGCCTGAAAACTCTTTTTTTTATTATTGGTATTGATTTTCTCCACAGTGTTTCTGCTATTGCTTTTGTTCTGTAAACATCCCGATGCTGTTTTCATTCAACTGTTGTGTTCTCTTCACAATAAATGCTGGTGCGTGTTTTTATTGTTACAATAAATGCTCTTTTTTTTCCTCTCCTGGTAAATCCTCCAGATGGGCACCTGAAGATCTCATTCTGCTGCACAAGGTGTTCTTTAAATTTGTTAGGGCTCTGTTCATTCAAGGAAAAGCTACAAAGCAGGAGAAAGAAGCCCGCTTGGTAAAATGCATACAAATAAGAAGAGAGAGAGAAAAAAAGGGAATTAGGGTTTGGCCAGAGATATCAGCCCAGTTGGAATCATCACTCTCCCAAATTGAAAGAGGTGCAATATGTGGGAAGGCAAGCAGCGGCCTCGTTAGCCGCAGGGCTGAAGGGGAGAAGTGCAGCTGTGGGGAAGTGCACTGAGGATTGTGTGAAAGCTCATCACGTCAGCATGCATAGAGGCGGCTTTCAATTCATCCTGCCACGGAATATTCATTTGCACTTTGGAAAATCTATGTTTCGGGCTTGTTGATGAAGAGAGGGGAGGAGTCGGGGTGAAAAACGGCCCAACAAATCAGATCTGTCATGGCGACCGTTTGAATGTAAATACATTGAAACTGCAGCACTTTGATTTTGTTGTTGTAATAAAAGACGCAGCTCCTTCCTCCGAAGTTTTCCACTTGTGAAAATCCGACGGTAAACCACTTTTGCACTGACAGAATGGTGGATCCGCTCACAATGTAGTTTCGGGTGAGAAAGTCGGCAAGCTGCAGTAATATCCTCGAAGAAAAAATACTTTTTCCATGAAAATTCTGAATAAAAAATAATGACATTCTCCATTTATGCACCCATTTAGTAAGCGAACGCACGCAATCACATTTCCTTTGTGCAAAACATTTTTCAGCGATATATCTCGGCTCCAAAACACATTTATAATGGAAGCATAGATTTTTGTCTTTTGAAAACCCCAACAAAACTCCCTCAGAATGAAATTGCCTTTCATTATGTATCCCATTCATTTACACTTAATAATCAGCAGTTTTTTGTTGTTGTTGCTCTGTATGTATCTGTTTATAAAAGCTTTGTTTCCTCCTTTTTCTTCGCTCCTTCTCTCATGAACGGAGGAAAAAGCTATTTCCTCCCGGATTACGGTCGCAACTTTAAACCGTTAACTGTTAAATAGAAACAAAACAAAAATGCAACAAAATAACTGACTTTATGTTTTGGAGAGAAAACGTACAAAAAGCTGAGTGAAAGCTCTCTGCTTCCCCCCGACCTCCCTACGTGGATTTCTGCAGACTAAAAAGTATTTATGATGCGTCAAAAGCAAACTGAATGCATGATGATACCTTTTTTTTTTTACCTCCAATATAAAATTCACAATGCAGGTTGGTTGTATGGGGATTTGGAGAGGCTTGTCGCAGGATTAGAGCAGAGGCTCCCAAAATCAATGTCGAGGTCAAACATTAGCAACAAAGAAAGATTTTTTTTTTTTTTACAGTTATTGAGCAGGGTTGGCGTAGGACCTGGGATTAAGGCGCTAGAATGTGTGACTCATCAGATCCTTACTTTGAGTCTTTCTACTTCTGAAGTTTGGCCCGTAAACTGATGCAGAGTCAGATGTTGAAGACAGAAGGAAGGCACTTCTCTATGTTTGTAGGTAAGTGTCACGAGTCATGAGCTTGAAAACTGGACAATGCAATGAACGTAAATTCTGTGTTGAAAAGTCACATTTTGTGTCTGATAGACACGTTCCTTTTAAGATTCAACTCCATTCCAAGGACCACGTTGGAAATAAGTGTCACCACTTTAACATGTTATCCTTTGGGTTATGTTTCTGTCTCTTAAATCCAAAATAAAATCAATAATTCCCATAATATTTAAACTCGTCATTTTTGACGTTGAAACCAGAGATTGGCGGCTTCCATAATTCACTGTATTACAAGGAAGGGGGCGGGCTCACAGCGGCGTCCGAGTCCACATGACAAAGCTGTCCCCCTTTTTGTTTCCTGAACAGCAGCGGCTGTGTGCCGCTTTTCTGTCGAGAGCCTTTTTAATTAATTTGCAGAATGATTGAGCTCAGTTTAATAGTCATAGTCTGCCCGGTGGTGATAACGATGGAAGCAGCCAAATGGAAAAAGGCTATTTCTCTAAAAAAAAAAAAAAAAAAAAAACTCTCCTATAAATTAACCTTGACTCTATTGGTTGTTTTTGTTGTTGTAAACATGATACATTCACAAGCTCAGGATGAAGAAGTCACATAAGATAAGTTGTTAAAATATTGAATAGAATAATAAAAGATTTACAGCCAGTGTCAGTACATCTAAAGCGTGACTTCACTGCAAACGTAGCCAACCGTAAAAGACAGCGTGTCTTTTTTTTTTATTGCTGCTGAGGAACCGTGAACGTCGCCCCATGTGACCTGCTGCAGAACTCCCAGAAAACACCAGACTTGTCTCGCCCTCTCCCAAATTCACTGTTGCGAACTCGCCGCCAAGTTGTGGCTCCGTTGGCCCGTGCAGACTGATCTGGCGTGCAGCCCCCCCCTGGTGGGCGACTGGCGTGCATCGACCCACTGTGGCAGCAAGACAGAGAAGAAAAACAGTCCTTTGTGTTTAGCGAATCCCCAAACGTCCCATTGGTCTGAAACGATTCCGCCTCGCGGTTCTTGGCGTGAGATTATGAGGGAAGGGTTTCCAACTCCCTCGCCATCTGATTGCTTCTGCTCTCCGTGGGACCGAAGAGATGAAGACGCCACCGGCTTTGCAAACACTACATCACGATAGGTCATCAATTACACACACGACGATGAGATTTTAACTTTCGGTTGCAGGCAACGTTTGCGGTTTTTAAAAAACAGTTTCTTTCCATTCACCATGAAGCAAAGGTAGAAGCTGTCTTTCAACTTCCTGCTCCACGCTGCGTCTCGGTTGATGGGCTTTTATCCTTGTTTAATTAAGGCGAGGTAAGGGACACCCCCCCACTGCTCCCTGGGCTGAAAGCTGCCACCGCTGCTGACCTCTCTGTACAAGGAAGAAACGGATGGTGACAGGGTGGTAGGTTGCTTTTAATTAGCTGGGTGGCACAAGGAGGTCTTTTTTTTTTTTTCCTTCAAGATCAAGGTTGAATCCTCTCTCTGTCCTGGTGTAACTAGGTGTGCTGCTGTACTACAAACAAGCAGGGAAAACGTATTTGATCTTTTGCAATTAAAAAACGGACCGATACGTTTGAACAGCACCAACCTGCTCACAATTTGCCGAATGCTAATTTCTCACATAGAATGTATATAAGAAGTGGAGGTGATGTCACCCATTGGTTTGTGGACTACGGTTTTTAAGCCAACTTTTGGAAAGGAAGTGACCATATTTGGACTGTGGCGGAGCGACGGGTGGATCTGACTAACACAAGCAACAGAGCAGCAACCTGACTGGATCTGGATCCATCTGGTGTGAAGCTGTTAGCAAAGTTAGCTTCCATGATTCAAACTTTACAGTGTTAAAGCCAACGGCTGTAGCCACCTGTCAATCACGAGGTAGCCACGCCCTAAATCATACCAAGCTTTATTGTCCATTTGATTCTAAATGGGACCATAATGTACTAAATGAACATCATGCTGGATTGAAGAAAACTTGAAACTAGAGATTGAGAACATAAACTCATGTTTACAATGTTTACTGAGATAATACATCAAGAGAGAAGTAGGACCATTTTCTCAAAGACTTCTATACAACCAGAG